>NC_072732.1:25368566-25968566 GCF_026930045.1 Uloborus diversus | reverse complement strand
AGTATTCTTATCTTCTTTTTTTTTTTTTTCAAAGCTGGGGTTCACTGTTTATTTTAAGTTGAAGTTTTAGTCCGAGTTCCTTTAGTTTTGTCCGAGTGATAATTCGAAACTGAAAATTTGACTTCCTTTGTTTCAGTGACAGTATGTACCCCCAAAATTAATTTCTGGATACGCCACTGCGCCTGAAGAACAGAAATTAGAAATACAAATACAATAAATGTTACAATTGAAAAGTGTAACATTTATAATATAAATATATAGGGGAGGGGTCCCAAAGCGGATAGGTCACCCAAAGCGGGTAGACCTTCGTATGCTGCCGCATGGTGTTCAAGCTGCGACGTATGCGTATGTTATATCTTTACCCGAAAACCGAGCTTCAATCAGTCACAGCGAAGCAACAGTGAAGCGACATGGCGTACCAGGCTTAAAAATAAGAAAAATGATACATTTCTTAAAAAAACTAAAGGTTTGTAACTTGTGATTAGACGAAGATAAGCTTATACTTTTAATTGTCAATAATTTTAAGTTATGCTGACACCATCCACCTATAAACTGCGATGGTCATTCGTTTTTTTTTTTTTTTTTAATTTAGGTTCTAATTGTTGAAATAAAAAACATGCTTTTGGGCAAAGCGGATAGGGCAAAGTGGGTATAAGATTTAATGATATATTTATTTGTAATTTCTTGACATATGTGCTGACTTAATTTTTTTATTTAAATAGGATAAGTATGATTTTAAAAACTTATTTTTTTATCATGGCAATTAGTTAGTCTACTAATTTAATCAGTTATTTCTTTATGTTTTATAAACAAATGTGTTGACTGAGATATCCAATTTAAATTGGATAAGTTTAACTTTTTTATAATGGTAGTTAGGTAGTCTATTAATTTTATCATTTACAACTTCATATTTGAATGGCAACTGTACCAAATCAAAATTAGTTAATCTTACCCGCTTTACCCTAAAGGCTTACCCGCTTTAGGCCCCCTGATAGGGCAAAGCGGTTTTTTCAAGTGTTTGGAATGTTTGATAATAAATAAATATTGGGTTTGAAATAATGCAAAAATCACTACTTATTTTGAAGTTCAAGAACCCTACTGGGATATAAAACCTAAATTGTTGCGACAAAAATCCAAAAACTACAGCTTTCGAGCATTCTTCGTAAACCTGCCTTCGTAAGCTTTGGGCCACCCTCCCCCTATCCTATGCGTAAAAATCACAAACCCGTGCAAAATGAGCTAAGTAGATAACTCTGCAGATATACGCAGGGCCGCATTTGGAAGTGTGGAGGCCCCGGGAGAACGAAGGAGTGGATACCCCTAATCAGGGTTCGAAAAGATCATCATATTTTCGAAAATATCCGATACTTTGATATATATCCGAACATTTTGATATATATGTATGTATCCGATATTTTCGACCCGTGAAAGTTAGGATATTTTGTAAACATTTTATTGTGGGGGCCCCTTTGTTGTGGAGGCCCCGGGGCAGTAGCCCCCCCCCCTGCCCTCTCTTAAATCCGGCCCTGTATATACGTACTTATATACTATATCCAGATATGACAAAACCCCTTGACTTCCCTGAGATACCGGGTTGATAATGAAAATATTAATTTCTGAGGTGAACCTTTTGCTAAATTATTCGAATGCAGCCAGACCAAGCAAATGACGCGCTAGTGAGAGTGAACAATCTATAAATCGGGCATCGAAACTAAAAGTTAAACAAATGTTACGAAAAGAAGGATAGTGGGTAAACCTGGTTCAAATAACACTCCCGCGCGCGCAAAAAAAAAAAAAAAAAAAAAAAAAAAAAAAAAAAAAAAAATTAAAAAAAAAAAAAAAAAGGAAAAAAGCTGGATTTTTTCCCTTCTTTCTCTCTCTTTCTCCCACCCCCTCCTCCTGTGTGAGCCGTTGTTTTAGTCGGGCCGCGTTGACCCACTTAAAGCCTCCCCTGAACTCGGTGTCTAAATTTGCTGCACCTCGAAATAGTGCTTTAAAGCGAGGGGAGCGAGCGAAAAGGGTTTCTTTTTCCCTTCCGCCATCTTGGGTAACGGGGGAACGGTTTTTACCTGGCGCGCTCAGTCGCGAACCGAAGATAAGAGGGATAGGGTGCAGTCCATGCTGCGGTTACTCAGGGAGTGGAAGGGATGGTGCCCAGCAAAGGAGTGCCGACAGGTAATTCCTTTGTTCTGTTTTTGTTTGTGCCACGTGATCCTTACATCTTGCGCATGCAGGGCTTGTTACCGCACAGGCCAGTTCCTGGGGAACCATTATTAGGGAGGGTCAAAAACACTTTTTTTCTGCTAGAGTCAAAGACACCCCCCCCCCTTTTTATAGACTTGCTAATAGTATTCTGCCGTGTGCAGGTAAACGGCAGTATCTGCAGAAATGAGTTTTGAAATATTTGAAGAAACGCGTTTTGGATTCAATATCAATAATAGGGAAATGTTGGAATTAGACGTCTTTTTCGTGCCTTTTTTTCAGCGGAAACCAAGCAAGCGAGCTTGTCCAATAAAGATAACGTACAATAGATGACAAAAATGCCAAAAATATTAAAAATGAAAGATTTGCAGTTACTGCCCTTTACCTGCACACGGCAGTATTATGCGTTAAAATTTTAGCTTCTTACTCAACTTTTAAGACCCTTCAATTCAATGACCCTACAATTTAACATTAGCCGTAGCGTAGAAAATGTCACAAATTTAGAAACATTTAATTTTCCCAGCTGTTTTTTTTTTTTTTTTTTTGTATTTTTTTTTTTTTTTTGCAGTGTATATTCATATTACTAGGGTATATTATAATATGTAGCATTGTTTTTTCAGTTCAATGTATTTTTTAACCCCCCCCCCATACTTATGAAGTTTGGGGGAGGGGGTTGAGCACCCCTTTTCAGATGAAATAGGAAGCTAAAATTTTTGAACCAACCTAGGCAAAAGGACCCCAATTTTTTTTAAAAACTTATTCGTATATAGCATAAACTCATGCATTTTTTTCAAATAAAAAAGTTATGATTCATTAATTGAAAAAAGAAATCTCTTTCGATTCCTTAATCGTATTTCTCTTACTTAGTTGGTTTATTTGAATACTAGTGGTACCCGCACGGCTTTGCCCGTAATAGAAAAATTAAAAGGTCTTTCGGTTCGCCTGTATATTCACAAATAATGTATGGTGAATTTTCTCGCCAATTGGCTTCTGCGGACCATGTTACGGTTCCATGTTATGATAATTTCGTAATTTACTCGTCCATCTTATGATATTTTTGTTCTTAAAATTGGAATAGAAAAAGAACCGCATCGAATTTTTGAAAAATCGCTTCAAGGTGCACACCCCCATGGTACAAACTAACTTTGCCAAATTTCATGAAAATCGACTGAACGGTCTAAGTGCTATGCGCGTCTCAGAGATCCAGACATCCTCCGGACAGAGAGACACTTTCAACTTTATTATTAGTAAAGATAAAGACAAAAAGCTTTATTTCTTGAGAATTTCAGGAAAATTAAGCAATTGTAACTTTTTCATACACAAATAAATGGAGAACGAGAACGGCATTAAGTGGTGGTAATTATTAAAATCGGGTAACAAAATTCAAAAGTGCCGGATGTGATTTGTCATAGCTGCCAGCTCTTACGATTCGTTTGGGAGATTCCCGAATTTTTATGCCTTCTTCCGGAGCTCCTAAGTGGAGTAACTATCCCAAATTTATAATGACTTAATTCTCCAAGAAATGAATTTTTCAGTGATTTGAAATTCAGGAAAAACCCTTGCGTTAAAATAATTGGATGTCGAAAACAAAACTTTTCCTTGCAAAAGTGTAAAAGCTGTATATATGGTCGATCATTTTTGAAACATGTTTATTTCTTTTTCCTTCTATTTAATACTTTTATTTCCAAAACGAAGCGGTAAAACGCTCGCGATTTTCTTTGATCTTCCTAAATTTTGACCTGCTGCAAAGAATTTTTAACATATCTTATAAGAAAAAAGAAACTTATGCTTCTTTTAGAACATTTTCTTTTTCAAACTTAAGAGTAAAAATAATAATTTTAGTTTCCGAATTTCGTGTTCAGCCGGATTTTCAAACGCCGAATTTCGGTTAATATACCGGTGCAATTCAAGAAAATCTTAATTATATATTTAAAATCATATTAACACTGTAACTTTTGTATTCAAACTTATTAATGAGAAGTCTCCCCAGTTTTACCCGTAAATCTCCTTAATTTTCATTTTTTTTTTTTTTTTTTTTGGCATGTGTGAGAATGACTCTCAAGCAAAATTTCTCAAACCTCACACAATATGTTTGATCTTTAAGTAAATGTATTGGTATTTAATGTGTTGTGCTGCGTAAAAGGATTTCTTTTAAATATTCTTAGAAGATCCGTAATATTCTGAAGAAATTACAGTAAGTGAATCATCAACGTTATAAAACTTTTTTTTATTTTTTGAATATTGCAGACATATGTTTCGAATTCAGCAAGGATCTGTTTTATCAAACCATACTTACAGTTGTTAGCTTCAAAACTTTCGAAATCTGAAGAGAACATTGAAGTTCACAGCATTATTTGCCGATAATATCCCTTTCTTGTAACGTCGAAACACGTGTCTGTATTAGTTCTGATATCTTTGTTTTAATAATGTTGATTATTTTTTTATTAGTTTTTTCTTGGTAATCCTTGCCATTCTTATTTAAGAAGATTTCCACTGGGAAAAAGGGGGGGGGGATATTTTTAGCTTTTTCTGAAAAAACTAACTTTGTTTCAAACTTTCTTTTTGCTAGCGAAATATCGTTTCGGAGTTCGATGAGGCGTATCTTAAAATGAGGCTTGTTTGAATTTTTAGGTAAAGAAATAGTTTTTAATTTTAAGTAGAAATTCAGTGTTTAGAATTTGTTAAAATAAATCCTAGTTGATTCAATTTATTTTAATTCTAGTTTGAGCTTTAACTCTTTTGTACGATTTTTTTTCTCTGGTCGCAGTGCTTGGTTCGGTTGAACCCCCCTTCCTTTCATTTCATTTCATGATTTTTTTCTACTTTCCTTTAAAAAAAAAAAAAAAAAAATCTGCCTTCGCACGTGCCACGCTTTCTTTTACATAGTTGCCAAAAAGGGGGGAAGAAGAAGAAGAAGAAATGCGACCTAACTTCCGAATGTACCCTTTTAATTGAACACATCTTGACTCGGAGTGCTTTTGAATAACTCTACCTTGTACGTTGGGGTAGTGTAAAGTGATAATAAGAATATGTACTTTTGCACACCCAAATGACTTTTTCCTTTGTTGATAAAAACCACAAGACCTGTTGTGAAACTAATGAAAACCTTTCGTGAGCAGTAAGTTAATACAACAGAACAGACTGAAAGGGTTGGGAAGTACTTGAAGATAAAAAGAGCCAACGCGCTGGTAGATACTGATGGGAAGGTCGTAACTCACGTCCCTGACCGCAACTGTACTATACCTGCACCCTCGTTCTTCAATTGGTAACAATAGATATCAGCCCAAAGGTATCAAAGAGTTATGACACTAAACAACTCCATTCTTGCAGAGAACATCAAAACCGAACAAACAATGAATCTGAGTATCAAAAGTTTTGTAAATTATTTGAGTGCATCAGCAAGTTTAATAACTTGCTGATGTAAGCAAAAGCTGATGTGAAGTAGGAAATGGAAATTGCTGACACTTGTCCGCAAACTTTTCCTGTTCTCCATGATAAGAATCGCTGATGCGGCTAACATGAAAAGTTTTCCTTTGTTGATCCAAATAGATTTGGAATTTTGAAATACTACGGATATGGAGATATGAAATACCGCTATATCTATACATATAATAAAATAAGATGTTTGTGTGTGTGTGTGTGGCGCGCATCCCGGGAAAACGGTAAGGCCTAGAAAGATGAAATTTGGTATACAGGTGCAGTTTTTGCTGAAGTTGTGCACCTCGGGCTTCGATTTTTGATATTTTTAATAGAAAAAAAGTTATTTAATGTTTTATGCGTTTTTTTGCACTTTTTAGTGCTTTTTACCTCACAGACCCCGAACCAATCGCACCACACAAATATTTTTTGTACTATAGTGTAGGAAATTTAATTTTAAATATGATGAATAAAAAAATTTTGAAGATAGAGCAATTTTTGTATTTTTTATAAATTTTTGAAGAAACCTTTATTTCGCATTTTTTTCTGGGTTTAGTTTTTTTCGAAACCCATCCTCCAAAAAGTATTGAGCCCTCATTTCCAAAATTTTAGTTGGTAATAGTAAAAACATTTCGCCCCCTTCAGAAGAAAAAAGTTTTTAAAAATACCCAAAAGTTTTTTTTTTTTTACAATTTTTTAAATCCAGAACACGACGCGACCTGTAAGCATTGCCGGCTGAGTTCCGCACTTCCTCATCACGTGACCTAACTGAAATCGTTTGCTTTCTCTTCACTTTTTTTTTTTTTAACGTTCAGAGAAATTTTATATCTTTATTTTTCCAACTTTTTTTTTTTTCTGGACTGTTTGCTATATTTATTTTTGGTCAAATATTTTTGCGCATTTTAATTCAATAAAAGCGGTGATTTTTTTTTTATGTTTTGCAAGCGCTGCTTTTTGCACACTACAGGGAACATAGAGCCTTTTTTTTGCGTGTAATTTTAAGTAAATAAATAAAGCCCACGGTTTTTTGCATGATTTTTGTAGGGATTGGTGGTTATGTTTGATAGATAGAGAGATGATATTAAGTGGGCAATTTTTTTTTTTTTTTACATAGAAAGGATTGTTAATTACTATCAGAGGTAGATATGCATGGATCGTATAGATAGATAGTTAGAGAGAACGAAAGGTGGACATATATAGAGGTGGATACAGTAGATGGACAGTAAGAAATAGAGGAACTTCAACGGGGAATCAATAGCCCCCCACCCACACACAAACACACACCATGACTTTGAAAAAACAATGCTTTCACATAAAAGTGGAAATGCTTTTTGTTATTTTCCGACAAAATTTGCATGAAGAGTATGATGCCCTTTGTGCCTCCCCTCCCTCCCCCCCCCTTAAAAATATGCCAAAGGACATAACGGGAGGTAGATCTAGAAAATACTTTATTCAACACAAAATTTATTTAAGCAGCCGCCGATCAATCTTGGCGTAAAACGGCGAATGATAATATTGATGTATAGAGAAAAAGATTGATTAATACCATCGACAATTTTTTTTTTTTTAAGTAACCGCCGAAAAAGTCAACATTGGCGTAAAAAGGCGAATGATAATATTGATATATAGTGAAAAACATTGATTAATACCGTCGCTGCGGCAACCCTGGCGCAAAAGGCGAATTGCGTAAAAAGGCGGACCAGCTGGTCGCCGAAGGCGTCTAGTACATATAATAAAATAAGATGTTTGTGTGTGTGTGGCGCGCATCCCGGGAAAACGGTAAGGCCTAGAAAGATGAAATTCGGTATACAGGTGTAGTTTTTGCTGAAGTTGTGCACCTCGGGCTTCGATTTTTGATATTTTAATTAGAAAAAAAGTTATTTAATGTTTTATGTGATTTTTAGCATTTTTTAGTACTTTTAACCTCACAGACCCCGAACCAATCGCGCCAGACAAATATTTTTGATACTATAGTGTCGGAAATTTAATTTTAAATATGATGAACAAAAAAATTTTTGAAGATAGAGCAATTTTTGTATTTTTTATGAATTTTTGAAAAAACCTTTAATTTGCATGTTTTCCTGGGTTTTATTTTTTTCTAATATCATCCTGCGAGAAGTATTAAAGCCTCATTTCTGAAATTTAAGTTGGTAATAGTAAAACCATTTCGCCCTCTTCAGAAGAAAAAAGTTCTTAAAAATACGCAATAGTTTTTTTTTACAATATTTTTAATGCTGAACACATCATGTCCTTTCACGCATCAGTCGAAAAAAGCGTTCTTCAATCTTTTATGCCTGTGACGTCACTACTTGGGTTTCGATTCGATATTTACGATGGCATCTTAATCGCAAGCAATGTTAATCTTTTTTTTACTATATAGCTTACTTCATTTTCTGACGTGATGACCACGCGTTTTTTCGGCAGCGCTTGCTTTTTTTTTTCCTTTTTTTTTGTTTTATTTAGGGATTGCATTTATTTCTTTTTTCATCCCCCCCCCTCAAGCTGGACCTTTCGCTGTATCTATATTACGTTACATTTCATAGTTGTGCGCATTAATTCAATAAAAACAGCGAGATTTTTTTTTATCTTTATCAAACGCTACCTTTTGCACACTACGGGGAATTTCAGCTTTTTTTTTTTTTTTTGCTCTACTTAAATGAAAAAAAGCGGTTTTATGAGTGTTCTTTGTTTTTATTAGGAAATGGGTGAGGAGGTCAAAAAAATAGAGATGGATAAGAAAATGTAGAGAGATTGTAAAGGTAGATAGCCGCCTAAGGCGGCAATCTTGGCGTAAAAAGGTAAATGACAAGTTAGCCAAACAGCCGCCGTAGGTGGCTGCTTGCACATTTGGTGTCAATGCCCCCCTCCCTCCCCCACATACACCATGACTTTGAAAAAACAATGCTTCCACATAAAAATGGAAGTGCTTTTTGTTTTATTATTCGACAAAATTTGCATGAAGAGTACGTCGTTTGTGTCTCCCCTCCCCCTCCTTTAAAAATATTCCAAACGACGAAACTGGAGACAGATCTAGAAAATATTTTATTAAAATTATTAATGATATAGATAGATATAGATTGATTGACACCGCCACGAAATTAATTTAAGCAGCCGCCGATGGCGGCAACATTGGCGTAAAAAAACGAATGATAATACTGATTTATAGAGAAAAACATTGATTAATGTCGTCGCTAAATTGTTTAAGCAGCCGCCGAAGGCGGCACCCCTGGCGTAAAAAGGTGGACCAGCTGGTCGCCGCAGGCGGCTAGTCTATATATATAAAAATGGAGTTTGGTAAATTTGTTCCCTAAGATCTCAGAAACTACCCGGCAGATTTGGCTGAAACTTTCACCGTTTGTTCAGTTTGGTACTGGAAAGGTTTATAGATCAGTTCGAAAAACATCCGATTGATCCCTTTTTATTCTAATTTTTGTCCCAATATTCGCATAAATGCCCCAATATGGGAGTGGAAAAAAACGTGCACATACTAACATTATATGTCCATCGAAAGCGTCAACTTTTCTGCTGAAGATAGCATTTGTTCGAAGTTTCTAAATTGTATAAAAAACGAGTTATGAGCTTTTTTGTTCCCTGTTCGAAGGCTTTCATCAACCCAAGTTATTATTTAGTGTGTCATCTCAACTCCCAAGAACTGTTGTATTGTTGAATATTTTTGCGTTTCGTCTGACTTTTTGAGGCTTTTCTCAAGTCAAATCTTAAAGTAACGTTTTTCCACAAATTTATCTAAAAATAAATGGATTTGGCTGATCATTTTACTTTTAAACGGAACTTATGTAATTAATGGTTTATTATTATTATTTATGCTGATTGGACACTTGCTCGCCAGTATTTTTTTCAGAAAGATTTCAGTAGTTGATGCATTTGGCAGTTTTTTCCACTGTCGCTGTTTTTGAGCCCAAAGACTATGTAATAATGTTTCTCAGCTTTCACCATATAAACAAAATATCGCCAATCAAAGATACTTAAAAAAAAAAACACTGTGTAAAATAATTCAACAACTAAATTAGGCAAATCCATAAACCGCACAAAAACTTCCATTAATTTTTCTTTTTGCACGATTTCAAACAATCGCCAAATTTTACTACTTATTTTGGAAACATTTCGGATAAAACCGCTTAGCGCCATTTTTTTTTTCTTTTTTGACCAAAAGTATCTCAGCATCTGGCAACAATACTTCTATAATAAAAATTAGTAAGAAGGGGGAGTATTATCGAAAGTGTCCCAAAATGATTCTCGCAAATTTGGTAAGATTTTAAACCGCACCAAGTGTTCACAAAAATTGAAATTTCCCAAAATAACTAAAGCAAGTGTAAGGGGAACACGGGCGGCTACATTTTTTAAAACAGTTCGTACATCAATAGCCATACAGAGAAGGTTTTAGATTTAAAAAAAAAAAGTACTAACAGATAAATCTTTTTAAACATGTAAAGTTTAATTTCATATTTCGGAAATTCTTCAAATTTGTACATGCTTAAATGTCGTGCTTTCGTTTCTAATTGAATACTATTTTGTTCTTTATACTTATTGCTATTTTAGTTTAATGAGTAAGGAAGAAGCTCGATTTTTAATCACGTCAAAAAGGTTTGTTTTAAATTCTTTCGCTTAAAACAGAAAACAAGGGCAAGTAACGATTGTTTCTCATAATTATTACTGACCCAGGCAACGCCGGGTATTTTTGCTAGTTAATTATAAATGTTCAGGAGAGAGAGATCCCCTATTATAAGTTTAAAATGAATCATAATTCTGCTAAATAAGACGTCATAGCAATTTTCGGCTATATTGATGATTTAAAAAGAAAAGAAAAAAAAAGCACAATGCTCTGAAGATTTATTAAACATTTTAAGTTCAATGCATGTGTATCTGTTATAAGAAGCTTTTACCGAAAGCTTCATTAAAAATTTAGCAGAAATCTTTAAAATTCCAGAAAATAAGGACATTTCTCTTTTTGAAAAAACAAAAATGTATTTTTCTGTAGGTGACCGACAACGACAGCGGCACATAAAAGTTGAAAGACAACAAAACAATAATTGGTTTAAAATCTGATTAAAATGACATTTTTTTTGTTACAATACAGGCTCAAAGCCAGGGGCGGACTGGCCCGCCGGCCCATCGACCCGCGGGCCGATGCGCCCTCCTGCCTATGCACCCTTGCGCCCTCAAGCCTGAACAACTTTATTTATTTATTTTTAAATTTTATTTTATTTTTTTATTTTTTGGTGTAACATTCCTTATTTTTTAAATTAAAAAAAAAAACTATCTTTTTTTTTTTTTACTTTTTGCTGTTACTTCTTTAATTTTTTTTTTTTTTTGCTCTCACAAAACCTGTGCGACTTCACTCCGCTTTTTTTTTCTTTTCTTTTAACTCATCATCACGTATAATCCCCCCCCCTTTTTTTGCACCTTTTTTTTGCGCCCTTTGGGGGTGTCAAGGTTGGCACCCTCTTGCGGGATCCAGTCCGCCCCTGCTCAAAGCTAGTTTATACAACTGGTGTGTGGTGTCGCCCAAACGACATAATCAATAGTAGCGCATCCTTATTAATGCTTCACAACTTAGAATAAAAATATTAATTTTTAACTGAACACTATTAATTTTGATATGCCACTATTACCGCTTTGCTTACCATAAGCTGATAAGAAACAGGGTCGCCGAGAGCCGGCCCTTGTCAGTTTGATCACCAGGTCCCCTCTCCACCCCCATGAAGCTAAAAATATTTATACCACTCTGATTCCGATCCCCCCCCCCCCAAAAAAAAAGGATTGGGCTCCTAGTTTCCGACTAGGCTGGCAAGGCCTCTTGCCGGCCCTGATTCGAAAAATTTAAAAATTTAACGGTATTGAAAGTTTTATTTAGAAACTCAAAACAAATATTTTATTTCACAAATTTCAAAATTCGGAATGTGTGGTTTAAATTTTTGTTTCCAATTAAATTTTCTGTTTTCAAGTTTTAGACATAAATTCTTGCTGATATTATTCATAGAGATTTTCTTTTAACCAATCAACAATCTGGAAAATGTACTTTTGCTGTATTTTTTCTTCCATGCACTTCTGACAGGAAAGTGAGATTTCGTCTCTAGTAATCTGCAATATGTTTCATTTCTCAAGTGTTCAACGTTCCTTGAGATTCTTATAAAAAATTTTTGTTGTTATTTATACTGGTCGGCAGTTGAAAGTTTAGAAACGGTTAAATTTATTTCACCTTCAGAATTGTAATCTGTTTGTAATTGATGTATTAATTTTCAA
Source organism: Uloborus diversus (assembly GCF_026930045.1). NCBI lineage: Eukaryota > Metazoa > Arthropoda > Arachnida > Araneae > Uloboridae > Uloborus > Uloborus diversus. The sequence continues at coordinate 25,956,686 of NC_072732.1, read as the reverse complement.
AACTTTTATCTATTCGAAACATTTAAAGATTATTTGGTTTGAAAGGAAAAGAATTAATTAATTAAAGAAAAAAAGGTGTTAAAAAAGATTACCGCATTTAAAATTTTAAAGCAGGATTTAAGAAACTATAACACATTTTTCCTTAGGATGCAAAAAGTCACTTAGTTAATGAGAGGTGTAAAATACGGGTATATAACGAGGATCATTCCATTATGTCATTTTACTTAACCTCCTTTTCCACTTTAGTCTATCGCTAAAACTGTTTCAGCCAACGGCTAAAGTTTTAAAGTTAGAAAACAGGAGGCTCCAAAATATTTATAACCTTTATAATAATTATAACTTTTACAATAATTATAATATGTTTATAAATATTTCTAACTTTTATAACCAGAGGTGCCCATCCCCCCCCCCAAGTTCAATGGCGCAAATCCCCCCCCCCCCCGTTTTTCTCAACCCTCTTTCCCTTTTTTATTTTTAATTCTCTCTCTTTTTTTTTTTTTTGAGCAATCACGATTGCTTATTGTTCTCACTTGACTGTTTTGAATTCCTATCATTTTATTTTCCCACCAGCACCCTCTGCCAGCACCACCGTCGCGTCGACCGGCCTCACGATGCTGCTCCTCTTGCGAAAACCGTCTCCCGCATACACACACATACACACACTCATGCCTGCGCACAGACACAAACACACACTCCTACACACACACACACACTCAAGCCTGCACACAGACACAAACGCATATGCCTACATACACACACACGAACGCCTACACAAACACATACACACACTCATGCCTGCGCACAGACACAAACACACACTCCTACACACATACATATACACACACACTCAAGCCTGCACACAGACACAAACACATATGCCTACATACACACACACGAACGCCTACACAAACACATACACACACTCCTACACACACACACACATACATACACACACTCATGCATGCACACAGACACAAACACATATGCCTACATACACACACACGAACGCCTACACAAACACATACACACACTCATGCCTGCGCACAGACACAAACACACACTCCTACACACACACACACATACATACACACACTCATGCATGCACACAGACACAAACACATATGCCTACATACACACACACGAACGCCTACACAAACACATACACACACTCATGCCTGCGCACAGACACAAACACACACTCCTACACACACACACACACACATACATACACACACTCATGCATGCACACAGACACAAACACATATGCCTACATACACACACACGAACGCCTATACAAACACGCGCGTACACACACAGCACTTCATACACAACATGCACACACATGCATACATACACACACACCCACCCACACACATGCACACATACACACACGCACCTACACATATGCGCCTACACAAACACACACACATGCGCCTACACAAACACACACGCGCATTCATACACACACACGCTCGTGATTGCGAAAAACATAATTTGAATTCAAGACGCCAAAAATTCAAATTAATATAATTTTATATATATATTTTTATTTATTTTCTTTCATATTATTTTTATTTATATTTTATATATTATTTATTTATTTATTTATCTTTTATTTATTATTATTATTTTATAAGAAAAGTTCTGTACTACACAATAACATACACACACACACCAACTAAATAAATAAATGAAACAAAATGTAAACGGAATGAAATAAAATAAAATAAAGAATTTGATTTAAAAATAAATCAATAAATAAATTTAAATAAATAAATTAAAAAAATTAATCCCTCCCCCCTTTCAAATTATGTTGGCGAAACTTGCGCCATATGAGCACCCCTACCCCCTGTGGGCACCCCTGTTTATAACCTTCCTTTTAAAATCCCTTACAACTTCTTTCGCTAGAAGGTAAAAAAAAAAAAAAAAAGAAGAGAAAAAGAAACTTATATAATGTACTAGCTGTACCCGACGCGCGTTGCTACGCCAACAAAAACATACATCATTATACTGATTTTCATGACAATCGGTTGAACGGGGCAGAAGTTGCTACTCTGCAGTGCCACCTGGTGGCGAGTGGCTTCAATGAGCATATTATACCTCTTCTCTGTGGAAAAATACATATATATATAGCAATTTTCATAATAATCGGTCCAGGTATCAAGTAAAGCCGTGACTATACTCAAATTTTGTACTCACGCAGTTTGCAAGATCAATCAATCGCTAAAAATATCAAATAGAAAAAGTTTTAAATCCCCCCGTTGCATGAAAAGCCATAAAACAATAAAGAAAGAATTTATTTCTTCAAACTCAAGAAAAATGGCAACAGCTAACTTCTTATCAATGAGATCTTTCACGCGAATTAATTTCTGCAGCCGATCATTTTATTCGTATTTATCCAATGGATTGTGACTTAAATTGGAATAAAAAAGGAACTATCGATCGGATTTTTTTTCGAACTGGTCTATAAACATTCCCAGTACCAAAAATAACAAACGGTGAAAGTTTCAGCCAAATCTGCCGGGTAGTTTTTGAGTTCATGGATGACATACAGACAAACATTCATTTATATATATATATATAGATAAGAGGTTTAAAACGAGTGTATGGAGTAAACGTGGAAAAGAGCTTAATTTACTGGGACATTTTAATTTTCTTTTTTATGTTTGCAACAAACGTTGTCAATTTGGATTTGATGCCAAACATAAAATTGTAATAAACAAAGTAACAAAAAGAAAAAGTGATAAATAAATGTAATAAATTAATTTTTAAAACATTGGAAGAGAAAATTTGAAATTTCAAAGGAGGAGATGCGTTGATATGTAACTATTAAAATCCTTAAAACGTGCATTTGAAACAGGCAGAATGAAAAAAAAAATAATAAAATGTTTACGTTATCTTTGTGTGTGGAAAAACAATAGGGATATAATTAATGATTGACGCAAATCAAATTATTAAAAAAAAAAAGAAAACTTACTGCACTCATTTTATCCGTCTCATTAAACATGACATAAATCAAAACCCTACTCAGAATGGTTTTACTACTCGTGTTGTTTACATCCGACTAATACAAATCATTTTTCTTTCTCCCCCCCCCCCCCCCCCCCCCCCATCCGTAAGCACAGGTGAATAACGTTCGCCTCTTTTCTGATCTTGATCACGGCAGTGAAAAAAAACTTCTGCCTGCAGTAGCTATAGCTTTTCGTCCAAAGCAGCACGCACGAGAGAATTTAAAAGTGGAAAGAAAAGCAGAAAGAAACAAAGGAAGAGCTTTCGTGACTGTAGTATGTAGCATTAATAGGAATACTTTTGCACAGGTGGTCCTACGTTCTATTAATGGATGTAAAAATGGCCACTAGATTTAGAATTCAAAGTGTTTAAGTGAAATTGAAACCACCACAATACTACACACAATGAAACCACCAAGTAATCAGCTTTTTCATATTTGAGTTTTCAAGATTTGAGTAATTTCCTCTTAGGCTCTGCGTTCGATGGGGTTGTTTCCTTCAGTCAAAAGTACTACTTTTAGTCACTGAAATTGATAGAATAAGCAATAATAATAATAATAATAATAATAATAATAATAAATTAATTTGAATTTTGTCATTTTGAATTCAAAATATGTTTTTCGCAATCACGAGTGTGTGCGTGTATGTAGGCGTGTGTGCTTGTGTGTAGAGGGTATGTGTATGTGTGTGTAGGCATGTGTGTTTGTGTCTGTGTGCAGGCATGAGTGTTGGTAGTTGTGTGTATGAGTGTTTGTGTGCGTGGGGGCGGGGTATGTGTATGTGTGTAGGCATATGTGTTTGTGTCTGTGTGCAGGCATGAATGTGTGGGTAGTTATATGTGTGTGTGTTTGTGTATGTGTATGTAGGTGTATGTGTGTGTGTAGTTGTGTATGTGTGTGTGTGTAGTTGTGTACGTATGCGCGTGTGTGTAGCATATGGATGCAACCTGGAGACGCTTTCGCTATAAGAGCAGCATCGTAAGGAGCCGGTCGACGGTGATGGTGCGGAGGATGGTGGTGGGAAAATAAAATGATAGCACGGCCAAAAACAGTCAAATGAAAGCAATAAGCAATCGTGATTGCTCAAAAAAAAAAAAAAAAAAAAAAACTTTTATTTTCCCAACAGTTATTTTTTATTTATTTTAAATGTCCGATTTTGGAAATAAGGCATGGTCTTCATGATGTCACAAGTGATGATCTTTGGTGCGCTACTTCATTGCTACGCTAAATGTTTACGCTTTGCTGTCAACCACGCTGCCAGATTATGATAATTTGCGCTGTGCGCTAATGGCATCAGTGAATGCCATTTCATCACTTGTGATGTCATGTGCAGAAGCGTAAAAAATGAATTTCAATCTGCGTACCAATTAAAATAATTGTTAAAAAATATTAAACTGTGTCAAATTATTTAAAAAAGGGTTAAATTCTATGTTTTTGAGCATGCTCTTTCAGGAAAAAAAAACACACTTTTAAAATTTCGGAAACAACCTCCCATTACGCGGATTTCCTACAACTCCTGACTTTTTTGTGCAAATTCATTTGTAATTGGATCCCCTCCCCCTCAACAACCCTACATTTTTGCTTTTGAAACTACCAAATTTTTGAATTACATACTTTAAAGTCTTCTTTATTCTCTGTTGTTCTTCAGTTTCTAATTTAGCATTTTTCTTGTGTTCAGAATCACTTGCCTGTTTTCTTCGGGCACTCTTTTTCAATGGCTTCCAAAGACTTAATAATAACAAAGAATCAAGTTTTAAATATAATAAGAATAGAGGTGGAAACATACGGGTTAATTATTCAACGGAAACCGCAATTAAATAAACTTTAGTATGCTGAAGGTAAATAAACTTTAGTATGCTGAAGGAATTTTAGTCCAATCTCGTTGCGACTAGTCGTCATACGCAATGACGCCATTTGTTATTACCCTATCAATACCCGGTAAGAGATTTTAATTTTTATTTTCAATGTAGATAGATTTCTTTACCTAATTTATTTCCATACTTGAAAAAATCTATTTTTCTTGAGACGTGCGAAAGGGAATTAATTCCATTTAATAATAAGAAAAAGATGTTTTTTGAGAAAGTAAAAAATACTGATATTATACTTTCAAGGGCTGTAAAAAGAATGTGATTAAAGTAAAATTTGGCAACTTACTTGGTTTTTAAAGGTTTAATATGCTCTAAAAATTTGAGTAATTTATAAAATGTTTATCCAATGCACAGTTTTGTCAAATATGTTATCCCAATTGCAAAAAGTATTACTTTAAAGCTGTATCTTTAATAGAAAAAAAAAAATCCTTACGGATTCTAATGACATGAAAACACAAAAAAACCATCATCGAGAAAAAGCAATTTAAAGTTTTTCTTTTGCATAACTTTTTAAATATTTGAACTTAAGCAATGAAACTTTTCCCCTGTGTTCAGAATAGTTTTTAGTTTTGAAATAAGCAATAAATGTTTTTTTTTGATCGTTTCATCATTTTTGAAGTACTGTAACCCCTTGAAATAAAACCAATGGCTCTGGGGGTGTTTTCGACCCCCCCCCTTCCTTCGCTGCGGTACTGTATCAGTTTGAGTATACTCATTCATCCACACCGATTCTAAAAATAAATTGATACCGTCAGAACCTGATAGTGCCTAAAGGGTTCGAAACTGCCTACTTCTAATTTTCGCATTCGAGGGGTACTTCTCGAAGAATAGAAGCAGATTACCACACACGATTTTTGTTCTGCGCGTCTCCCCTTTACCTCCAGCGTAATTCCTTGATGGCAGTTTTGCAACAAAACCTTCTAAGTGCTCGTTTAAGTCTTTGTGGCGGCACGTCTTTGGAGTACCTGGAATGGCTTCTTCTCCGGGGCGAGTGGTTTGGTCGAGAGCTATTCTTCAAGTTGACGACCATGGCGCGTAATTTACGGTTAGTGACCGATTTCTTGGCGTCAGCCTTTACAATGCCCTCACAACACCTGAGCTATTGGTTCTCTGGCATCAACTTTGCTGTAAATCGTATTCGTTTTACCCTTTTAAAGTGACGCTAACGAGTTTTTTTTTTTTTTTTTTTTAAAGTAGCGGCAGGTAGCACAAGCACTGATGGTGGTGGGGGTTGTGCAACCGCATTGTCCCTCCACTCCTCATGAAAAAATGAGTTGTTATTGAATAGCAGGTCTAAAATATTTAATTGCATGCTAGCTTAGTTTATATCATTAAATATGAATCGTCCTGCCTACAGGGATGTTCTGAACTAAAATGTTTGGGAGAGGGAAAATTGCTGAATAAAATTTATACAAATACAAATACAAAAGTGACGACCAGCAACAGGCTCTGGGCCCAGCTAGACTGGTCCTAGTCAATTTACAATCCCCAGTGAAGATCAATGGCCCTCTTAAAACTATCTACTCCCTTGCTCATTACCACCTCTTCCGGTAAACTGTTCCAAGGTTCCGCTACCCTGCTAAAATAATTTTTTTTTTTTTCTAACATCCATGCTAGCCTGAGATTTAAATAGCTTAAAACAATGACCCCTTGTCCTGTTTTCAGTGCTAAACTTCAGCCCCGTAACATCTTTCATTTTAATAAATTTAAACAACTGAATCATGTCCCCTCGGTCTCTTCTTTGCTCGAGACTGTACATTTTTAGCCTTCTAAGCCTTGAATCATAGTCTAAGCGAGAAAGTCCATTTATTAGCCTTGTAGCCCGCCTTTGAACCCTTTCCAATACATTAATGTCTTTCTTAAGATAAGGAGACCAAAACTGAACAGCATACTCCAAATGAGGTCTTACCAAACTTCTATATAAGGGCAGAAGAACTGTACCGAACGATAAAATACAAGGATGTACGACATGCATCATACATACATAACATCTAATGAGAAGGAGCATCAGGTATCGTTAAAAACCAATTTGAAGATTTAAAAAAAAAGAAACTAGTATGTTGTGGCTATCACGAAACTTTCTTTTATATCTTTTCTTATAATTCTGTTCCCTCTCCATGCTTGTCAAGGCAGCAATATTCCCAATAAAAACAAAATTACACACGCCAAAACTTGACGACCATCCCAATTCCCGATTTATCTCAAAAGTAAAGCAAAGAATGAAAATTAAAAATTATTTTAAAAGCCTTGCTTAAAATAATTACAAACATTTATTTGTTAATAAACACAAGATGACAACAGTTAAAAATTACAAATCATCGCGATTACCTGGTTATTTTCCAACAATTAAAATCACGCGAAATACGCAGACGACAGTCTATTACGATTTATCTTTCTTATTGTTGGAATTATAAAGCTATTTTAATTCACACAAATGTAAACCCCCCGCCCCCCCACGGAACGATTGGTGCCAAAATCGAACCAACGCCTGTTTACAAATGGATTCACATTTATTCCAAATTTCATCCAGAACGTAGCATTACTTCTTTAGACATGGCACTCACAATGATAAAAAAAGAACGTTCAATTGCTCCACACCCTTTTCAGCTATTGACACCAAAATAGAATCAGCTCTCATACCCTCTAAGAGCTACTTGTCGATAAATTTTTGTTTGATTCCGTTCATTATTTCTTGAGATACGGCAGTCACAATTGACAACAAAAAATGTTTTATAGTTCAACCCCCGTTTGAGGTATTACATCAAAATTGAATTAGCACCTGTACCTGTTAGGGGCAACATATGGACCAAATTTTGTTTGATTCCGCCGGTTACTTCCTGGGGAATAGCAGGCACTTATAACTCAAAAAACGTCCCATTGCTCCACCTCCCTTGGAGGAATTCGCGCCAAAAAACAATGGGCACAAGTTCACATAGGGGCACATACCTGTACCAAATTTCGTTTAATTTCATGCGTTTTATTTTCCAAAAATGGTCGAAATGTACTCAGCACACCTCAAAACGTTCGAATCCTGTCAATATTCGGAAATTCGAAAATTTGCACTAATCCAATACTTTCTTCTATATATTAAATATAGAAGGAAGTAAAAAAGTATCTGTTTTTTTTTTTTTTTTTTTTTTTTTTTGTCCACTAACTTTGCCAAATCGTCAGTAAAATTTACCGGATAACGAAATTTTTCGGAAGGTCAGTGACCTCCTATCCTTTCTGAGTGCAACTTACTGCATTGGAAGTCGAAAATACGACTCAAAAATTTAGTTCATCTTATTTTTGCGCTTTGTATCTTGAATAAAAATTTAATCGTGGAAAATGGAGAAAAAGGCAATTCGAAATTTAAACACATCGCGTTTGATTGTTGTTCTTTTCTTTTTAATTCAAAATTTTAAAAATTCTTGAAGAGGTTAAAAAATAAAGATAATGCTGATATTTTCTTTCCCTCCTATGTTCCATCTCATCCTCAGAAAGTTAGTTTTCATAGTTTCTAGTGTTTTCGTTGTAATTCATTACTCAAAAATTAATTTCATTCGCCTAGAAAATGTCAAGGAGTATTTTAAAATGGATAATAAAAAAATAATAAAAATTGGGAAAATAAAATAAAATAAATAAATAAATAAATAAAAATAAAACCTCCAGAAATTTCTGTTTCTGTAGCACACACTTATGTTGATTATAAGCCCTCTTATTTTTTTTTTAAAGAGACATTCGAAATATGAATATTCGAAAGCATTTTACATTAAAGATCTTGCCTGAAGTAACGCATTTATTTTACATTAATTATGAATGCTCATCGAAGAATTGATTAGATATTTGGATGAATTCAGTCTATCTGAATTGGACGCATTGTGCATTCTGATATTGCTACATAATGCATGAATGAATCGCTGTTTTTCAAAAGACTTATGGTGCTAATGCCAGTATCAATCGGTCAGCATAAAATATAATTTGGAAAGATAAATATAAGTTTGTATTTTCACAAAACGTTGTTATATTTAGTTCGTTACATGCAATATATCGACATCCCGGTTATGACATCCAGATACTGCCGTTTCATCCTCATTATGAACTCATCAGTAAGGAGTAATCAATAGCCGAGCTGGAGGCAGATGTTCTCTTATTGAAACACAGCTTATCCACAAACTGGTAGCTAAAGTTAATTTTAATCACAAATTTTGCTGTGTCTGGATGTCATAACCGGGCTGTCGGTATCTTGCATGTAAGTTCTATCCCAGCCCTGGCTTATGGGTGGTAACGAACTGTTTTTTAGCTAAGCTTTTACTTTCATTTTCGAGTTGAACGACGTTATTGCTTGCGAACCCTCGCTGTTCTGCTAACTTAACTCTTGCTACCAGTTTGATGGTAATCTCAACTTTAATGAGAGAACATCTGCCTCCTGCTCGGTTATTGATTATTTCAGACTGATGATTCTACATCAAGAACGAAACTGTAGTCTTTGGATATCATAACTGGGCTGACGGTGTTTAATGCATTATTTTACTTCTGTAAAACGACGTTGAAACAAGTTATGATTTGAAGGATGAAATCCTTGGAAAAATTTAAATTCGGAGATTTTTACCATAAAAATAGTTGTTATATATATATTTAAAAAAAAAGCAAAATTTTGCTTTAATTTTGTCATTCCAAGTAAGTCATAATAAAAATAATGCAATTAACATAACAGTTCTTTAATGATGTACAACAGTTTATTCGTGTAAAAAGATCCACAACAACTTGCGTAATTTTTTCTCAAATTTTTATTGGCCTGCTGGTCGGAGAAACGCTGTTGTCGGCTCCTGTGGGAAAATCTTATCTAAAAGAAACACCGCCAAAAAGCATTGCTGGTTTCTCGCAAAAGGCTAGAAGGGGCAAACTAATATAGCAGGTATCTATTGTGTGAGGATAAAATTTAGAAGAGAAAAAAAAAAGGTTCACCAAAACAAGCAAACAAAAGCTGATTACTGCCATTGCGATTGTCATCACATGCGTCCCATTATTCCCAACTTTGCAGAGTCAGTTCCTAATGTTCCTAATCGGCTGTTTACAAAGAACTGGTCGGTAAAGGCTATCCAAGAAATTTACAATTTACAGAAAGAGGGAGGGAGTTTTTTCTTAACTCTTCTTGATCCTTCCAGCGGTCATGGCGGTTTCAGACAAAAGCAAGGATTTTCCTGAGGGGGTGGGGAACGCGTTTGCAAGGGGATGTGCCATCTCCTCTAGCCACCCTACCTTTTGAAATTATGTGGGTTGAAGACCTACCTGGTCGAGTGTTTTTTAGTTTGTCACGTAAGAAGTCGCAACAGGTTCTGCGTGTGTGTGTTCCTCTCAGCGGTGGTGGTGTACCATAACGATTGCATAAGATTTGGATTTACTTTTTGGTTCTCTGTTGGAAAGTTCTGGGAAAGAGGTTGACATTGAAGGACATCTGGTGAGTGAGGTTTTTCTGAATTTTTCTATAAGTCAGATGGTTTCTAGGGTGATTCAAAAATACATGTAAAAAAAAAGTTTCTACTAGATAATGGGACACCCCTCAATATTTTTAGACTTGTGGATGGTAATACACTGGAAGAATTTTAGCTACCTATTTCAACTGAAAGAGGTTGCTCAATCCTCGCTCCCAAACTTCATAAGTACAGGAGGGGGGCTAAAAAATAACTTTGAACTGAAAAAACAATGCTGCATATTATAATATACACGAGTAAAATGCATATACATTGCAATAAAATAATTATTTACAAAAAAAAAAAAAAACAGCTTAGGAAATTAAATGTTTCTAAATTTATATCATTTTCTATGCTACGGTTAACGTTAAATTAAAGGGTCATTGAGCACCCTCTTAAACTTTGTGTAAGAAGCTAAAACTTTTACAGCATAATACCACAGTTGGCTCTCTGTTTAACGACACTCTATTTAACGACATTCTCTATTTAACGACGACTTTTCACGGTCCCAGATGGTTCACTATAGTGTTAAGAGAATTCTATTTAAGGACGATTTCTACTTAAAGCCTATTTTTTGTGGTCCCTTGAAAGTCGTTAAACGGAGAGCCAACTGTAATAGTAAGTCTACGAAAAATAGGGGCTGTTCTGGAATCTAGCTGTAAAAAGTTTTTTTAAACCACCCTAATGATCCCTCACCTCCTCCGAAAAATGTTTTGCTCTCAAGCACTTCAAAACTCACATTCAAATAAAATGCAGTCAGTTTGAACTTCCCCTAAATTGAAACTTGCATTTTGATTTAAAAAAAAATAAGCTTAGAGAATGGAAAATGATAAGTTTTAAAATAACCTGGAAAGCATCCTTCCTCAAAAATCACGTAAAATCAAATGCACTTACTTGCATAAAATTGGATAAATGTTCAAAAAGGATGTTTTATTGGTTCCATACATCATGTTGGATTAAGCTTTGTTCAATGTCATTTTAAAATACATTAACCAGTTTTAGAACGGCCAAAAGTGAATGTACTGTTTGAATTTTCTTTAAAGGCGGTTGAATTTGAATAGACCCGTCTTTTAAGTTGTAGAAAATTAAACTGCACCCACTCCCTGACTTAGAGAAATGTAATGAATTAAGGGGAGAGTCGGGAGAAATTGAACACCTGCATTCATATGCCGGAATCAAATGAGAAAAATTATTTCTAGTCTGTCCAGTGGATGCAATCGATTTGATTATGAAGCTGTTATGTCTACTAGAGAAACTAGAAATAATTTTTAACATGTCATTTCGGCACATAAATGCAGCTGTCCGATTACTCCCAAAGTCCCATTCCTCTCGACTCCCCGTGCACAAATGTGAACGTATTTTATTTTTTTTAAATAGAATTTATAAACTGTCCGAAACATTGTTTGCAGTTATTACGGATTTTAGTTCTGCATACCAGAGAACAATTTGTGCCTTCTTTTGCGCTGACGCCATTTCCCCCTTTGTCCGCTTATAAAAAGCGCAGGTGCGTCATACGGAAGGGGAAAAAATAAAAGAAATAAAAATGTTGTCAAACTAAAAACGAGGACAATATTGACCAAACTGCCTAATTTGGTCGATATTGCCCTCGTAGCAGTTGATCTTTTGTTTAAATCGACTGTTTTAAATTGGTTATTTGATTCGGACACCTTATACACAAGGGCGCCCATATGCAAAATTTTAAGGGGGGGGGGGGGCTCAAAAATTTTCCCCATGGTTTAGCAGAATATTTCCCCCATGGAAACCAATTTCAGTACAGATTAGAAATATTAAAGTTTGACATTTTTAATATCTTATTCATTAATGTCTGGAACAGAAATTTTTATACATTTTACAAAGAAAAAAAGCACCAAAAGCAAGGAAGTTCTTATTTCTAGGGGGGGCTTGAGACTCCCTTGCCCCCCCCCCATATGGGCGCCCTTGCTTATACGTGATATTTTAGTGACAGAAAGAAGAAATTAAAAAGCAATGCATTATATACTGTTAACTGCACATTCAATACTATTTTAACTGTAAGAAAAGAAATAAAATGTATAAATTTAAGAGAAGACTTAAAGCATTTTTGAGAAAAGTAGTTATCAAAAATTCTGTTAACGAAAAAAACGGCATTATCTCTTTATAGTAAATATAAAAAAATTTTGAAAAAAAAAAATAGAACCGACTTCAAAATTGCTCTAAAAAGTGAAAAATAATTTTATTCTTTAAACACCATCGATAATACTTTTAAACATAATTTTTGAAGTTGGCGCAAAAACGATAAATAAGATCATTCACAGCCATAACTCAACTACAAGTATAAATTTAACCACGTCTAGTTTCTTCACTACCACATGCATTACGCATTGATGACAGCATATTTGAGTAACGATATAAATGTTTCGTTCCTAAGTTTGGATGATATTTTGATAAAAATATGAACGAAGCATGGTTACAATGGATTTTACTTTTTGTTTTTGCGCCAACTTCAAAAATTATGTTTAAAAGTATTATCGATGGTGTTTAAAGAATAAAATTATTTTTCACTTTTTAGAGCAATTTTGAAGTCGGTTCTATTTTTTTTTCAAAATTTTTTTATTTCATTCTTTTCATTCTTTTTAGTGTAAATGTAGATATTTCTGTAAAAGTAAGAAGTTACCTAGTAAGAAGTGCGGCTCTATATCACTGTATTGCTTTAGAAAAGCCTTTATTCAAAATTATCATTACAATTACTATTAATGTTACAGTTATATGGCACCAAACTTTTATAACAATGAGTTTTATATTGTCGCGTAGATGAAGATAGCAAAGACAATGTGAAAGCCAAATGAAGCGAATACTCGTTAGTCTCAACTCGAGATCTTTATTCAGAACCACGAATGAACGTTACATCTCCTTATATACAACTTGAGAAAGTGCTGGAACTTTCCAGACTTGGAAAGATACAGAAATTAATAGAACATTCGAGAAAATACGGAAAACAGTAGAAACGAAATTTTAGTAAAATTCACTTTGTCCTAGTCGGGATTTGAACCCAGGTTGCTCCTGTGGGAGACGAGAATTCTACCACTGAGCCACCGTTATCCACGGATGACAAGTGCGAACTTTGCTACAATATCATTTTAATCATTTAATAGGGAAATTTACTGTTTTTTGCCCATAACTATTATTCTAAAGAACAAATATGGTCAAACAAAGTAATGGGACCTAAGTTGAGCCATCCTCTATCCATTAAAAAAAGAATCATCAAAATCGGTTCACTAGGTGAGACGTTATGAGTGGACAAACAAAAAAAAAAACATACATACGGTATGAACTGATAACCGCCTCCTTTTTGAAGTCGGTTAAAAAGTAAGGTTTCAAAGAAATTCTGGAAGAAAGTCTGTGGCGGACGTTCGTCCAGGAGACCCCATAGCACCTACAGAGTTGAAATTTTATACAAAATTACTTCGAGCCCCGGGGATGTGCACCCGGGGTTTTATTTTTTTAAATTCGAATTAGTTTTTTTTTTAAATTATTTTTTAAGCTCAAATTTCGCGTAAATTGCCTATTATTGCCTATTAAAGGGGTGAAAAATTACTTGCACATCATATTAATATTGCATATCTTTAGAAAGGGTGGAATTTTCCGCGTTCTACGCAATTTGTTTCAATGCTCTAACTTAAATACAGCGGGAGTTATTTGCATTTTTAGCTCGACCTTCTTTTAGGCTTAACTAAAATTTAGGCACTACTTTCTTCATTAAATCTATCAGTAAAAAGCGAAGGAATTGTCCTACAGTTTTCTTTTTAACACCACTGAGAAGAGCGGTTTTTTTTTACTCCAGATCTAACTCGACCCGTGGTCAAAAAACTAAACTTCTATCTCCAAAGGAAAAAAAGTTACAAGCTGTTAAAAATCAATTTAGAATAATCTCATTGCCATTAAAATTATTGACGTTTTATTTGGCGCTGCCATAGTTACGTCTTTTCGATTCGCATGTTTCTTCTTTCTGATTCACAAACTTTAAGGGTTTCGATTTTAACGGAAAATCTTAGGCTCAACTCAATTCAAGCCCCAAGCTAAAGAGCAAATTATATTACTAGAGACCACGAATATGAAAGCGACTTTTCAAACGTACAAAACTGCAGTATTTCAATGGTCATGAGCCCCTGAGCCCTTACGGCTCTGCAAGTTGGTACAAGTTATTTTGAAACCCGGGGAAAGGATGCTTTTTGATCTAAAGGGAGCTCATAATGCGTTTTCAATCTGTTTCTTTCTAACTGACGATTTATATCTTTGCGAATCAAATATGATTGCGAAGCAATCTTCGGAGGTTGGTGAGCGTCAGCGAGCAAGGGGCAGAGCCCCCTAGTCTATAAAAGAAAGACTTCTGTTACAAATTTATTAACCTTTCATTGTATTCTTCTGTCAGAATTTAAAATAATACTGAACCAAGTCTTAGGAATACAGTAGAACTCCGATTTTACGTAGTCTGTCGGACTAGTGATAAATATCGCACTAAGTGGAAAAATGTAAAATCGAGGGGGGTTGGGAATGGGGATAAAATATAAAAGTATCGTTTAAGTTTGATACTTTCTCAATGGAAGAAATTCCGTCTCTTGTTCTGTATTTTTGGATACATCTTCATTCATAGCACGTCTTGTAACTAACTTTTTTTTTTGCAAACTTGCTTCTTAGATTGAAAACGAAAATAAAATTTGTTTTAAAGTTTTATGCTTTGACAATAAAAACAATAAATCGGAGCAGAAACAATGACAGAATGGCTTCAAACAGCTAAGAGACATATTTATCGTGAAAATAAAGACCCAGCCCAGGGAAAAGTTTATATGAGTCCTGCAGAGGAAATTCGATTTGATCTGATTTTAGAATAACGTATTGAGTGGACTTTTTAAAAGTGTGACGTAAATTCCGGAATATTTTAACACTACTGGTACAGCAATTTTCATGGACCAGCAGAATATGACTCTGAAAGTGGTATAACGTATGAAACGGACAATAAAATCGGAGTTCCACCGCAATAATGTTTCTCAAATTTAAATTTGGGAGAAGATAGAACTGAATTTAGAGAGAATGATTGCTCCATATAGCAGATTGTGTAAATAGATCAACTATGGAATGCAGAGCCTGATTACCGCAGGGGCATGCGGGGCACAGGCCCCTCCTCTTAGATGTCAGGGGACCCAAAATCCCCTTTACTTATCATGCTAATCAAAAATAAATAATGATTTCACTCAGAATCTAGAGTACAATAATATCATCGATATTTTTGCAAATGCCAAGACAAGGAAAAATTCTCTTATTTGTTGATAAAAATTCCCCTTAAAAATTTGATCTTTTTTCTCAAATCTCAATACCACTCCAAGTTTAGTCTGTATTTACTATTGAAAGTTATATCATAAATAACTTTGGTATTTACGTTAAACTGGCAAACTTTAATCACATCTTATATAATTATCGTATACTACATCTCTTCTACTTTTTACATGTTGTGATATTAGGCACCACCAAATTGAGCATTGTTGTGTTAATACACAAGTATCGAAATATTTTATAGCTACAGAATAAGCGGGAATAGGGGGGAGGGTGGCGGCAACAAAATAAATTTCTTGCCCAGTGTCTTCAAAAATCTTAGGGAGCCCAGAAACAAAAATGTGCCCCATGTCCAATATCAGAATGATCGGGCTCTGATGGAATGTGCATTGACAAAATACTGTAGAAAGAGAAGCTTTTTATCGGCAAATTACTGTGCAAGAGTAATCCTATCCAAAGAGATCAATAACTAAATAGCGCACCTCGGAAACAGAAGTAACGCAATTCTAAAATTTAAAAATTGTACTAATTATTGCATTAAAAATCTTAGTTTAATCCACTCTCTTTTGCGACACAACTCGTAAAGTTAGTTGACCCCCCCTCCCTAGCCCACGGTTGCTGTGGAACTGAAAAACATCCAGAAGACGAGTTAACCTGAGTGCGGAGGAAAAGTAAAAATTTGATGAGAGCGTGTTTCGTTCATTTCAATGTGACTCGGCTTAATTTAGAGGTTTATTACACTCATTTGCGAGAGCTGGTGCCCATGAAAACTAATAGTCCAAGAGCCCATGATAGCCAGACATACGTCATAGTATAAAGGCCCAAAATTTTCCTGCGTAGGCGCACTGGAGCAGGTATGAAGGGTTCGCTATTAGTTAAGCTGACTCGCACTGACTTTCGTGGGCAAGAGGTAGCAAAGAAGCGAAAAAATGGTGAACAAAAACATCATAGTATAAAGCGTGATTTTTTAATATTTTATTAGGGGTACTATTACGAGTTAAACCTTACAAAGCCAGACACTTAGCACGCTGGCTTTGCGCAGCCAGACACTTCAAAGCAGGGAAAAAATGGTGCACAAAAACATCATAGTATAAAGCGAGGTTTTTTTATATTTTGTAAGGGGTGCTACTAGGAGTTATGCCTTACAATGCCAGACACTTCGCACGCTGGCCTTGCGCAGCCAGACACTTCAAAGTTGGGAAAAATCGTGTCCAAAAACATCATAGTATAAAGCGCGATTTTTTTATATTTTGTAAGGGGTGCTATTGGGAGTTACGCCTTACAATGCCAGGCACTTCGCACGCTGGCCTTGCGCAGCCAGACACTTAAAATAAATGGTGTCTAAAAACATCATAATATAAAGCGTGATTTTTTTTTATAAAGCGTGATTTTTTTAAGCGTGATATTTTGTAAGGCGTAACTCCTAGTAGCACCCCTTACAAAATATAAAAAAATCACGCTTTATACTATGATGGTTTTGTGCACCATTTTTTCCCTGCTTTGAAGTGTCTGGCTGCGCAAGGCCAGCGTGCGAAGTGTCTGGCATTGTAAGGCGTAACTCCTAGTAGCACCCCTTACAATATATAAAAAAATCGCGCTTTATACTATGATGTTTTTGTGCACCATTTTTTCCCTGCTTTGAAGTGTCTGGCTGCGCAAAGCCAGCGTGCTAAGTGTCTGGCTTTGTAAGGGTTAACTCGTAATAGTACCCCTAATAAAATATTAAAAAATCACGCGTTATACTATGATGTTTTGTTCACCATTTTTTCGCGCCTTTGCTACCTCTTGCCCGCCAAAGCCAGCGCGAGTCAGCTTAACTAATAGCGAACCCTTCATACCTGCTCCAGTGCGCTTACGCAGTAAAATTTTGGGCCTTTATACTATGACGTATGTCTGGCACCCATGGGCTCTTACTCTATAACAGATACGTCTATTTCAGCCGGTAAACCGGATATTCATCTTTCCGTCTCAGGGGTCCCCCCCCCCCCAAGCTCAATGGCGCAAAATCCTCCCCAAAAATTTTCCTGACTCTCTTGTTTTTAAATTAGGTTAAACATAACACTTTTTAGAGTCACAAATTTCCATTCAAATTCACATAATTTTCTGAAATAATTAAAATAATGTCTGAAAGAAATTCAAGAATTAAGAGTTGCTTGAGGAAAATAAAGTTACAACAAATGCGAAAACAAACTGCTTACATTTACAACTACAAGTACAAGCAATCAATAAATTTAGGATCTCACGAAGTTTTGCTGTTTGCTTGGAACTTTTTTTGAGTGTTGCAGCTACCAGATTCGTTGTATTTGCTGATGCTTGTGTCAGTGAAATTTTTGAGTTAGGTAAAAATCCCAGTAAAGATAATGATAATATTGAATTTCTCAGGGTTGTCGTGAGAGCAAAAAACTAAGAGGGAAGGTATGTGTTTTAGCAAGTGCTCATCCTACCTTCTCCCCTAATATATTTTAAAATAGAGAGATAGAGTGGATTCAACTTTTGCTTTGAGAGAGAGTCTTTACAAGATCTAAGCGATAAGAACCCTGTCAATAAGTTTTATATCAAGTCAGAAACAAAAGTTTATTGGGGGTTTTGCCCCCGAATTTTTTTTCGAAATTGTAGTTCCAAACGATCTGTGATAATATTCAGTAAGTTACCGCCCTATAGCCAGGGCTAAGGCAGAAATACATGAAATACACCGCCAGCTCAGTCAATTCCAGCCGAGGACTGCAGTTTCGTGCTTATTAGCACTCATCAGCCCGGCCAGGTATATTCAGTACTGAATATACCTGCCTTGCCTGCAATATTCGAGTTGTACCGAACCATTGTTTCGGTCACTCGTCTGGTCAGTTCTAATTCTATATTAGCTACCAGTTTGTTTGGCACTCTTGGCTTCCTTTAGAGGTTTTCTGCCTCCAGCTCGGTCACTTTCCTAAGCCGGGCTGATGAGTGCTAATAAGCACGAAATTGCAGTCCTCGGCTGGAATTGACTGAGCTGGCGGTGTATTTCATGGATCTGTGATAATGTTTAGGGTGAGGACAGGCTTGGTGGCTCTCCCGCGGAAATATTTTGAAATTGAAGTTCTAGAAATACACTTGCAGATTGTTTTGTTTATGTCAGAAAAAAGGAGTTCAGTGGCTGTGGCCTTGAATTTTTTAAAAATTGTAGTTCTAAAAACGCAGTTTTAGGCCATCTTTCGTAATGTTAGAGAGAGGAAAGTTTTCGTGTCCTTCTCGCGGCAACTTTTCGAAATTGAAACACCAAAAACGCTGTTTTAGACTATGTTTGGTAATATTAGCGAGGGGAGGGGACAGAACTTTTTTGAAATTGTACTTCTAAAAACGCTGTATTAGACGATGTTTGGCAGAGGGGCTTGAAGCTCTCCCACGGCAATTTTTCGAAATTGATGCATTTAAAAAACGCAACTGTGGATTGTCTTCGGTTATGTTTGAAACTTTTTTGAAATGAAATTATTAAAAACGTGATTGTAGGCAGTCATTGGCAACGTTAGATGGCAGCCACAGTCAATGTTTCAAAACTGAAGCTCCTAAAACGCAAGTTTCGCTGACCTTCAATGATGTTAGGGGGGGGGGGAGCTTTCGGAAGCTCTCCCACGGAACTTGGTTCTAACACGTAGTTTTTGATGGTCATCTGCAATGTTCGGTTTCAAGAGCCCTTTGCTGCAATTTTTGGAAATAAAAATCCAATAGCACTGTTTTAGACAATCTTCAGTAAGGATAGGGAGAAGGGACTTCACGGACGTTTTTTCCCTTGGAAGTTTTGTCCCTCGGATGCTTTGGACCTGGTTGTTTTGTCCATGAATGTTTTCGATTTGGACGTTATGTCCGGCATTCCACTGCCTCATTTGACGGGTGCAAAACTTTCTTGGCCATTTCCATTCCATTCCATTTGTCGAAACAAGAAGCTCAACGAGTATAGGATCCTATCTCAATTCGTGATTGTGAAAAACATAATTTGAATTCAAGGCATCAAAATTCAAACAATTTTCGTATTCAAGGATCTAATCTTTTAATTCCGAAAAGCAGATACTAAAGAAAAGATGTTCTGCATGTATTTTTTCCCCAACCACTTTCCTCCGCGCCGTATCGCAATCGCACAACGCCAGCAGCTACTTGTGGAAGATTTATGACACAGTATTACGTTTTGTGCGTATCGAAACCTTTTCGTTCGGAGCGGGTTAAAAAAGCATTTGGGCTCGTCCTCTCCCTTTCAGAACAAGACAAACTGCGTTTCCGCGTTTTGTCCGTTGTGGAGTGACTTCTGTCCGCGGACCTAATTGGCGGGGAGTTAACGGCCGCCCCTCGGACAGCGCGTTGCGCCATTGTGCCGCGCAAGATGGATGCGGTGTTATGTGACCGCGCGACGCCCCCTGTCCCAACACATAATACGCCCAGGGGTCGGAAGAGGTAACCAAAAGGCCACAAAGGGGTCACGATTAGGAGCCTTTCACGGGATCCTAAATAGATCGTGTCGCCATTGTCCCGGAACACGCTGTTGACTCGCCAGAGAGGGTTAGGAGCCGTGTTGCACAAACATTTCGGTATTCGCCAATTGTCGTCGCCAAATAAATCTCTTCTGCCGCCGGTCGTAAATTTCGAGGACCACTCTACGGAGTCCGGCACTGAGGCATAGACACCAGTGGCGCAGCCAGAAAATTTTCCTAGGGGGGGTTTTCAAAATCAAAAATTGTTGCTTTCTTTCCCATTTATTTACAATGCGTAATTATTCAACATTAAATAGTTTCTATAGATTAGTAGTTATCCACTTAATGTACTTGCTTAAAAACAATTAATAATTCGTATTGACATCACTATGAAATGAAGAAAGTGAGAAAAAGCACAGAATATTTATCATTAGTTTTACTTTAATCTTATATTAATTTTTTGCTTGTTTTTCACGAGATTATTTAAAACCTCCTCCTCAAATTCATTCATGTCTTTATGAATGTCAAATGCTAGCTAATAACGGTTTCGATCTTTCGATGAGAATTGGTATAGAGCCTCAGATAATCCGGTGCGGTAGGCTGTAGGCTTCCTCTCTCTAGATTTATACCAGTGGGAACGTGGCGTGCTCATCATGCATGCATAACTTTTATATTTAAGAATTAAAAAGTAATTTCTGACTGCTCCCCGATCATTAGAAGCAGTAATATATTTTGTTGAAACCTATTCCGCTTGGAAAAGCTCAAATACTCTGCTTTTTTCCCTTGATTTTAACGGAGGAAATGAATATGCTTGTGTTCTGGGAGGGGTTTTAACCCCCAAACCCCTCCCGTGGCTGCGCCACTGATGACACCTAAGAAATCTGACTGGCCTGGAAGTCACGTCAGTTTTTGTATGCCTGCGAACCCTTTGAGGGCCATGAGACATATATGTCAACTAATTTCAAAAAAAAAAAAAAAAAAAATAATAATAATAAAAAAATTAATTATCGAATATATGGATATTTTATCAATTAGATTTTTGCTCTTGTTATTGAGACATCAAAACCTAAATATTATCGAAACTAAATAAATAAATGAATTGTTCAAATGATGTATTCTTTTTTTATTTTTTAAACATCGCAAATGAAATACATCGGCATTTATACTGTCCTGCTTCTACTTTTCTTCTAAATTACTTGTTAACTGATGGCAACTTGTTATTTGACCAACAAGTATGAACCAAATATTTATGCTTTAGCAATAAACGAATCAGATTCTGGAAAATAATTGTAGTTTAGGAACTGTAATGGATCCAAATCTGTTACGGTCCCATCAATTTAAACAAAATCTACTGGACCAATTTTCCCAAAATTTGATAGTATACGTTATTACGTCGCCATTTGATAAAAAATTTCATGCTCTGCCTCAAAGCTTATGCTCCTTAACTAGTTAAATGATGTCAGAATTTTTAATAACTAAAAAATGACTTTCATTGAAGTCTGAAAATATTTTACTCTCATAAAGCAACTTTAATTGCGTGAAATAAAGTGACAAAAGGTATACAGAGGTCTGTGTCGCCATTATAGACCAAGTGGTGCAAAATATTAGCTTGACTACTATAGGCACACTGACTAACTGACTGAAAATATATTGATATGAAAAACGGCTTGAAATAAACGTTGAACAAAGGAAAAAAAAATAAAGAAAGAAGTAAATTAACCTACTTGCAGTATGCCAGGCAGCCCGGTTATCACACACAGAGTCATCTCTGGCTTATGGGCGGTAACTTACTGTGGACCTCTTAGGACATCCGATAGCAACTAAAGAAAAACTGCATTTTGCATTAATTCTGGACTGCACGACTGCGCCGACGCATAAAAAATTTCACTTAAATAATATAAGAAATTATAACTGAAAAAATATATAGCACTTTTTAGGAACGTAAGAAATAAAATTATGCCTTTGAAAAATAGAAAGGCTAAAAAGAACGTTAATAAAGCACAAAATTTGTACATAATTTCATTCACGTCTTTCGGGGATCAGAGGGAAAAGGACCGACTCCAGCTCTGACTCCGACTTTGCAATTTCAGAGCTTTCGATTCCAATCCCTTTACCCCAAAACCAATCCGATTCCGACTCTGACTCTGTAGCACTGCCAATGTAGCGAATTCGAAGGGAAAACGACCGACTCCGACTCTGGAAATTTAAGTCTTCGACTCCGACTCCTTTACCCCAAAATCAGTCCGACTCTGACTCTGTAGCCCATCCCTAGTTACCATTACTTTACTGCAGAAGACGTGAACCTATAAATGAAAGTATTTGTCAAAGTACTTTCTTCCATATCATAATTATTTTTACTTAACTTTCGATTTAAAACAAAAAACGGTAAATTAATATCGATTATGAGAATCAAGCAAGTTTTAAAACTATTTGCCATGTTTTGAATTTTTTTAGTTGTTAATATATCATTCAGTTACTTAAACTTTGAAAATAATTTAAATATTTTTTTCGTATAATCATCATATCGTGATAAAACGAATGCAATAAAACTGCAATACCTTCGCCAAGATTCAAACCGTCGCCAAGTTAGTCTCCATCCCACCCTTTCACAACCTTCCTCTATCTCTCACCGTTCTCTTTCTTCTCCCAACTTTTGCAGATGTCATCACATTTCTCCCCGTCTTCCCGCTCCGACTAACCTGCTCTATGGACGAATCCGTTCCTTTTGGGGTTACGTCCACCCACTCTGTTCGAAAAAGCGCGCACAAAGGATTGCGGGGAGGCCTTAAAAAAACAGGATGCAAAAAAGTATCAATCTGATGAGAGCGGACCAACAATAAATAACAAGTCGGATCGGTGGTGGCGGGAAGAAGGGGGTGACGTGGTTTGTGTGTTTACGTCGTCCGGGCTAATTCACTCTGCCGTAAATGATTCCAGATGTCGGGTTGGTTAGTTAGGGACGGTTTTTTTTTTTTTTTTGGTAATGCCAATTGTCGGGGGGCCGCCGGGCGGAAGCGAAATCTGTTTTTAGTGTATGACACAGCTTTGACTAACAGATGGAATTATATCTATTAATAGTTAAGACTATTATCCACGGAAGAAGTCTAGAGGAAGAAAGATGAATTTGAGGAACGAAAGATGAGAATTATTCTAGGACTAGAGAAAGTCGCCCGTCAAGGTATGTGACGGATGAAAATTGCTTCTACTCTTCTACATTTGAACGAAGCAATTGCCTGTTTGGTGATATTTTGATAGTTGAAATTCTAACCCTAACTCCAGTGGATTAACCCTAAACTCCAGTGGATAGCGTTAATTTTCAACAATTCTTTCGTTTCTTCATTCTCTTAAAATGACAGTCTTACAAGTAAAACAGTTAAGTTACCGGATCGAATTCAGTCTTGACACAATAAAGCCTTTCCCACCATGTTAAACATTAAAAGAACATATTATCAAATGATCATGCCGTGGCGCGAGTTCATCTCGCGGGTTACTCGATCATTCGATCATTGGGCATTGGCTATTATATATATATATATATATATATATATATATATATATATATATATATATATATATATATATATATATATATATATATGAGGATTGTGTCGACTTGGGTTATGTCAAATATTTTGGGGCAGATTTTTGCCACGAACTCAGATGGAGACAGAGAACGGGATCTAAAATTTATGCTTATATACTAGTTAGACATTATTATTACAAAATGTTTTGCTGGAAAATAGTTCAACTTTCTCCAAACTTTTTACATGTGAGCAGTTAAAGAATTTAAAATCCTGAAATTTTATTGTAAAAAGTGCTCTCGTCCATGTTTCCAGTATTTTTTTTTTTTTACCGTAAAAGCCTATTACATGATAAAATTTTACGGTAAAAAAGTAAAATATCAGTCACT
Organism: Uloborus diversus; assembly: GCF_026930045.1. Lineage (NCBI taxonomy): Eukaryota > Metazoa > Arthropoda > Arachnida > Araneae > Uloboridae > Uloborus > Uloborus diversus. The sequence goes on along the minus strand of NC_072732.1, from coordinate 25,932,702 downwards.
TAGCATCCAGATCGTTAACTTTCCGAGTGTAATTTGCTGTAAAACTTTATCTCCGAACTGTAAGCATTCTAGTTTACGGTTACTTTGCAGGAACCGGAAAGTAAGGTCGGTTTTTTTTTCCAAACAAATAATTTTCTAAGAAGTTTTACCATCTACTATGCAAATTTTAAATTCCTGATGGATAAAAATCAGTTGATTTTGAAGCAAAATATCTGGAAATGACATCTTGGACACAAACTAAATAAATATTCAAGATTTTGTCTCATTGGAAATGTTTTAGCAATCGCAATCAAGAAAATAAGATGTTGCAATTTGTGGCGAGAAATCACAACCACCTGAACACATCATGGACTGCTTGGGTCTTACCAAAGAAGACTTATATGCAAGGGCACCCATATAGGGGGGCAAGGGGGGATCAAGCCCCCCCCCCTTTGAAAAGAGAAATTCCTTGCTTTTAGTGCTTTTTTCTCTGCAAAAATGCATGAAAATTTCTTTTTCAGTCATTAATGAATAAGTTATTAAAAATGTCAAATTTTAATATGTCTAATCTGTACTGATATCGGTTTCCACGGGGGAAAATATTTTGCTAAACTATGGGAAAAATTTTTGAGCCCCCTTAAAATTTTGCATGTGGGCGCCCTTGCTTATATGCCTCCTCTCTTCTTGTCCTTGATTTCTTAAGGGTCAATGATTTACTGGATCTTGTTTGAACTCCATCAGACAACCAGAGGATTAGAAACAACAAAAACAACAGGAGTGACCCTGAAACATGGTAATGCAAGACCACACTTCTCAAAACAAAACACTTAAAAAATTACTGAGCTGCGGTGAGCTGCTTCACCCACAATACTCACCTGACATCGCACCATCTGATTTTCCTTTATTCCAATCCCTACTTGAAAATTTGTCCGGTATCCAAAATACCATCGGCAGATATTTTTCTATGTATCCGGGATTGAAAGTGTGGACCGTACACGGCAAAAGGTTGTTGATAACAAGGGTAAATTACAACGTTGATTAAAAGTAAAAACTTTATAAAAAAAATATTAAAAAAAAAAAACAACACTACTTTCCGGTCCCCCTAATCCTTTATTTTGAAAGTTTAACTCAATTTTTGACAGCATATGCAGGATCCGTCTGCAGGCTGAATATTAACGGCATGTTGCTGCCCCCCTCCCGTAATCAAAGGAAAATACTCATGTTTTTTCTTCCAATTTCATCCTTTTTAATTAAAAAAAAATTCATAATCTGGGTAGAGAAGTTTAAAATAATTTTTATGTGCTGTTTAAATATCATAAGTATTAAGAAATTAATTTCATGTGTAATAAACATAAAAAAGGTCGAAGCTTCTGTGATTATCTCCACTTACCTTCTAAGCAAGAAAGGCTGAACGGGCGTATTTAAAAATTAACTTTTGGCAATAATTTTGTTTCTAAATATTTGTTTCGCATTCCTTTGATAATTATATTCTTTTGATCCTATTAATTGATGGTTTAATTATTCATTCATATTTAACCGAACGCAGATTGTTCTCAATTATGTTGTTAATAACATGCACATAAGTAATAATTCTCAATTATGTAGCAGATGATTATACCAAAGAAATAAATATTTCGAGCAAAAATAAAATGTCCTCTTCTTTTGCTAACGAGAGTAGAATGGGGTGGTTTCCTTTAGTCAAAAGTGCTACTTTTAGTCATTGAAATGGATGAGCAAAAAAAATTACATGGACCCAGAAAATACTTTCATTTTCCCAACAGTTTTTTTTAATTAATTTTTTAAAATGTCCGATTTTTCAAACAAGGCATGGTGTTTATGACGTCACAAATGATGCAATTTGGCGCATCTTTCTACTACGTTTCCACGTTATGATAATCAAGCAGCGAATTAAAATTGCGCTCTACGCTTGCTATCAACCATATCGTTACCAATACACGTGAGTAAAGATGCGAATTAAATATTTTGTTCTGCAAATGGCAACATTGAATGGCATTTCATCATTTGTGATGTCACACGACAGAAGTGTAAAAAATAAAAGCGCACCAATTTAAGTAATTTTTTTAAAATATCAAACTTAAATAAATTATTTAAAAAATGGTCAGATCCTATGTTTTTAAGCATGCTCTTTCAGAAAAAAATTCTTTTAAAATTTTGGAAACGATCCCATTGTTTGCTTTTGGTGTACAGTTAAAATTGTTACCCAATATATTTTTTAAAAGTTTGTATGATCAGTATAATTTATTCAAAAACGGCTATTTCGGATGGGGAAAGGCACTATGATAATGAGACATTGTTAGTTTGAAAATTGCCCCCTTTCGTTACTATTTTAGGATTGGTTTACAGATTTTTTTTTGAGCAATCACGATTGCTTATTGCTTTCATTTGACTGTCTTTGGCGTTGTGGTTCCTCTTTCAGCTTGGACCAGGGCTGCAGCACCACCGTCCACCGGCGGTGGCGCGGCTGGTCCTAACCACTGTCCCCCGAAATCTACTTTTGCTGGGCGGTGGCGTCCATGTCCCACACACACGAACGCCTACACACACACACACACACACGAACGCCTACACACACACACACACACACGAACGCCTACACACACACACACGAACGCCTACACACACACACGAACGCCTACACACACACACGAACGCCTACACAGACACACACACGAACGCCTGCACAGACACACACACGAACGCCTACACAGACACACACACGAACGCCTGCACAGACACACACACGAACGCCTACACACACACGAACACCTACACGCACACGCACGTACACAACACTCACTCACACACATGCATACATACACTTACGCACCCACACACATGCGCCTACACAAACACACACGCTCGTGATTGCGAAAAACATAATTTGAATTCAAGATGCCAAAAATTCAAATTATTTTTTTTTTTAATGTGTCAATAATCACCGGTAAACCAAGCAATTAGTAGGTGCTGGGGGTCATAGATGGTGTCAAATGTTAAATATTATGTGTTAAGTAATAGCCCTTTTGATACGCAATTAAAAGGCATCACAAATAAAAGCGCTTCTTTGGTCCCGTGTGGTACCCCTCCAAGAATGTCGAAATGTGGAAATTAAGCTGGATGCGGGGCTCTGCTAAGAGACTCGGGTCTTGTTTTTTACTTCCTTTTACAAAAAAGGAAGTATTGCATTCGCGAAAAAAATTTCACTCAAAATTCGGCCTTAATTTCCATTTTGCTCTCCCCCCGAATTAATGTTGAGTTTTTTTTTTTTTTTCCAACCCGATCACACGCGGATAAGTGCCTAAGAACGTATAAACATTCGAAATATCCGTTTTGACATTCCCCGAGTTAATTACAACGACTTTTCTCGTGACGTCCGTATGTACGTATGTATGTATGTGCGTATGTATGTCGCATAACTCAAGAACGGTATGTCCTAGAAAGTTGAAGGTGTGTAGACTCCTAGTGGGGTCTAGTTATGCACCTCCCCTTTTGGTTGCTTTCGAGTGTTTTTAAGGGGGTCTTTTGTAGGGCTTGGATGGTCCGATGCCGATTGTTGGCCGATTGTTCAAGGATGGCCGATGGCCGATGGCCGATAGTTTTCCTCCAAATGGCCGATTGCCGATGGCCGATGGCCGATGCCGTTGGCCGATGGCAAAAAAAATAAAAAAAATAAAACAGAAATGAATTGATAAAATTATCAGGGATTTAAAGGATCTTTGATTCATTTCACTTTACTTCCTTTCTACGAATAAGGAATTGTAATCACAAAAAAAAGTCAGATTTTGACCTAAATTTCTATTTTACGATCACCCAATTTAAACTTCACAAGATTTTTCGGCACATTTGTACATGCATATGTACCTAAGAACATATAGATGATCGAAATATCCATTTTGAACGTCTCCTCAGTTAATTATCGCAAATTCTCTTGTGATCTCTTAATGCGCGTAAACTTGCGTCACTCAAAAATGTTATGAAATAGTAAGTTGAAAACTCATACGTACGTAGTATGATCTAAAAGTTCGAGCACAAGTTGTATAAAACCTTACCCTGAATAGTTCACATTACCGAAGCACATCTATCTACAAAATAGTCACCTCGAACGACTATGCACTTCTGCCAACGTTCGTATAGCTTTTAGAAGCACTCCTGAAAGACATTTTTCGCAACCTCCTGTAAGGCCCCTTGTGCTGCTGCTTTAACTTCATCTTGGGGAAGAAGGCGACTTTGCACGGTTCGACTGGTCAATACTCTGATATGTCAAACAAATAACATAACGTTTCGTCGGACTTAGCTCCGTGTGACTTTTACCTGTTCCCAGCAAAAAAACATTTGCATGGACGCCGCTTTCTTCCGTCAGGAGAAGATAAAGCTGCATTATAGAAGGCTCATAGAAAAATGGCTTCCAGGAGTGTTTCCAAAAGTTATATGAACACTGGCAGAAGTACATAGTCCCTCAAGGTAACCCTTTGAAGGTGGATGTGTTTCGGTAATGTGAACTATTCTGGGTAAGGTTTTATACAGCTTGTCCCCGAGCTTTTAGATCGTACTACGTACAATCTTTATAGGGTGTAACTATGCTTCTCCTTTTTTGACTGCTGTATGATGAAAGAGAAAGAACAACAGCCAAAAAAAAAAGAAAGAAAGGAAGAAAAACAAAGAGATTGTTTAATAACCAATTGATTTGTTTGTTTTTTAATTGAATATTTACTAAGATTTCAGTAATATTGTACTACTGTACGGATTTAGGTACATTAAACATAGTTGAAAAACATTAAATTATGTTGCTTAATCATTAAAAAAAACAATAAAACTATGAAACCGTCAACAAATTACGCAATTAAAGTGGAAAGATTGCGCGTAGACATTTTTTACTCATCAAATTAACAAAAAATGTAACAGATAAATTGCAATATTAAATCATAATGGGAATATTTTTATACTTATTTAAAATTTATGAATAGAAAAGTTCGCATTTTTCATAAAAGCTATAACAGTGACATAAATTTTGCTGACAAAAATAGCCATGAAGAGAGCGATGTTTTTAAAACGCAGCTACAATAAACAAACTCAATATTTACATCAAGTTAATAACTGAATACATATACTACTTGATCTGATGTTTGCACACATAATATTGAACAATTCGATTGTTTAATCTTTTATGAAGCTTTACAAATAAGTTCAAATTAAACTTTTCAATTTAACAATAATTTTCTGAAATTTAAAAAATTGCATAATAGAAAATCCTTGAAACTTTTCTATAAAAAACGAAAATAACTTATTCATTGATTTTATATAAATACAAAAAAATAGTTACTGACAACAAAAAAAATCGATCGCTATTAATGATGAAAAGATGGCGCGTTACGAAATATAGGTGAAACAAGTATGAGAAATACGCGAAATGACATTTCTTGACCAAAATAAATAATTGCTAAATATTAAGAAATGCTTGAAACCTCGAGAGAGGATTAGGGGGGGGGGGGGGTCACTCTCTGATTTTGGAGTAATTCACACTTCGGCCCCAACCTCGACTTAAATTTTTTAGTAAAGAACTGATAAAACCAACGCCTTTGAAGAGTTTCTGAATCTATTTCAGCACTTCCGAAGAAAAAATTCAAAAGTCCCTTTGATTTCCGAATTATGTCACCATTCAAAACGTCTTTAATCAATTTCTTACATTAATGCTCTAAATTCTTTCTAAACAATAGATAAAGTTTGAAAAAAAAAAAAAAACTCTAATTTTATGTATGGTGTTACTTTTAAACAACTCAGAAGTACAACTAGAGTTGATTTCAGAAATTGAGGGAGTAGGAGGAGGAGCCCGCAAGTGTTCTCCGAAATTCAAAAAATAGTCGTAAAAAATAGAGTTCAAAATAATCATAAACATTGAGCGGAAAAACCCTTTCAAAACTTGCACCCGAGTTTGTTTTGACGTGCAGTGGCGGATTTAAAATATAGCAAATGTTGCAATTGCGCGAGAGGCACCATAACCATAGCGGCACCGTAGGATTTACAAAACTGCGTATGATAAAGGTTTTACAACTTGTGTGATAGAGAAATAGGGCCCCATAATGTATTTCAACGGGCCTCAAACTTGTAACTCCGCCGAAGCGATACAGAAAAGACTGCATTACTGTGATTTATATTACAAATATCGAAAAATTAAAAATTACCGTCGGCTCAACGGGAATGTAAAAAAATGACACAAAAACCGGTTTCACCATCTCATATTTGTTTCCATAGTCTCCAATTCGGCAATATACCACCAAATTATCGTCAGAATACCCGATCGAAAACAAAAAGGAAAGTGCACAACTAGAACGTACGCACAACCCACATGCGAAAATTTATCCTTCTACAGCTTAGCGTTTTTGAGTTATGACTTATGAGAGATACATACATACATCCAGCTGCAAGAAACAAAGCATTAATTAACTTGTTTGGTACCTGAATGCAGTATTAAAAACTCTTTCAAAGAGGACTAAAATAGAAATTCATACTGAAATTTAAGTAACCAATTTTATATGAAAAAAATAACTCCCTTTACTTTGTAATAAAGAGTAAAACATCAAAGGTCCTTTTTTTTCCGAAAACATCGGCCAATTCCATCGGCTTTTCGATGTTTTTTAAGGCCGATGGGCCGATGTTTCCTGCAAGTTAGCATCGGCCGCCGATGCCGATGCCGATGGCTAAATTGTTGAACCATCGGCGCCGATGCATCGGCCAGGCCGATGCATCGGTCGAGTCCTAGTCTTTTGCCCCTTTTTGCGGGGAAATCATTGTTAATTTCCATGTATACTCAAGTAGTGTTATAATTTGGCGGACACTTGGCAATATATCGCCAGTCTTTTGGTCGCCAAGTTCGTCGCCAACTTGGCGACAAATTTTTGCGATTTTTTTTTTAAATCTGGTTTCAATTTGGCCACTGGTGGTGATATTTAGAGAGTTTTAAACTATTGAATTATATTGAAATTGCCACTAATGGGAAAATGACATTAAAATTGGAGTAAAAGGAAGTCATGTGATGCACACATCGGCTCGTTCTTTCTTTAAATCAGGCCTTTTGTGCATAAATGCATTACTTTCTGCGTGCTTAACAAAAAAATGTTACCATTCATCTTTGTTTCTCTTTTCTAAAACAAGTTCTTAAAGTTAAGCAAGGAAGCATTTCCTATATAGTAAATTTGCATCCCTCAGTTAGCAGCGGGGGGAGGGTTTCCAGGGCAACCTGAGCCCCAAACTCTTACCGGAACCACGCGAAGCAGTCATGACCGGACTCACGATAGATTCGGCCGGAGTTCGATTTGTTTGCGAGCTAATTCGGTCACGGACCCCAGAACGGGGTTCTGGCATTTTTTTTTTTTTTTTACACTTGTGACTATAAATGAAGTTGTGGCTTAGAATTGACTTTTCTCAATATTTTTCGTTTAGAATACATGATGTTTGTAAGCTAATATGTAATGTCCGTGCACTACAGGAAACATTATTATCATGATAATCTTATTTATTTATTCCTTTTATCTTTTATATTTCTTCCTTCCTTTTTTATTTCCTTTTTCAAAAAAGGAAGTAATATGTATTCGCAAAAAAATTTTCACTCAAAAATCGGCCTTAATTTCCATTTTTCTCATCCTCGAGTGAATGTTGAGTTTTTTTTTTCGACCCGATCACACGTGGATATATGCCTAGGAACGTACAGAAACCCGAAATATCCATTTTGACGACCCCTGAGTTAATTACAACGAATTTTCTCGTGACGTCCGTATGTACGTACGTATGTGTGTATGTGCGTATGTATCTCGCATAACTCAAAAACGGTATGTTCTAGAAGGTTGAAATTTAGTACGTAGACTCCTAGTGGGGTCTAGTTGTGCCTCTTCCCTTTTGGTTGCATTCGGATGTTTTTAAGGGGGTCTTTTGTCCTTTTTTGGGTGGAAATCATTGTTAAATTCGATGTAAACTCAAATTGTGTTATAATTTGTCAGACACTGTTTTGTCGCCAACTTGGCGACAAATGTGGCGATTTTTTCTTTTTTAAAATTTGGTTTTAATTTGTCCATTGTTGGTTACATTTTTTAGAGTAAACAATTGAATCACATTAAAAATTGCCAATAATGGGGAAATGACACTAAATTGGAGTAAAAAGAAGTCATGTGATGCACACATCAGCTCGCGTTTTTCGTAAAAATACTAACAGCCGAAATTAGAACTAAAAGTTTTAAATTAATAACTGAAAAAGAAAAAAGTATCTAACGTTCAACGAAATGTACCGAATGTAGAAGCGATTATATCTATCGTTCAACTGGACCGAAGTAATAACCGACGACATTAATGAAAAGTTTGCAGTTTGAATTGTCCGGTACTTTTATGTGGGGAAAAAAGAGTTGGAAAAATGTCGTTTATTTTCTATTTTTGGTCACTACTGCACACAGTACGTGCACACATGTGCTGCATATGCAGCACAGGATCATATCCTCCACGTCCTAAAAGTTGAAACCTGGCCTCATTGGGCTACAATTTACTTTTCTAGGTTTTCAAATCGCAGCAGAAACGACGACGATACTCAGCGACATTTTTCTTTTTGAATTCGTCAACTACATAAATTAGGCTTCAAGAACAATAAAAAATTTGGGGGATATCTTTTTTTTTAGTACACCCACGTTATTGTAGTTGATTACTCTATTTTTCTAAAATTATAATTTTCCGTTTGACATGAACTTCAGCACCCTGACTCAATGTCATATGGAAAGAACACTCATAAACCGAAACATTCAATAAAAGCTATTCCATAGTACATCTCTGCACAACACAGTATAAAATGAAGAAGTCTCCAAAAAGCGTCTGTGTGTTTGAACGCGCAAAGCTCGAGATTTACGCAACGGATTTCGCTGAAATTTTTAATGTTTGTTTCTTTAAGCTCGGAAAAGATTTGCAGGCCAGTTCGAAAAAAATTCTGATTTTTTTTTTTTTTTTTTATAATTCTAATTCAGGTTCAATTTTACATGTATTCCCGAACATGCGGGGGGGGGGGGGGGGAGAGATTACCTGCACATATTAATATTATATATCGTCGGACTTTGGGCACTACTATCTTCATTGAAACTAATAATAAAAAGTGAACAAATTGTCTCACAATTTTCTTTTTGACAGTATTGGAAAGTGACTTTTTTTTTAAAAATCCAGATCTAACTCCATAGAGTCGAAGATTCAACCTTTTATCTCAATGAAAAAAAAAAGAAAAAAAAAAAGTTAGCGAATTAAGTGAAGTTCGAAAATATCTTCTCCATTTAAGTTATAACCGTCCCATGGTTACGCTTTTCGAATCCTTCGTTTCTTCTTAATTTAATTTCTTAAAAGTGTTTTATTTTGTAGCGATCTACAACCCTGCTACGTTAATTATAATAGGGTGTATAATTAACGTAGCAGGGTTGTAGATCGCTACAAAATAAAACACTTATTGTGTTAATTATAATAGGGGCCCTTAGAGGGAATGGGGGGGGGGGGGTGCTAATAGGGGGAAAAAGAACTTTCCTTTATGTCAGAGTTTGAAGGGAAATTTAAATTGCTCTAAGACCTTTTTATTTATGTTTATAGCACGAGCAGAGCCGTGCGGGTACAGCTAGTAAAGTAATAATCATAAATTAAATTATATGTGTAGGATTCCACGTCTATGTAGAGATAATTCATTTTTATTTATCTGGGAGAAATGTGCTATCAATTAATACTCTGGTTACTCCGTAGCTAGCAAATAAATAAAATTCTAGTTGGAAAATTATAATTATAAATAAACTAAGGAAGCAAACATTCCTAGTAAACGCTGTTTTATAATTTTGTAAATTTTGTACATTTTTTTGGAGTAATCACGATTGCTTATTGTTCTCATTTGACTGTTTTGATGTCCTATCATTTTATTTTCCCACCGCCACCCTCGGCAGCATCACCGTCGACCGGGTCCTCACGATGCTGCTCCTATAGCGAAAACCGTCTCCAGGTTGCGTCCATGTCCTACACACACGCGCATACATACACAACTACACACACACATGCACACACACAAACACATACACACACATACACATACACACACGCATACATACAGACACCTACACATACACACACACAACTACCCACACATTCATGCCTGCACACAGACACAAACACATATGCCTACACACACATACACTTACCCCCCACACACACATTCATACACACAACTACCCACACACTTATGCCAGCACACAGACACAAACACACAAATACCCCTACACACAACACACATACCCCTACACACAGCACACATACCCCTACACACAACACACATACCCCTACACACAACACACATACCCCTCCACACAACACACATACCCCCACACACAAACACACACGCCTACATACACACACTAGTGATTGCGAAAAACATAATTTAAATTCAAGATGTCAAAATTCAAATTAATTTTTTTTTGTTATTATTATTTTTTTTATATATAAATGTCAACTAATAGTGCAGTGTCACCTGCTGGTGGTTTTGCCTTCTTTACTAATAATAAAGCTGAAAGTTTGGATGTCTGTCTCTCTGTCTGTGACGCGCATATAGCGCCTTCACCGTTCGGCAGATTTTCATGAAGTTTGGCACAAAATTAGTTTGTAGCATAGGGATGTGCAGTGCACCTCGGAGCGATTTTTCGAAAATTTGATTTTGTTCTTTTTCTATTCCAATTTAAGGTCCATTTTTCACATAAATTTGATAAGGTGGGAAGGGGGGGGGAGGGAAATATTTCATTCACATTTTAAAGTTTTAGGTCATTTGAAAGCTCGGAATTTTCTGCTAAAGATGAAGTTGGTTTGAAGTTTCTACGAGCATTAGGGGAGCTGCTGGAATCGTTTAGAGAAAACCAGAATCCGGGGCTTATCCTAAGCAAGCCAAACTATTCCAAATGATTAGCTAGAGAAAAAAAATAATAAAGATATATGGAAATTATTTTCGAAGTAAAATTAAAATTTGTATGTTACAATGGTTTTGTCTTTTACTCCCTTTGAATGTATCGTTACCTTTTTTTAAAAACATTTTTAAAAGCGTGCTTATTTTGGCGATCAATCCTTTTCTTTTATTGAAAACTAGTGGTACCCGCACGGCTTTGCCCGTAATAGAAAAATTAAAAGATCTTTTGGTTCGCCTGTATATTTTCAAATAATGTATGGTGAATGTTCTCGCCAATTGGCTTGTACACATGTTACAGTTCCACGTTATAATATTTTCGTATCTCGCCAATTGGCTTGTGTCCATGTTACGGTTCCACGTTATGATAATTTCGTAATTTACTCGTCCATCTTATGATGATTTTGTTCTTAAAATTGGAATAGAAAAAGAACCACATCGAATTTTCGAAAAATCGCTTCAAGGTGCACACCCCTATGTTACAAACTAACTTTGTGCCAAATTTCATGAAAACCGGCCGAACGGTCTAGGCGCTATGTGCGTCACAAAGATCCTGACAGACAGACCGAGATTCTGACAGACAGAGAGACTTTCAGCTTTATTATTAGTAAAGATAAAGATTAAAGATAAAGATGATTTAAATTAAAATATTTTTACTGTTAAGAAAAAGTCGTCTGCTTTTATTTTCTTAGTTTTTATGGAAATACGGTCAGCAAATTATTAAAATATTGAATTACAACCTTTGTCCTACAGTGTTTAGTTTTGAAAAAATGTCTTATTTTGCGTTTTAAGCAAGAAAGGGAAGCTTCCTTCTCCCTTTGAAAATATTTCTAAGGCTTCTGCTGGTTTCTTTAAGCTACATGCTAAGTTTTCAAATCTACCAAAAACATGAAGAGATCTCGAAAAAAAAAAAAAAAATCTAACGCGTAGTAGACCTTAAAGCTGTAAATATACAGGCGAACCAAATGACCTTTTAATATTCTTACGGGCAAAGCCGTGCGAGTATCGCTAGTCTTTACTAATAATAAAGCTCTTTCTGTCTGGATGTCAGGAGGATGTCTGGATGTCAGGAGGATGTCTGGATATCCGGAGGATGTTTGGATGTCTGGATTTCTGTAACGCGCATAGCGCCTAGACCGTTCCGCCGATTTTCATGAAATTTGGCACAAAGTTAGTTTGTAGCATAGGGGTGTGCTCCTCGAACCGATTTTTCGAAAATTCAGTTTTGTTCCAATTTTAAGAACAAAACTGTCATAAGATGGACGAGTAAATTACGAAATTATCATAACGTGGAACCGTAACATGGGCACAAGCCAATTGGTGAGAAAATTCACCATACATTATTTGTAAATATACAGGCGAACCAAAAGACGATTTAATTTTTCTATCACGGGCAAAGCCGTGCGGGTATCGCTAGTATGTAATAAAATTAACCGCAGCGTATTGTCAAATCTTGGTATCGTATCGTTCGCATCACCTCTTCAATCACAGATTTTCTTTTTCACCGACAGTTTCACAAGTCTGCATCTTCATCTCTCCGAATCATTAATTTCATCCGAAAAGTCCGTCGTACGAAAACAAATCCATCAATCCCAAAACAATGAGCGAGGCCAATTCTGTCACGTGACCCAGCATATTTTGGGGGGAATGGTGGAAAAAAGCGCATACTGTGCACGTCACTCAGTCAATAAGTGGATAGGTAGCCGTGGTCATGGCAACGCATTGGCGTGCTACCCTGAGGTAAAGAGGCCCCCGATTAGGGAAAGACCCTCGTTAAATATTCATACAGGGAAATCCTATCTACCGTAGGTGTTCTACCCCAGAGGGCGCCTTAAAAGGGTTCCGAGTGCTTTGCTCCTATCCCCGACCTCTTGCAGTCAAATAATTTATCCGAATTATGGTAAAATTTATTGACTGGAGGAGTGTTTCTTACTTGGCTATCTTTCTATACCTGCAACCGAAGAAAATCATTTGTTTTGGAAGTTGGAAACTTTAATTTAAGTTAGCCGTAACCCTCAATTGCTGAGGTGGGATGTATGTGTAACTCCAACATTATATCTGTACCCCAGAGCCAGGTGGACCTAAGTCACATGATCGCTACTTTACAGGAGAGAGAGCGGAAAAATATTTGTAAATGGGACTTGCGCCTTTTAACACCGGCGAATAACAACATTTTTTTTTTTTAGAATTACGTTCACATGGCTCGATACGACAATACGGAATAGGATTCTCTTCTATACAATGCACTAATAAACGGAAAAATCGCTATTTTTGGATTTACGTCAGTTTGGCTCTGAGCCTGAAGTACAGATATTTCTTGCGCGCTCCACAAAATTTAACAAATTAAGATAGAAAAATTCCCACTGAGTTTAGTGTTATTTAATTAGTCGCTCCCGTTTATAACGAAGTCAAAAGGACCAAACAGAAATATCGTTACAGCCGTGAGTTTGTAGTCAAAAGTTAAATAATGCATAGTAAAACGTTCTGCGGCATTGAAACTATTACGTTTTTGCCGTGAATGTGCTACGTACAACTTTGCCGTTAACCGGCACGACTATATATACTGTCTGACCACGGATTGTATGGAACGACAAACATCCGTTTTACAGCCGGAAATGGACGAATCTATTATTTTTTAGCGATGCCAGCTTTTTCAGAAGCAGAGTGTCATTCAAATGAGCGGAATACAAGCATCAAATTTTTACTTTTCCCCCTTATTCACATAGATTCGTCAGATCTGGACGTTTGAAAATTTCATGCAATCCGTGGTTGGACAGTAACTATAACTAAACTGCGAGTGATGTACATATGAAGCAATATATGTAAACTTTACAAAACTTTTGAATGAAAAAGTCCCAATTCTTCTGGGGCACGAGTCTAGAAACCTTCCTCCAATGGTGGAAACCCCGCTGACCATCATCCCTTGTAAAGAACTCTGTAGTCATATCTATACCTACCACATAGTCAGACTAGCTAAGTCCAAAAATTACGATTTTCCGTTTTTAGTGCATGTATGTATAATCCAACTTCGCATCAAGCCATATGAACGTAATTCTTAAAAAAGAAATCTTTTGCAATTATTTACAAGTGTTAAAAAAGCGCAAGGCCCATCCTTTGTATTCTCTAGGCAGACGTTTTCCTCTCTCTCCTGTAAAGTAGTGATTATGTGACTTACGTTTGTCTGGCTCTGAGGTACAGTACAGATATATATCGTCACATTCTCCTGTATTTTGAAGATCCATCAGCAATATTTCTATCGTGTTTAAAGATCTGAAAAAAAGAAAAAGTTTCTTTTTGTAAGACGACAACGACACTATCCACTTAAGTCTTTTAACCTCTGTACTAAGGTCGACGAGGGACCATGTCAGCCTAGTTGGAAACTAGGTGCCCGGCTCTTGAGGGGGCCAGGTTCAAAATCGGAGTATTATAAGTTTTATATGTTTTAAAGGGGTAGGGGGGGTGCTTTACTCAGTTTTTATTGGACCGTCCAGCCTTTATTTTACTTTATGTAACTAGCATAGGTTACTGTTTCTACTCTATTAACGTTGCGAAAGATGAAAGTGAAAAATGTGAAAAATTTGTTTTTGTATTTTTAAAATAGCCATTATGTTACACCAACCAGAAATTTACACCCTAATATATATATTTTTTTGTAAAAGTTTCAAATTTCTTCCATCGTGGACTGTTCTTAATACAATTTATCTCCTTTTTCAGGCTAATAACTGTCGGATGTAGAATCAAAGGCTGTAATACTGGGTTGAAGGTGAGCAAAACTAATTTGTTTTATTCAACTATGAAATTTCTCTGGAATTACTTGAAAATCGAATTTAATAGATCACAGTGTTTGGAAAAGTTGGAGAACACTTTAATTTAACAATAAATCGATAACAGTTGATTATTATTACGATATGTTATTTAATTTTGATTCTCAAACCCTAACTCATATCCAGGAGAAAATCCAACATCCAGCATTTCGCATCCAGACCCTGGAAGTCATTTGAATGTTTATGGAATTTTTCGAAGTTTAAGGCCGAAGAACCTAATTTTAGGCCTTGCATATGTGCTCATGCAAATAATTTTGCTGCTTAATAGGGGGGGGGGGGTATGACCCCCTATCCTCCCTTGGCTACGCCACTGATTGGAGCTCTACTGTAGTTTAATTCCTGAGAGCCTGAGCCTTTTTATGATATAAAAAACCAGGCACTTCCGTTGCACAGACTGATGGTGACTCCTCAATGGGCATTTTTGAGCGCGCCAAATGAGAGGGGTGGGGTGCATGCAGACGACTATTTTCGAAGCAGGTGATGGAGACTTAGCAGGTGAGGCGGAAAGGAAACCTCCTCGGGGGTCGACCTTGGTCCCCGACACACCTCGCCCACTGTAAAACAGCGACAAACCAGCATTTGAGCTTCTAGCAATTTACTTGTCACGTTCGATGCTCCGTTCGTGTATTTATAAGGACAGCTCTTGTCTGGTGGGCGCATCAAGTGCAAATAGAGATACGAGAGATTGACGGAGATCCCTCCTTCGTTTGTGCAGGAGTCGTTCGAGGGGTTGTAATGCCTGCATCTTCACGTGGTCATGCTCCCGTAGGAGACTGTACAGAGATTGTAATGATGAGGAGGATAGGAACAATGAACAAAAATTCAGAGAACTGGGTTATAATTTTAATTTGAAGATCCCTCCTTCGTTTGTGTAGGAGTCATTCGAGGGGTTGTAACGCCTGCATGTTCACGTGGTCATGCTCCTGTAGGAGACTGTACAGAGATTGTAATGATGAGGAGGATAAGAACAATTAGCAAAAATTCAGAGAACTGGGTTGTGATTTTAGTTTGAACATCCCTCCTTCGTTTGTGCAGGAGTAGTTCGAGGGGTTGAAACGCCTACATGTTCACGTGGTCATGCTCCTGTAGGAGACTGTACAGAGATTGTAATGATGAGGAGGATAAGAACAATTAGCGAAAACTCAGGGAACTGGCTTATGCAGGAGTTGTTCGAGGGATTGTAACGCCTGCATGATCACGTGGTCATGCTCCTGTAGGAGACTGTACGGAAAGTGTAATGATGAGGAGGATAAGGCCAATTAGTAAAAATTCTGAGAACTGGGTTATGGTTTTAGTTTGAAATTAGCATATCTTTATCTTTACTAATAATAAAGTTGAATGTCCCTCTGTCTGTCAGGATCTCTGTGACGCGCATAGCGCCTAGACCGTTCGGCCGATTTTCATGAAATTTGGCACAAAGTTAGTTTGTACCATGGGGGTGTGCACCTTGAAGCGATATTTCGAAAATTCGATGTGGTTCTTTTTCCAATCCAATTTTAAGAACAAAAATATCATAAGATGGACGAGTAAATTACGAAATTATCATAACGTGGAACCGTAACATGGGCACAAGCCAACTGGCGAGAAAATTCACCATACATTATTTGTAAATATACAGGCGAACCAAAAGACCTTTTAATTTTCTATTACGGGCAAAGCCGTGCGGGTACCACTAGTTTGAAGTAAAGTTGTCCCCTGACGCACACACAAAAATGGGCACATGTGAACATTTTTTTCATTTCTCTATTTTTCCGAAAATGTTATAGATTTCTCAGAGAAAATGTGTCTTCATGATTGAGTAGTCTTCTCTTGATATTGTAGAATTGTTTGACATTAAAAAAAAAAAAAAAAAAAAAAGTTTCTTTTTTTCTGTGGAATTTTTTTAAGAATGTCCTCAGTTGTTCACATAGGCTTTTATGGGTGGGGGGAGGGGGAAGAGAACAAGATTAAAAACACAGAACAATCATCATACTTCGAAGGAAAATTCTTGAATGAAACATTTACATAAATGGCAACTACTTTGAAGGATTTTTAATTGATACTGTGTCAGTTTAAATTGTTCAATAAAGTGTCAATGAGCAAATATATATTTTTTTTTTAGGGACAATAACCTTGCCAACCTTTCTCACAGTCAAATTTTAAAGTTTCTTAACATGTTCTGATCACTGAATAGACAAGAAAGAAACCGGCAAGACTACATTGTAAAAGAAATGTTTTATCATATAAAGATTGTTTTTATCGAAATTCATTGCTTTCAAGCATTATACAGATCATGATAATGTATTTAAAATGATTTTAAACGTAAGTTATTAATTGAATTAAAATATTTAGCATTTTTTTCTGTCCTTTTTACTGTTCTATGACCCTAAATTGTTTACCAATTGTTAAAGACAAAAATATATGAATAAAGAAATAAAAGTAATAATTTTTCAAACTAATTAATCTTAAATTTGAAAATTGAGAATAGAAAAATGGGGTCGTTTCCAAAATTTTAATAAATATTTTTTCTGAAAGAGAATGCTTAAAAACATAGGATCTGTAATATTTATTTTTGAAATAATTTGACTAAGTTCAATATTTAAAAAAAATATTTTTATCGGTGCGCTTTCATTGTTTACGATTCTGCCGATTACATCACAAGTGATGAAATGCCATTCACTGGTGCCATTCACGGAGCGAAATATTTAAATCGCTTCTGTACTCCATGTGTTGGTAACGACATGGTTGATAGCAAGCGTAGAGCGCAATATCTAATTAGCTTCTTGATTATCATAACGTGGAAACGCGGTAGACAGATGCGCCAAAGTGCATCATTTGCGACATCATTAAGACCGTGCTATATTTTCAAAATCGGACTTTAAAAAAAAATTAATTGAAAATTAAACGTTGGAAAATGCAAGTTTTCTCTCGCTCTATGTTTTTTTTTTTTTTTTTTGCTTATTCAATCAATTTCAGCGACTAAAAGTAGTACTTTTGACTGAAGAAAACAACCCCATTATGAATGTTTACACATTTTTAAAAAGCTTATAACGTCCTACACTAATATTAATAGCATGGAGAGGATATGGGAACTGTTCATATCTGACCCAGACGTTGTGCACACAAATGCCCCATCATCTATCTTGTGTCGAAAGTAACGAATGTATGCAAAAGTAACGAATTCTTAATTCAATAAAAAAAAAATTAACAACGCCGTAAATTTACATGAATATTCGTACAATGGTTCGCGATAATGGGGTCGTTTAAAAATTTTAAGAGTATTCTTTTCTGAAAGAGCATGTTTAAAAATACAGGATCTGACCATTTTTTTAGTAATTTGTTCAAGTTTAATATTTTTAAAAAATTACTTAAAACGGTGCGCTTTCATTGTTTACACTTCTGTCGTGTGACATCACAAATGATGAAATGCCATTCAATGTCGGAAATGTTGCTATTCACGGAGAAAAATATTTAATTCGCATCTTTACTCACGTGTATTGGCAACGATAGGGTTGATAGCAAGCGTAGAGCGCAATTTAATTCGCTTCTTGATTATCATAACGTGGAAATGCGGTAGAAATATGCGCCAAATTGCATCATTTGTGCCGTCATAAAGACCACACCTTGTTTTCAAAATCGGACATTTTAAAAAATTAATTAAAAAATAACTGTTGGGAAAATGAAAGTATATTCTGGGTCCATGTTACTTTTTTTTCACTCATTCTATCAATTTCAATAGCTGAAAGTAATACTTTTGACTGAAGGAAGCAACCCCATTAAGTTCAACTTATTAGTTAATTCAAACTGTGCTTTCCCGTGAAGAAAGAAGTGATAAAATTACATACTACAGCAGCTGTTAAAACAAAAAAGTTGTCACCATAGAAACACAAAGTCGCTCATTGCTCTATAAGTTTTGTGAAATGTGAGGACTAGTACTGCCACCCAAGAGCGGATCCAGAAAATGTTCAAGGAGGGGGCGATTGTTTTTTACTGTTCACACTTTGGAACTTTAAAACTTTCGAAGGAGTGTACTGAACCCCATCGCTCACCCTTATGTAAACAAAGGCGTCCTATAGTGGTGTTTTTTTCAAAACATATCCAGGGTGAGCGTTTGAACCTATCCCTAATTATCATCTAAGATCGTCTAAAATTGAGATTTTAGAACTTCAATTAAAAAAAATCCTATTGAAAGTTCTAGTCCCTATCCCCAGAGTAACAAGAGATGGGCTACGATTGCGTTTTCAAAACTTCAATTCCGGAATAGCTCCCTTTCTTCTAAGACCATCGAAAATTACGTAAAATTGCGTTTTTGGAACTTTAATGTCGAAAATATACTTGAAGAAAGTACTATAGTTCCTCGGCTCAAGGAGGGGGCGATCGCCCCCATCGCCCCTCCCTTGTATCCGCCCTTGCTGCCACCATTTGAGTTCATTTAAGTTCACATGTGCCACCCTTTTCCTACCTAGATTTCAGGGGAAAAAATTTATCAAAAAAAGCTAAAAACCATTATTAGCATAAAACCGAAAGATACCATGTACGATATTCAAAAATTCAAATAAACAAATCGCATTTTTATCCATGGGACAGTTAACTATAATCAAATTACAGCCCAACTAAATATCACTTTATTTATTTGAAATTATTTTTATTTTAATTATTATAAATGAAAAAAGCTCTTTTACTAAGGTATTTGAACTTAAGGAGAGCAAAGTACCATAAAATGGATTGTGGTCAAAATTCAAAAATAAAACTTGTATGAAACTCTATCGCAATTATGGCAGATATTTGCATTTTATGTAAATGAATATGCAGTTAAAAGATTTTCGGAATAGTATTCATAACTTACACGGTGTTTCTTGAAAACATGACACGTGACAAAAAAAAAAGGGTTAGATCCTGAACATTGAAATCTGATTTAAAGGTAAAAAATCGAATAAAATAAAATAAAGAAAACGAAAAGAAAAAGAAAAAGAAAAAAAGCTCTTTCCATTCGTCGCGATCTTTAAAGTCGCTGTTAATTCGGCTGTACTGAAAGGGTTGAGCTGCCGCAGTAAAAACTCTTTTACAGAAAAAGACTTCGAGCGCCGGTGTCTTCCTTCTTCTGAAGGGCGTGACTTTTTTAAGGAAGAAATTTTCCCCATCCATGTCATGATGCTTATCATGTTAGACACCATGACAAAGTGGGGTTGTTGAGTTATAAGTTTTTAAAAGAAATGACATAAAACTCGTTCTAAAAGTTCTAGCTGAAAACCGAATTGCTTTTGAAATAAAAGAAACGAAGGTTTTATACCAGTTATTTCCTCTAGCTCTTTCTTCTTTCAATAATTATTTTCATAACAACAGCAATATTAATAATAATAATGATGATGATAATAATAATAATAATCATAATCATAATCATAATCATAATTATTACAATTACTGAATTAGCCATTATTTTATCTGCCTTCCAGCAGATTTTTTTTTTTTTTTTTGCATTAAAAAAATAAGTACTAAAGAAGGTTTAACATGAAATACACCGCCAACTCAGTCATTTCCAGCCGAGGACTGCAGTTTCGTGCTTATTAGCACTCATCAGTCCGGGATAGGAAAGTGACTGAGCTGGAGATGGAAAAGCTCTTATGGAAGCCAAGAGGGCCAAACAAACTGGTAGCTAATGTAGAATTAGCACAGACCAGCCGAGTGACCGAAGCAATGGTACGGTTCAACTCGAAAATTGATGGCAAGTCATGGTATATTCAGTAAATTACCGCCCATTAGCCAGGGCTAAAGCAGAAATACATGAAATATACCGTGTATTTGACGTATTTCTGCTTTAGCCCTGGCTAATGGGTGGTAATTTACTAAGGTTTAACATGTCTGAAAAATTTGCTAACATATTTTAAAATAAATGAAATGTGGATACTGCTTTTTGTAAATTTATCGTCTACCGTGTTTGCATTTAATTTTGCTATTTATTAATAATGTATATAATTCTTAGTATTGTTTTATTTATTTATCGTCTGCGCTACCTATTGTTTTTTTGTAATGGCAACCGCAAAAGAAATACAGTTGAATTATTATGATGGAATGTTAGTGTCTTTTCTCGCCCTTTGTTGGCGGAGAGTATAATTTATATGTAATTATGTAAATTAAAAGAGTTTTCTTTTATTAAAAAAGTGAAAAATTTGATTTACCTATTGAAATGCAGAAATACATTTATTTATCAAATTTCCTAAGAAGTGAAAAGAAGAAACTTTTTTTGTGGCACCGGCAAGATAAGTGATTCATTTTGTTAATTTATAAGATCTTTTAAAAGATAATTGAACGTTCTGAGAAGTTTTACAACTGATATTTTATTTACTTGTATTTTGCTGCATAAGGACATTTTCTCATGTTTCATGAAAATATTATTTGCGAGTATTTAATTTGCTTAATAGAATATTTTCCTGGAAATATTTTGATGAGTACTTATTGGTGATTACATTTTAATTTTTGAATTGATTTGCTGATTTTGATATTGGTTTATGCAATATCTATCATTTTGTTTGAATTAAGAATTTATTATTTAATTCGCTTACTATTGATTATATTGATAGAAGAGGCTGATAGCCTCAGCGTCTAGGGGAAGAATTAAAGTTTCTTTAACTAGGTTTGAAAATACATTTAATATTATGGATACGAAAAATGAAATTTTAAGACGTATTCAAAGGTCAGACACTTTATTTACAGAAGTTGAAAAACAGGATGCATTTTTAGATGACAAAGATTGTGAAATCACAGAACTTGAGGAAAATGGGGAAAATAGTTTAAGTTAAGAGCTCAGTATCAAATTAAAAGTGAAAGTTTTCATGTTTCGTCTTAGGTAGGAGAAGCACAAAATAATAATCGTGTTTCTTTTTCTGTAATTGCAGAATGCTGAAAAAAAAAAAGTATAAATCAGTGGTTCCCAACCTTTTTGGGCTCATCGTCATCGTCCCCCTCCCCCCTGTTTAGAGGTTGGCTGGCGTTTATTTCGCTCCCCCCTCCCCCTCCTTCTTCCTTGAAAAAAAAATGGGTACAAGTGAACATCGATGTTATTAAAAATAAAAATGCCTATTTTTCATTTGAAGTACTAATATATTTCTTTTTTTTTTACGTTTTTTTTTTTTTTTTTTTTTTTTTTTGAGCAATCACGATTGCTTATTGCTTTTATTTGACTGTTTTGATGTCCTATCATTTTATTTTCCCGCCAGCACCCTTTGCAGCACCACCGTCGTCGCCTCACGATGCTGCTCCTCTAGCGAAAACCGTCTCCAGGTTGCGTCAATATCCTACACTTACACGCATACATACACGCACGTACACACACACACACATATACACACAACACACACACATACATACACAAACACATACACACACTTAAACACATACACACGCTTAAACACATACATACCCACGCATACATACAGACACCTACACACAACTACCCACACACTCATGCCTGCACACAGACACAAACACATATGCCTACACGCACATACACCTACCCCTACACACAAACACACATACCTCCCCACACACATAAACACACACGCCTATACACACACACACACACTCGTGATTGCGAAAAACATAATTTGAATTCAAAAGGTCAAAATTCAAATTAATTTTTTTTTCTTTCTTGTCCAAAACTAACTTATATGTATTTGAAAGAAATACTTAACTAAGAACATTAGCGTACTTTTCAAAAACAGGAATATATATTTTAAGAACCTTTATTTTTTTCAAATTAGAATCTGATTGAACTAAAAACATTGACACTTAAAATTCAAAAACATATATATTGAATAATGTTGGTACAAAAAAAAAATAGCTCAAATGTCAGAATCCCTAAAAAAATGCACTAAATGCCATGGAATGCATCTTTTGTTTAAATGTGTGAAAATTAAAAGCACGGATGCAACTGGGAGAAAGAGTTTTTTGTTTTCCATTAATGCTATTTAAATTTGCACAAAGTAAAAGACTGCCCGAATTCACATTTAAAATGTATGCTATGTCAAGCAACACACAATACATTATGAAAATACATTATGATGCATGAAAATATTAAGAGAAATACTGCTAATGTTTCTGATTTTTCTATTGAGAACTGGGTATTTAAAGCTTCCGTGGAAGAAAATGGCATGAAAGTTATCGGTTGATGGATTGAATCAAAATGAAGTGAATTCTAAACGCTTTGTTTTTCATACAATATATGCAAACAATTTTATTTTTAGCATGAATTATTACTAAGATGAAGGTTATTATTTTCATCCTAAAGTTTTTTATAGTAAAAATACTTTTGTTTGGAAACTAAATTACTCAAACTAAATTTAAACTGACTTAACGTTGCCAAAGTCCGGGCGGTTTTGATGCAATATATTTAAAGCTCTCTACTTTTCACGCAAAAGAAAGGCGATTTTTTAAAAAGAGATTATTGAGATGTAAATACTTTGTCATGTAAGTGTTGATGTAAGTACTTTTCACACAAAAGAAAGACAATTTTTTCATAAAGAGGTTATTGGGATGTAAGTACTTTGTCCAATTTAAGTTTTTGATATTGTTTTTTAATTTTATTTTAATATTTATTTATTTATTTATTTTGAATTTGGAGCAAAGAATGTAGTTTTTTGATTGAAGGGATGTATTAAATATTTTATATAATCCCTAAAATTAATTTTTTTCGTAGCATAGCTGAACACTTTTTACTTTCTTTGTTCGCATTTTACCTCATGAAATATCAAGCTTTACACCAGGAGAAGTTTTTGATGAGGTTCGGCGATAAATTTTAATACATTTCTAAAAATAAAAGTGCTTGTGATTTTAAAAAAAACTAAAAAATGTATATAACAATTTTTGATTATTGATTCTCGTAACTGATTTAAAATCGAAATTAAAGCACCACTTGTTTTACTAATAATGTTAAATTTGCACGGATAATAATTTTTATCCGTGGGGGGGGGGGAGTATATTTAATTTTCATAGGATCTTCACTGTTTTCAGACGAGAATCATCGAGTTATTTTTTTAAATGCTTCCACAAATCGTATTTACTGCAAAAAAAAAAAAAAAAAAAAATGTTGTGAAACTTTCTGCTGATTAAAAATAGCAGAATCAAGATCTTGATCGCCTTCTCATCAGATTTCACTCAGTAGCACAATTGCTGTGTGAGGTACTTATTCAAAAGAACCTGTGAATTTTAAAATTTCGCCAAACTCGCCATTTATCTTTTATGTTCACTTTAATCGAACTGACTTCAGAATGCTTCAACATGAAGAAAGTAACAGCAAAGAAAAATTAAAAACGCTTCCAATCAACAAGTTTATCAGGCAACCTGTTGCCATGGTGACGGCAACGGAGGGAAATTTCAGGGCTGATAAGAAGGTATTTTAGGAAATTTCCGACATCATTCCCTACTCCCAACTCTCTTAGAATTGTCTCCTCTCAACTCATCTCTATCGAGGCCGAAATTTCTCCAGGGTTGCGCTTCTTTCGGATTGGACACGCGGGTTCGAAGAGAATGACGGACTAGCGTTTCATTCGAGTCAGGTAATTGTGCTTGTTATTGGTCAAAGAACATTATCAATACTTTTTGAATGCATGACTCATGATTGTCCACAAAAATAATTTACTATTCTGGGTCATACTAATTTAAATTAAATCATTTTTTTAATTTTATTTTATTACTTTTACAGAATTTGAGCTTTTGAAGAAAATTAACTTATAATGAAATGCTCATTTATTTTCATCAACAATAGTATCCAAAGACTAGCATTCACTGATAATTTTTCATTGTTCACCAATGAAACCTTTTATAAATGTATGCAATTATATGTCTTTTGTTCATCAAAAAAATATTTACCTTTCTTGATCATATTAGTTTTAACGGAATCAGTTTGTACAGTTAGTTCTATATTTTTTTCAGAATTTGAATCAACAATGAAAATTAATTTACTATAAAATACTTACATGTTCATTTTACTCGAACATACTGTTAAAAAAAAAAAAAAACACTCATCGACTTCTGGTTTTCCCATCAAAAGAAACTCTTACGATTATCTTTATTCATCCAAAAATAATTTACTATTCTTGATATCATTATAACCATGATATCGTTTTCTTTATAACCTTTTCAGAATTGGAAGCAATAAAGGAAATTCATTTACTATTAAATGCCCATTTATTTTAAATGAAAATATGAGTATTATTTAGAGTACAGCATTCACTGAAAATTCTTGATTGCCTATCAAAGAGAACTTCTTTGATCATTTGACTTATTATTCATCTAAAATAACTTTATTATTCTTGATCATATTAATTTTAATTAATCATTTTTTAAATTTCGTTTATTACTTTTCCAGAATTTGATCTATGAAGAAAATTAATTTATTATAAAATGCACATTTATTTTGATAAAAAAATATTATAGCATTCATTGAGAATTCTTGACTGTCTTTCAAAAAGAACCCTTATGATAATTTATCTTATTATTCAGCTAAAACTTTTTCCTATTCTTGATCATACTAATTTTAATTAAATCATTTTTTAATATACATTTTTAGAGTTTTTATTAGTGAAAAAAATGTCCATCAATTAGAATTCCTATAAAATATGCGCCTTTATGCCTTTTATTAACCTAAAAATTCATTTCACCATTCTTGATAACGTTCAGAATAATTAAATCATTTTCCAAATTTTGCTTTATAACTTCGTTAGACTTAAAATATTGATTAAAATTCAATTATAATTAAATATTCATTAATTTCAATAAAAAAATGTTGTTCTAATATTTACATTCACTGTGGGTTCTTGAGTGTCCATCAAAGAGAACTCTTATAATTATCAAAAAATCTCTATTAAACAACTTATTTCGATCAAAGCAGTAATTTGATTGCTTTCTGTCTTTTTTTTTTTTACTATTTGAAGTTCGCAGCAAAAAATATTAGTAAGCCGTTCGAAGACGGGTTAAGCAAAGAATGGAATGCCTCCTAGAAACTCTTTAATTGTTACTTAAAAGCTTTAGTTATTTTGCCTGAAATGTAAGAATTTGTAATCAAATTACATGAAATGGCTATGATAATAATCTTGGAAGGGTTAATGATAATAAAAATTGACTAACAAACTCAAACTCAAAAAAAAAAAAAAAATTTCTTCGATACAGGAAAGAATGTACCTATTTCGATAATTTTTCAAGCATTTAAAATTACAAAATTCATAAATCACGATGTTTTTAATTCGAAAACTCTTTTTGAAGAATTAATCACATCATCTTTGATTCAATCAGTATTCAGTCCATAGTCCATACGACCCAGTGAAAATATGCCCTCCGTTATGGATGGACTGGAAAATAACGTTTTGTATATTTTTTTCAAATTGTAAAATGCGAAAATATGCCCCTCGGTTATGGATGTATTAGAAAACGATATTAAATATATTTCTTACTAAGCTTAATTGCGTGTGTAAAATATGCTCTCTCTCTCTCTCTCGTATGGCTGTTCTGGAAAATAATATAAAAAGTGCCTTTTTTCCCCAAATTGTACTTTTATGAACACAGATCTGCTATGAAGTTTCTGGAAAATAACGTTTAGTATTCTTTTTTTCAAAACTGCACCTTGTAAAAATATGAACTCAGTTAAGCATTGTCTCGTATAGTAATATTTAGTATATTTCTTACATAACTCGTGAAAAATAAGATTTCTCTTATAGATGTCCTTAAAAGTTAGAATTAGGATATTTTTCCGAGAGTGCATTTTGATAAAGATGCCATTTTATGGATTTTATGGAAAGTAATATGTAGTATATTTTTTCCAAACTATACCATGTGAAAATATGCTCAGTTATGAATGTCCTGTAAAATAATATTTGATATATTTTTTACAAAACTGCACTTTGTATTAATTTGCCTTTTGTTATGGATGTTATAATAGAAAAGAATATTTTGTACATTTTTTTTTCAAAACCACCTCATGCAAAATATATCCTCTCTTATAAATGTCCAGGAAAATAATACTTGGTACTTTTTTTTTCAAAACTACTTCGTAAAAAATGCCTTCTCTTACGAATGTCCTAAAAAATAATATTTAGTAAAATATTTTTTGAAAACTGCACTCTGTACATTTTTTTTAAACGCGATTTTCTCAATATTAAAAACTCATGTTCCTTTTTCTATAAAACTACTATACAGACTACTTTTAAATTTTCACCACATTTTATTTACATGTTTTTAGTTATACTAAAGTGAAATTTTAACTTTAAGACTCATACGTTTTCTTAACAGCTGTTTTTATAGTCAAAAAGGTTGTATTTTTCATTTAAAACCGAGTATTGGTTAAAATTGAATAAATTATGAAACAAACAGAACTACCGTAAAATTTTGCTCTAGTAGACTCTTAGATAGCTCTTGAAAACACTGAAAATTGAAAATCACTATCAATAAAATTTTTTGAGGAAAAAAAAAAAGTTTCTCAGTTTACATTATACGTATACAAGGTACCAACTCCCCTCAAGCAAATATCTGGTCCAAAAATTAACTCACTGAAAATTCTTGATTGTCCTACAAAATTAACTCTTAAAAATGCAATTTTGGGTGGTATACATTTTGATTGGCTTTGGTATACTTTTCCAAAGATTTAAATTACGCTATGAAAAAAAAACCCTATAAAATAATATTTGTTTCTAAAACTACCTTAGGATATTTTTGCAGTGGATGTTCTGGAGAAAAATAATATTTGTTTTTTTTATTCACTATTGAAAAACCCGTTATTAGTGCAGGATCGACCGTTGAAAACTCGGAAGTCCTCGCTGACACGAGGCCCTTAGAGGCGGCCCCTAACGAGGCCCTCCCGCCGACAGATATCACCGTAAACACAGCCACTCACCCAGATTAACAAGAGATACCGAATCGGGGTGACAAACTCTCGCATCCACAGCCCAGAGGAAGTTTGTGTTATCGTCGAGCATTATCTTTATTTGTAAGCTGTGAAGGGGAAGGGGTTCTAACGTTCTCCAGAAGATTTTAAAAAAATTAACCCGTCAATGGATTGAAGCAAGATATTCCCCCATGTTTCCCCCAGATAAGCAGTACACATCCATAAACATCTCCTTCTTTCGGATGACCTCTCAAAATGTATACCCCATTAGGATCCATTTCCGATTATACGACGCGACGTAAGATGTTGCATTTGGATTATCAATATAAATGTCTCGTTAACAGATATGTGGGGTGTTTCTAAATACACTGCAGGAATAGATTCTCTGTACAGTAAAAAGGGCCAGAAATGGTGAAATGGGTATTGAGGCGTTAGAGCGCAAGTAAAAATCTAACTTAAGTTTACTTGAGGGTGCATTATAAGAACGAAGAAAACACCATCAATAAAGTTATTTAATTGCACATTAAATGTCCAAAAAATGTAATGCTATTGGGAAATAAATTAAACAAATTACTCGTAATTTCCACTAACATGGATAGGGAATGATTAGTATTTTACTTTAAAAGTCAAAACACTTTTTTCCTCCTGGAAACAATGCTTGTTTATATGTATTTTGTTTTTCAGAAAGTACTGAGATAAAAAAAATGCACCCTCTCCCTTCTCACCAAAAAAAAAAAAAATAAATAAATAAATAAATTCATATATATATATATATATATATATATATATATATATATATATATATATATATATATATATATATATATATATGATGTATTATAGGTTTACGTACTCACAACTTCTGAACATCACAGCAGCATTTATGAACGTTGTTAAAATTCCTATCATTGCTTTTATTTAAATTCTTATATAATTATCAAAAAATGTTCTTCCGCCTTAGATCCTGGCTATTGAGATTTGTCTGATTTCTCAGAATGTGGATTCAGTTTGCATTCTGTACTTTGCCCAATTTCAGCATGACTTTTACTAATTGTTTGGTTTATACCTTGATATTTTCTTGATTGTTACAGGTTTATTTTTTGTATGAACGATATTTTTTAATTTATTTTTTTTTAAACTTGTAATTTTTAACTGTTTTTCCCATTTTCAAAAGAGTTTTATGATGCTTATGATTGGTCAATCCGTCTTCATAAGTTCTCTACCGTAGACTGACGGTTTAAAAGGGGTATTTTGTATGAATTACTTTCAGCTTCCCCTTTGTCTCACTTCATTGTGACTGCTTCATGTGAAATCCATAACAATTTCAACTTCAAAAGGTATTTTTACAACCCGAAGCACGTGTATGCAGTGATTTTTGCAATTTGCTTCACAACGCTGCTGCAATTTGAACAGAATCAACAGAAAAATTTGGGAGATAAGCATGATACTGATATAAAATTTAAAAATGTTTTTTTAAACTCAGGAATATTGCTATAATATAGGTCCACACTAAAAAGTATGAAATTAAATAAGTAATGGAAAGTGGGGCAACGTAAGTTAGTTAAGATGACTAAGCTTTTTCAAAATGAACAAACTGTAAACTTGTTTTGAAAATTACAGTACACAAAGAAAAACCATTGTATTTTATAATAAAACTTTCATTGAAACAATATTTTTTATTTCGGCAGTAAATTTGTGCCTTCAAAAAAAGGTGGAAAATTATTTGTCCTTTTTTTTTTTCTTTCATGGAGCAAAGTGAAAAATGAAGTATAATTCTAATGAAATTTTTTTCATTTGATAATAAAAAATATTTTTGATCGAATGAATCAATAAATAAAAGGTTTAATGAATAAATGAAAAGATACTGAAACTATAAAAGAAAAATTAAATAAATTAATAAATTGATTAATGAAGAAAAACAAATAAGTGAGTAAACGAGTGTATGAATAAGAAAATAAGTGAATGAATAAATAAATAAGTGAATTACTAAACGAAAGAAGATAAATGAATTAATTAACAAATGAATACGTAAGGGATTTAGTAAATGATTGAGTGAATAAACGAAATGAACTATTTCACTTTGTTGAACACCCGCATGTAGTTGACGAATTGCACAAAATATTTAAAATACAAATTATTTTTAAAATAACGAAATAAATTCTTCACCGAATATTAGAAGGTCTCAATAAAAATTAAAAATGTTAATAACAAATACCTTATTATTTTATGATACAAAATTTTTTTTTTTACTTACAACAAAATATTACAATATGAGCACCTATCAATTTTTAAAAATTGACTGTAGTATCATATGCTTTAATCTTTTGCGGTGTTTTTTTCCTGACTGGAATATGCTATTTGTGTTACCATATAGTTGAAGTATTGCCAAATAGGTGGCTCTAAAAGCAGGGTAAATATTTCACCCTTTCACTTGCCCCATATTCCCCTATATGGTTTCGAGATCCCAAAACTCAAGAATTGCAGTTAATTTTAATATCTTTATATTTCGGTTGATTCTAAAGCAGCCTGTGAAATTTAAGTTAACAATTCAGAGAAGAAGAAATATAGGCGGTATAGTAAAAGCTAATAGTACAAAGTTGTGTCTATTTCTTCTCCCAAACGTTTGATTTAAAATTTATTGGCAGCTTCAGAACTAACCGAAGAGAAATATATTAAGATTAACTGTGCAATGTTTCAGTGCTGTAATCTAGAAACCAAATGCTTATTTTAATGCATACTTTTGGGTGCAAACCAAGCTTGTGGAACTACTTTTTTAAATTAAAAGAAAATGTATGTTTTATTTTTAGGTTTTTTTCGTTTTGATATTTATTTGAACTGAAACTCTTTGAAGATTAAAACATATTCACTTGTTATCCATTCCTATTTAAAAAAGAAAAGGCTGAACAAAGTATTCATTTTCGTTGTGATTCAAATATACTGTGTGTAAGGAGAGAATAGCTTATGATTCACTTTATCCCACTATTTCACTTTATCCTACATTCTCCTAATATTCTACAACATTTATTTGCAGCTTTACTCAATGTTAAATGGAAAAAAAAAGTTACAAAAATGTATAAAGCTATTATTTCATTCCCCTTTTTATCCTGCTTGAAGCCAATAAATAAATCGTGCGTCACATTTTTTTTTCTTTTTTTTTTCAATTCTTGAGTAAATAGTTGGATACTCTGCGATCACTGGTATAGATTTCAGCGTAGGGAATTTTCCACGAGGCTACCGCTCCGGCGAGACAAAGAAAGTTGTTTTTTCCGTCGCGAATCTTACCTGTTGAAGCGTGGGAAGAGGAAAAGGAGAAAAAATTGGGGCGGGAAGCAAAAGAAAAGGAGATTTCGAAGGAAAGACGCAACATCTGGCCCACTTCCCCACATCTTGGATCTGGCGGCCAAAAACTTTCACTGGCCAAAGGATCTCCCCTGCTGGCAAAAAAAATGTGTTTGCGTCGACGATTTCTTTTTTATTTATCAGTGAAAGCTCCGGAGAGGACCACAGGTGGGAGGGTATCAATGGGTGACCTTGGAAGGGGTTTTTACCTGGTTTTACCCCACGAGACAATGGCCGGGATGACTGCTCGGCGTTGCCAACTTGGCCTTGAACCTATAAGTTGTTTTTCGGCGAGATGGCCGGAAATCTTGCTCTCGGGCTTCGGCTGCAAATGGATGATGCCCACTTCACGAAATCTCGCCCTATATAATCTTCACCCTTGTCCTAATCCATAAATAAGTCACCCGCAGCCATTCCTTTGCTTTCTGCGTGTGAAGGAAAACGGAAATAATATTGATATAGCGAACATTGGTACCGATCTTGATTCTTTTTAATGTTTATAAGTGGGGTCAAACTATTTCTTTGAGAGAGTAATTTTTTTTCCTTAAAACTTTTGCAGCTTGTTGAGCTTCAAATGATTAATGACGTACCACGAAGTGATGACTTCTTTAAGAAATAAATAAATCCATTTATGCTGAAACGTAAGAGTTTTAACCAACACTAAAAAAAAAAAAAACACATTTATTTTGCAAAATTGTATGCTATTTTGAACCTGTTCTTTATCTTTTTAAACTGTTTTCTTAAGTTTTCTTTTTTCCTTTCTCAATGAAAACAATGACTGCCATAGCTAGAACTGCCAAATGTAAGGAATTTAAAAAACTCAATCACTTCTGACCTCATGAAAGATTAAAATACGAGCATAAATGTTCTTCAAATCGAATGTGCAAAAGTTATTGATAAATTAAGTAAAAAGTGCTAACACGTTCCCTTTTAAAACTTGTGTCCAAATCACTCTTTAGCATTATCCGTTAGAAATATTGTTTTAGTGTGTTTTGATAGAATTATATTTTGATGGAAATATTTTTAATAACTGAAGACTTAAAACTTTTGTGGGTATAACTATTTTTTTCACTTTTAAGTTTTTATCAATTTAAAATTATTTGTTTCAAAAGGTCCACCCAGTGAAACATTTCGTGATAATTCATTTCTTATACCTACTCTATTATTAAATAATGTGGATGACGTCAGAGACTATTGAATAATGGGAAATAAATTAGAGAATATATACGGAAGAAGAAAAGGAGTACAGAAAAATACGAAGGAAATTGAGGGTACTGGATAAAACAGAAGAAATTGGAGAATACTGAATAATATGGAAAATGTTAGAGATTATTGAACAATACGGAAGAATTAAGAGATGATTGAGTGATATCTTTTAGAAGAAGCAATGTCTCAATTTCGTGTAACGAATTTGCGAGTTCATTGCGTATGTCGTGCACTTATCGCCCAAAGTAACCTGCAATTGTCGTGTATCTGCAACTGCGATAGGAAGAGCGATTCGGGAATGTTTGTTGAACTAAAGGTGAGCAGGCATGGAAAGGAGGTCAGTAAGAGAGACTCGCAAACATCGGATAAGAAACATGGGAGACTTTGACCTTTATTATGGTAACTAGATTTCGAGCTGGTTACTAACGAGGGGTGAAGAAGTTTATGGTTTTGAGGGGGATTGAATGTTTGTGTAGTGTCGAAATGGTGCTGTTTCTGCTGGAACTGCTTGGGTTAGAAAACTGGAGAGAAGTATCATTTCAGACCCGAAAATTTCCGATTTGGAGATGATTTGCTGTTGCTTAAAGTTGTAAAAAAAATGTTAATAATCTGAAGGAGAGAGTGGGAGGGAGAGAGATCAGAAAGAGTCATTTTTGGACTGATCTAAATCCTTTCAGAAACACATGCTCAAACCTCAAGACATTTTTGTCGTATTTGACGAAAATTTCATGCTTCACGAGTGATGGCTACGTGAAATATTATCTGAGTAAACTTTTCCTCAAATTGACGAAAATTTTGTGAGGTTTTAGCATCTGATCCAGTTAGCAAAGTATTGTCGTAAATGGCGAAATATGTCCTAAGATGGAAGAAGTTTCAAACATGAGCGATTAATTTCTGAGAGGGAGAGAATAATGATGTTTGGAGGAAGCAGTAAAACCGTGAAAATCAAAATCTGAAGAAAAGGGCAAGATAAACTATACAAAACCAAAAATAATTCAATGGTTAGGTTGCATGGAGAATGGATCATAATCGGTTTTCTTAAAAGATTTTTAAAGATCATTGCCAAGGTCAACGAAAACAAAGACCTAGGAAGAAATGGTAAGACAAGGTTGAAAGGAACCCAAAAGCAATAAAATAACAATTTGGAGAATTACTTTACGAGATAGATTACTTTGCAGTGGAATCTTTATGGAGGTTCCACATGAATAGTGTTGCCAAAGAATAAGTTAGTTATGAAATGCTTGAATTATAAGTTAGAGAAATTGAACGCGTAGTTATAATTGACGTAGGTTATCAAGTGCTTTCTCATACCTTCATGAAATACTTTTTTAGGTTGAAGCAACTCAAGAAAACTACCTTAAGTTTTTTGTGAAAACTATACCAAATCTGACATTTTTTTATTTACGGTGACATGTATTCTTACTTACGGTAACTTTTCATTTATTATTAAATTCAACAAGAAAAGAGCATATTAAAACTACATCTTTGCTCAGAATTCTAAAGTTCCGTGTACAGTTAGTTTTGCTTTAAAGTTTGGAGATGATCAGTTAATATAGAATTCAGATGATATAGAATTTGTTGTAGGACTCAAAGAAGCCGAAAAACACGCATTCAACTTCAGTTTGAGAACGGAACAGCACCACTTTCACTTTTCTTGCTCATGTATATTCTGTGTGCACAGAACCTCTCACAATCTCCTCCTCTTTATCTTTTGACTTATCTTTTAAGACGGAAAATTATGTTTATGACAGTACTTTTCTTTTAAAATATAAAAGAATTTTGTTAGTCGGGAGCAAACTATAGTCATTCTTTAGACCTAAAATAAAGTACGAGAAGAAAATAGAATGCCTAAGTTTGTGGAAAACAACATGCGTAACCGCATAAGACATGAATGCTTACCTCTGAGGCAGCCGGTTTTGATTCATTTAAAAAAAAAAAAAAAAAAAACCACCGTAAAACCAATTTGAAATGAAAATTTCTGTTCGAAACTGTATCTTGACGTTTTCGTAACTATTTGCCAACGTACGGAATTCGAAGCTTACATTTGCAATTAAGATTCTACAAACGTGACCCTCAAAATTTTTCATTTCAAAGGATCATAATGCAATTATCTTTCCACATTGCTTTAGTCAATTGATTTCATCAGTTATTCTTTATCCAAACCCAGCAAAAAAAAAAAATCTGATTTTAATCTATGCTTAAAATTTTTGTTATAACTCCACCTTTCGGTAATTTCCTTGCATGTCGACATAAAACAGTTTCTCCATGTTCCATAATCTAGTGCATTTGGTTCTTTTAAATATTTTGTGACTGGGTAGTTAGTCTAGATCAGTTTTTTTTTTTGCAGTTTCGGTACATATAGGGCTAGGAAAACAGTTTCTACTTCTCTGCGCGATGGATTTTTGTTCTTGAATCAGCAAGCACAACACAGCTTGCAACAGCAGCAGCACATTGAAGTACTTCCGTTATCGCTCTAGTAATAATATTTATTTCACACAAAGGAATTCTCACGTGATTTCATTTGTCTTGTGTGCATCTATTGAAAAGGTATTTGAATATTTACAGATTGGCTCAGTCTCCGTGCCAGGAATAAGGTCGCAAACTTATCACGATGGCTCTTTGACCCACTTGATAGCCGGAGAAAGTTCGATGCTCTTATATTTGTACATGGGAAATGACGGAGAACCTGCCTGTTATTGTCGTTCTCGCAAAAAAACAGAAAAGAAGGGGTACTTATTCGTCGGAAGAATGTTTACAGATAAGGTCACAAATCCCTGATTTATGAAAAACACTTTATGTGCACATGTACCGAACATATGAAAGAGGTGTATTTTTAGCTTAAACAAACTGCAAAGTTCTTGAACCATTTTTTGAGTCTGTTTAAAGTTTCGACCTTTAACCAGTTGTAATTGATAAATCTTCTTTACTAATAATAAAGCTGAAAGTCTGTCTGGAGGATGTCCGGACCTCTGTGACGCGCATAGCGCCTAGACCGTTTGGCCGATTTTCATGAAATTTGGCACAAAGTTAGTTTGTAGCATGGGGGTGTGCACCTCGAAGCGATTTTTTTGAAAATTCGATTTTGTTCTTTTTCAATTTCAATTTTAAGAACACTTTCCGGAGAAAAATTATCATAAGATGGACGAGTAAATTACAAAATTATCATGACGCGGAATGGGAGAGCGAATGAACATAGCCAATTGGCGAGAAATTCATCATGTATTATTTGTAAATATACAGGTGAACCAAATGACCTCATAATTTTCTACTACGGGCAAAGCCGTGCGGGTACCACTAGTACAGTATAAAAAAAGCTGTCTTTCCGTTGCTCAAGAAAGGTTCATATTCAATTATGACCTAAAGATAAGGAAGTAGTCTAAAAACTTTTAAATTGAATTAGTTTTTTTTTTCTTTATGAATTTTTTGGAAAAGTCAGTGTGAAAGGAGGTTTGATACAAAAGTATTCCATATTTACAAATCGTAAATTTTTGTTACACTCTGCTTAAAGAAAAAAACTATCACATTCTACTTCTCCGCAAAAGATAAAGTTAAATGATAATTGTTTTTAAAATTAGTTTTTCTCCACCTATGACGACACCTGTATTACGATAAAAGCTAATTTACCTAGAGCCCATATTTTATAATTTTCTCGCCAAAAAAATGGAACAATTTTTCGTAAGAGTGCGACATATTAAATTTTGCAAAACATTTAAAACGAATTTTTCTTAGTTAATTTAAGTTATCCTCGAAAACGATGTAAAAAGATAAATACCTTTTTTATTATTAATATTACTTAATACTTGAATTTGTAAAATATTTATAAAATATTACGAAAACATTTTGAAGGAACTATAATAATTCTTAGTTTCAGATCGCATAAAGAATTTAAAACTTGTGGTAAGGAATCTTTCAAACTGATTATGAAATTTTTTTAAAGCTATTTGGCGTGTATTAAAGTTTTGATCAAAAAAAAAAAAAAAAAAAAACTTGACTACCTATCTTTTAGTTTTAAAAGAAATAAAAACTATTGTTAGTTTTTAAAATTGTGAATTGAATCCAAGTGAAATTTGGATGATGATTTTGTTTCAATAGAGCTGTGAAAGATAGCAGTCGGATATTCTCCAACAAAACAGAAATTGTGGGACTTAAGAAGTGATATAACTTTTCAAACATTGTTCCTATAATTTTGATCTCTTCAAATTTAAATCCAAGTAAATTTCAAAAAAAAAAAAAAAATCTTCAAACTATTCAAATTTTAAATTATTCACTTGCGAACATTGAAAAAAAGGTTCAAATATAAATTTCAAAATAAAATATTTTTAAAAAAGATAAAAATTAAACATTAAAACAACAACAACAACAACAATAATAATGATAAAAATAATAATAATGTATTTCAAATGATATTAATTATTATTATTATAACATCATTAGTGATTAATATTATTTGAAACATATTATTGTTATAAAAAATGAAATTTAATTGCTTCAAATCGAAAAAAAAATCTTATAGAAAGAATCTAATAAAATTTCAAATTCAA
This sequence comes from Uloborus diversus, assembly GCF_026930045.1. Taxonomy (NCBI): domain Eukaryota; kingdom Metazoa; phylum Arthropoda; class Arachnida; order Araneae; family Uloboridae; genus Uloborus; species Uloborus diversus. Next base: position 25,896,003 of record NC_072732.1, on the reverse strand, counting down.
GTTATTCAAGTTTAATTGCTTAAAATTGCTCAAATTTAAAAAATGCAAAATGATTGCGTAAAAAACTGTCTTGAAAACATTTTGCCTAAGACTTTTTTTTTTTAAATCAACTGAAGCATACGAGCAGCTCCGGTGAGCCTGTAGATGTTGTTTTTCCGCCAATGGATAACCCTTCAGGCACAGTCAACTTTACGCTCATGCGTTGGGTGCGACCACTGGATGCGATTCGCGGATCACGTTTTCGACCACAGGAAAGATTGCCTTTTTAAAACGTCTCTTGATGGTTTTGGTGGTTAGTGATTATCAGTCATCTTCTTTACTAATAATAAAGCTGAAACTCTCTGTCCGGATCTCTCTGTCTGTCTGTCAGGATCTCTCTGTCCGGAGGATGTCTGGATGTCTGGATGTCTAGATCTCCGTGACGCGCATAGCGCATAGACCGTTCGGCCGATTTTCATGAAATTTGGCACAAAGTTAGTTCGTAACATGAGGGTGTGCACCTCGAAGCGATTTTTCGAAAATTCGATGTGGTTCTTTTTCTATTCCAATTTTAAGAACAAAACTATCATAGGATGGACGAGTAAATTACGAAATTATCATAGCGCGGAACCGTAACATGGGCACAAGCCAATTGGCGAGATACGAAATTATCATAACGTGGAACCGTAACAGGGGTACAAGCCAACTGGCGAGAAAATTCACCATACATTATTTGTAAATATACAGGCGAACCAAAAGACCTTTTAATTTCAATTACGGGCAAAGCCGTGCGGGTACCACTAGTATTTTGATAAAGCCTTTAGAGAAAATAGACTTTATTGAAAATTGAAGACCTCGGATCAAGAAGGGAATAACTCCCCTTTTTCCCGTTTTACGTTTTACATTGAAATATATGAAGAGTTATATTGTTTCTCATTCTATACAAATACGAGGCATCTTCAACCATTATTTGTAAAGCATATTGAAGGAAAACAGCTGTAGCAGGAAAACCTTGGAGGAGAAAATGAAGAAAAACATTACTTATTTCGATGTATTATTTTAAAACTAATGTGCTCTTTATCACTAAATTCGCGTTGTTTCACTATTAGAACCAAATATTATTTATGTCTTTAAAAAAGAAATTTTAAAGTATTTTGTGATTCCCAAGAGTTTATTTTAACAAAGTGGAGCTCTCACCTTCTTGCACTGTCCTGTTACAAGACAGATATTGTTCCGGTTACTTTAATTGCTTCAAATAAACAAATATTTTGCAAATATTTTGCTTAAAACATTTCCAAAAATACACATATTACAAAAAAAAAATCAACTGTAGTTATGCTCAATCTACTCATACTGGTGGGACATTTTAGGCATATATTTGCAGTTTATTGCCTGAATTCATGTTTTAAAGTATTTCTGATTTTTAATTCGTGAAGGACGCTTGAAGAGGTGTGTAAAATATAGGTAGAATCCATGTCAATTCAACAAGGACTGTAACATGATTGTCCCCATTTTTTTTTTTGAATTTAACATATGTTAAAATTCATAAAAAAAAATAAATACTTTTTTTTTGTTTTTCCCAAAAAAATTCCTAGACCGAGTACAGGTCGCCAAAGATGGCGGTCCTGTCATGATTTCTCACTTGGTATTTTCGCCAAAATCCTTAAAATACATTATCTCAGGAACGGTAGAACATATTTTGTTGCGGTTTGTTTTATTTAAAAGGATTTTTTTTTTCGTTTAAAAAAATGCAACATTTTAAAATATGTGCTTTAGTTTTTTTCCCATGGACTTTTGAAAAAAAAAAAATTTTAAATAATGTTTTTGATATTTCTCAAATGTGTCAATTTTGAAAAATTTCATTTTTTTACAGTTTATTAGTACCATTGAGCACTACGTTCCCTGAAAAGGAGAGCTTCCATTTTTTTTGTTTAACAGATTTTAGAGGCATTTGAAAAAATGAGGGTTTTTATTACGTAATTGCAGACCTGTAAATACAAAAAAAAAAAAAATTTCGCAATAAGTGGCCAGAAAGCACTTTTAATTAAGTTATGTAGAGAAATTTTCATTTTGATTCGCCATTTTATTCAGGATATGAAATTTAGTGAGAACATTTGGCTTAACGACTCTTTCGGCGCTATGCTGAAAGGTTGCGTGGGGAAATGCAGCGAATCGGCGGGAGACCGCGTTCTAGTTTTCATCTTATAATAAAGCTCTAAGTCTCTCTGTCTGGATGTCTGGATATCCGTAGGATGTCTGGATGTCTAGATCTCTGTGACGCGCATAGTACCTAGACCATTCGGCCGATTTTCATGGAATTTGGCACAAAGTTAGTTTGTAGCATGGGGCTGTGCACCTCGAAGCGATTTTTCGAAAATTCGATTTTGTTCCTTTTCTATTTCAATTTTAAGAACATTTTCCGGAGCAAAATTATCATAAGATGAACGAGTAAACTACGAAATTATCATGACGTGAAATGGGAGAGTGAATTAACATAGTCAATTGGCGAGAAATTCGTCATCCATTATTTGTAAATATACAGTCGAACCGAATGGCCTTTTAATTTTCAACTACGGGTAAAGCCGTGCGAGTACCACTAGAAAAAAATAAAACTACTGGATAAGGTAGAGACTCAAAATGAAAATTTCGCTATATAAACTAATTGAAAGTGTTTTCTTGCCACTTGCTGTGAAATTTTTTTTTGAATTTTCAGTTCTGCAATTATGTAAAGAGTTCCTTAAAAACCCTCATTTTTTCAAATTTCTCTACAATCTGTTAAACAAAAAAGTGGAAGCTCTCCTTTTCAGGGAACGTAGTGCTCAATGGTACTAATAAACTGTAAAAAAAATGAAAATTTTTGAAATTGACATATATGAGAAAAATTAAAAACACTATTTTAAACTTTTTTTTTTTTCAAAAGACTGGAAAAAAATAAAGCACATATTTCAAAATGTAGCATATGTTTTTAAACAAGAAAAAATACCCTTTTAAATAAAACAAACCGCAACAAAATGTATTCCACCGTTCCTGAGATAATGTACTTTAAAGATTTTGACACAAATCCCAAGTGAGAAATTATGACAGGACCGTCATCTTTAGCGGCCTGTATCTCGGCCCAGAAATATTTTTGGGCAAAACAAAAAAAAAAAAAAAAAAAAAGGAAAATTAATTTGAATTTTGACATCTTGAATTCAAATTATGTTTTTCGCAATCACTAGTGTGTGTATGTAGGCGTGTGTGTTTGTGTGTGGGGGTATGTGTGTTTGTGTGTAGGGGTATGTGTATGTGTGTGTAGGCATGTGTGTTTGTCTGTGTGCTGGCATAGGTGTGTGGGTAGTTGTGTATATGAATGTGTGTATGTGTGGGTGGGGGGGGGGTATGTGTATGTGTGTGTAGGCATATGTGTTTGTGTCAGTGTGCAGGCATGAATGTGTGGGTAGTTGTGTGTATGTGTGTGTATGTGTTTGTGTGTGTAATGTATGCGCGTGTGTGCAGGACATGGATGCAACCTGGAGACGGCTTTCGCTATAGGAGCAGCATCGTGAGGAGCCGGTCGACGGTGATGGTGCGGAGGGTGGCGGTGGGAAAATAAAAAGATAGGACATCAAAACAGTCAAATGAGAACAATAAGCAATCGTGATTGCTCAAAAAAAAACGTATTTCTTAATTTTTTTTATAAATTTTAACATTATGTTAAATTCAAAAAAGAAATCCGAGACCATCATGTTACAGCCCTTGTTGAATTGACATGGATTCTACCCATATCTACTTTCAAGAATATTGTATCTTAAACAGGTGGAGCATTTATGAATGTCTTCTCTCTCGCCTCGAAATAATTGCACATTTATAAAATATTTCATTCCCGTTACGAATGAAAATTGTTGTGAAGATATATGTTGCGGGAGTTATAACTGTGCCTACCTGCACGCGTCGCCCATCAAATAATGATTAGAAGCTATCACATCGAAGAAGCTCTTCAGGGTTAACGATTTCAAATCAAAAATATTCTTCCGATGATAATGAAAGACCGGAAAATAGTAGCATCCCGGTTCATTACCATTTCGTAAGATGCGTTTCAGTTTTGCAAAACAAGTTCGAATTCCGTTTAATTCGGTGGAAGACAGGAAATGGGAGCCATTTCCTGGCGCATGAAAGATGGTTGGTGACAAGCCTTGTATATGTGATGAGGGAACTACTTCGCAGTAGCAGACTTCATTACAGCCGAAAAGGGGCCCCTTTCCTCAGGTGGGCAAAGGACTTGACATTCGATAGCAATTTGATGCATTAGATGTCAAACTTTGCGACGGGGGGTGGTCGTATACACTCGGGAAAAGAGTGTGGTGACAGACGAGAGTGAAAGTCTTACATCAGTTGTCTGTTTAAAATGCGCGAGAGGGGGGTCGGGTGGGAGAATTAAACGGTGTTACCTTTTGCGAGCATATTGGAAAGTTTTTGAAATCGTACTTTTAAAATTGGAGCACATTGAAGCAGCCTAAATGTTTGTGGTAAGAGATACAAATACAAATACAAAAGTGACGACCAGCAACAGGCTCTGGGTCCAGCTAGACTGGTCCTAGTCAATTTACAATCCCTAGTGAAGATCAATGGTCCTCTTAAAACTATCTACTCCCTTACTCATTACCACCTCTTCCGGTAAGCTGTTCCAAGGTTCCACTACCCTGCTAAAATAATAATTTTTCCGAATATCCAAGTTAGCCTGAGATTTAAATAGCTTAAAACAATGACCCCTTGTCGTGTTTTCAGTGCTAAACTTCAGCCCCGTAACATCTTTCATTTTAATAAATTTAAACAACTGAATCATGTCCCCTCGGTCTCTTCTTTGCTCAAGACTATACATTTTTAGCCTTCTAAACCTGGAATCATAGTCTAAATGAGAAAGTTCATTTATTATCCTTGTAGCCCTCCTTTGAACCCTTTCCAACACATTAATATCTTTCTTAAGAAAAGGAGACCAAAACTGAACAGCATACTCCAAATGAGGTCTTACCAAACTTCTGTATAAGGGCAGATTGATATCCCTGGTAGGTGCTGTTATACAGCATGATTAAGAAAAACAATGGTGACAGGGAACACTAAAAAAAATCCGTAAAATTTACAGAAAAAAACTGTCAGCCAGGACGCCAGTTTTCTTCCGTTTATTTTACAGAAATCTTCCGTATTTTTATTATTTATTCAAGCTGATTTATTATTTTATGAAGATTAAAAAATGATACTATACTTTCATAAATCCATTTCAATATTTACTATACTACTACGAAATACATGTATACAAAGGTACATTTCCGAATATGCCTTTGTAACAGATGACAAAAAAACATAATAATAAAATATTGATTAGGATGCAATGAAATGGAAGTTGCAAACGATTTAAGACTTACTCGCTTTAAATAAATATAAGATCAAAAACTCGAGCACGAGAACCAAAATCCAAACACGCGCTCGAAATTTCGAAGATTCGAAGAAAAACAAAGTATAACCGGTTACAGATTCAAAAAAACAGAGAAATCCTGTATTTTATTACGAACAGTTTTTTTCCGTAAAAAATACGGATAACTTCTTCAAAATTTACAGTTTTTTTTTTACAGTGAACAATCAACGATGAAAGTTATTTTAAAAAGGGAATGTTTGTGAAGTATTTACAGATGATTCAATTCTAACGAGCTGCATGGATGCCTCTCATACAGCTGCAACAACGTGTCGCTTAAAAGGGGAAAAAAAGCTTCTCCATCTCTGCCTGCCATAAAATGCACAGGTGATGCCCTAGACGAAATTATCCTTTTCTTTCAAGGCCTGGTCCGACACGATAGAGTTGGCCTTCGAGCGCGTCTTATTTCTTCCTCGCTCCCAATGAATATGCGATGGGGCACAAATATTTCACCACCTGTCTGGATATGTGGGGCAGTACGTCACTCCTCTGCTGCAGAATTTGCATTTTTAACCTCGCCGTGCACTCCTTTTAACTCTAGCAGCTGTTTGCATACGATGCGAGGCAATATTTTCCTCCGGTCTATCCTTAGGAACAGATATGAATCGTTGTAAATGCCAATCGATTGATTTTAAGACAAGGGTTTGCTTTGTCCGCAGATGTGCGGCAAAAGAGCTGCTTCTAAATACAACATGTCTCTTTTTATGCAGGGGTAGAAATTGAGAAAAATAAATTAGTGGTCTGATGGAACAGTAAATACGGAATTTCACTGGTCCGTACACGCTTTTAGTGGATCATTTTTGCTTCCTGGTTTTAAATAATGAAAAATTAAAGAAAAAAGTCAAAAATATGTAAAACAAAGTTAACATGACAAATTGAGTCAGTTAGCAATTCTCAAAGACATAGACATGTCTGAGCGACTAAGGGAGAGAAGGAAAGAACAGACATTTTTTTTTTTTTTTTGGCTCACCAAAATACTGGTGGTAAAGCAATTAAGCCAATAAACTATTATCTGTGTTGTTGGGAGGAAGTCTATATGGAGACACAAACAATATGTCAAATGCTGTTGTTCCTTATTCTATTTTGTCTTGCAAAGAAACCTTTAATATTGTAACTTAAGGTGCAAACCTTATCTTAACAGTTTCATAAAGTAATGATGCTTAAGATTTTTTAAAGAAAAACAGGAATAATATTTCACTGGTCCCATTGACCACTAAAATTTATATTCTGTTAGTCCAATGGATACTTTTGTAATCTCGGATCAGCAGAGACTGTTGATTTCGAGCAGTATATTTTTCTGGATATATCCTAGTTCATTGTAAATTAACCATGTAATTTTTCAAATGCTGTAACCAGGGCTTTATTACTGAAAAGACTCAGAAAGATTGAGCTTCCGGTCAGAATTTTCAAGGGGCACAAAAATGACTGAAAACTACTTAAAAATTCGTTTGCTTTCAAATGGTTTTCAATGGTAGCTTAAACTACAGAAGTGGTTCAATAAAACATTTTGAGAGAGTTTTTAAAAGTGAGAACAAATAAGATCAATTTTGATAAAATGTCATCCATACGAGCTATTTTTAGATAGGGATTCGGCCCAACTTTGTTACAATGTACTTCAATCACATTAAAATAACTCTTCGAAGCAATAAACTATTCAAGAACTAATCATAGAACTTCAGGAAAACCATATAATAATGAAAAAGAATTCTGTATGTTAATGGGCAAGAGTCACTTTTGAAAAAAGCAGTTAGGCATGAAGCATTAGTAAGTGTGTTTAGAATTTCGGAAGTTTTTATCATAAAATTTTCAATGATACCTTGAGGATAAGGGGCAAGGTGCGGGGGGGGGGGGGGATTAATTAATAGTATTTTTCTAATTCATGTGGTGTTTTCTTTTCTTATTATTTTTTTAGCATCAAAAACTTAGGTTTTATTCAATCTCTTCAGAATTAAAATCATATACATTAAAATCCCGATTTTAGGTTTCTCAAGAGACTGGGTTGATAAAAAATAAAAAAAAATAAAATAAAATAAAAAAAACCGTAAAATGTAGGAAATAACATACAAAGCAAAAATCAAATAGAAAACAAACTGAAGGTAGGAAAAAGACTCTTTCAAAAGTTATATTATCTACTAGCTGCGTGCCCGGCGTTGCACGGGCTACTTAAAAAATGAAAGAGATGTCCAATTGATGTTTTTGTATTACTTTATCAGTTTCTAAAGCGCTAAGGAGTAAATAAATACGCGTAATGCAAGGTTTGCAAAACACCAGTAGAGCATATTTTTGGCAAAAATCTCTTTAACGTTAATCATAGTTATCAATGATACAAGTTATGAGGATTTTCAATTAGCACAAAAGATGAAAATATATGCATTATCAACTATAATCTGTGCTCACGTTAAATTGAATTATATCTGATAGAATATATCTGAAATATTTATGTACAATTACAATCAGCTTTTTACATAAAATGACACACACTTTTTGGTTGATTACGTGAAACTAAAGCACCAAGACTTACTAAATACCAATAAGCATTAATTTAATATCAAGTCATCAGATTCCAATTAAGCTTTAGTTAAAATCCTTAAAAACAATATTTTTTGTTCAACTCTGTTTCACTTAAAGAAATCAAAACAGTCTTAATTTAACGTGTTCTTTTAACGATACAAACTGCATTTCAAAAATAGAAACAGGAAGGAAAAAGAGAGTTATTACAATTCGAAAACTCACCCATGTGACGGGGAAAAGTCCAACAAAATAAACATAATTAATCGCACATCCTAAATGTACCAAAATATGAGGCCGGTGAATGATAAACTTACACTACAATCAATAAACATTACTAAAGAAACATTTTTCATATTCTGAAAAGAATTAAGAACTTGAATGTAAAAATTTAAAAAAAAAACACAGACGATAAAATAAATGCTATGTGCGAATAGAGCAACCAGTTTTAAACTAATTTAAAATGAAATTCTAGATGGAAACATTATTTTAAGATTTGGACAGCAGCCAAAAAAATCCCTTTTAAAACTTTTTTAGAATTTTATTTGCTCACCCATATGAAAAATGGCAACAGGAAAGAAATAAAAATTCCCGAATAACGTTATGTTAATTAACGTTTTATATAATATATCCGCTAATTAAAGTCGTACAATTACGAGATTTGTCCTATTGTTTTCTTTGGAAAATTTCGAATTGATAGGTATCTCGTTCGACTTTCGATTCGCAGCGGTTCTCGAGAAGATCGATCTTCAGACAGACAGACAGACGGACGCGAACAGATTTTAATATTATAGTGGATACTTTAACAAACGAACATTATCATGCATTTCATTTTAAGATAATTTAAACACATTTAGTTGCGAAACCTGGCGTTTAGGGTGAAAATAGCCCATAATGGTGGATTGGTTTTTAGTCATTGAGTTCAAAATGAAGGCAACATCTTCCAGAATTGAAATACTTAGCAAGTTTTTGCCTGGCTTTAATGAGTTTCACTATCTGTAACCCCGAAATAACAGAATGGCCACTTACTTGCCTATTGCTTGGAAAATCAAAAAAAAAGTATGGTTTGATAACTTTGCTTTTTCTGGCGACTAGCAACCAGAAAAAGTTTCAAATCTCGATCTTTACCACTTGGTACAAAATAAATCTTTTCCTTCGTTTTCTCTCCTTTTCCCTCGGAACGAGGTATGCAAATACCGAACCCTTTTTTGTGTACGAACTCACGGTAGTGAAGCAGGCTGACAGGTGGACAAACATCGTGACGGAAAATAAGATCGCACTTTAAGATGTGCATCCGGTGATCCAGATTCGACTCGGATTTTTTCGACGGTGCGTGTCTCCGATTTCTCGATCTGTTTGTGTCAAATGCGATTTATGAGGGAAAGGTTTTGAAAAAAATGAAACAGGTGGTGATAAATTGGTAAAATTGATCAAAAAGTTAAATGAATGGTCAAAAACAAGTTAAGTTAAATGTTGGTATCTTTTGAAGATTTCTTGTACTTGAATTTAAGGAAGTGGTGAGTAACATTTCCCTTACGAGCAGAAATCTTCTGGATTTTTGCAATCTACAAACGAAGTGAAGAACAGTCAATTGAGGTATATATTTCTGGGTTTGGAAAAGCTCCACCTTTTTGCATTCAAATTATACTTTAAATAAGTATAATCCAAAAAATTATAGAAAGCTTCGTTGAAAAATACTACCTGCAGATGTAGTTGTGCAAGATATCTACAGTCGGGGCAAAGGTAATTAATTTTTTGAAGTTCAAAATATTCCACGACATTTTGCTTATATTTCATTAAAAAATATTTTATTGCGGTTTGCCTCTCCAAAATGCAAGAATACCTCTCAAAAATGTATAGAAATATTTATTTTTAAGGGGTTACAGTATCTCAAAAATTATGAAACGATCAAAAAAAATTTTATTTGCTTATTTCAAAACTAATAACTATTCTGAACACAATGGAAAAGTTTCATTGTTTTCGTTCAAATATTTAAAAAGTTATGAGTGGTTTTAGGCCATGCTCGCTATGTTTTCCTATGCAAAAGAAAAACTTTAAATTGCTTTTTCTCAATGATGTTTTTTTTTTGTGTGTGCGTGTGTGTGTGTGTGTGTGTGTGTGTGTGTGTGTTTTCATGTCATTAGAATCCCTAAGGATTTTTTTCTGTTAAAGATAGACATAAGGCTGCTCACACACACACAAAAAAAAAAAAAAAAGAATTCCCGTCACAAATTCATTAGTTTCAATTTTTTTCAAGCTATAACATGTTTTTCATGTAATTGTTTTTTGCTGTATTATGAGAGGTTTAATCCCTCTCACAAATGCATAGAAACGTTTCTTTTTTAAGAGACGTAGTTTTGTTGCAAAGGTTTTTCACTATATTGTGCGAGGTTAAATGCCTCTCACAAAAGTAAGAATACCTCTTACAAAGATTAGAATGCCTCTCACAAACGCATGAATATTTTATTTTTTAAACTATAACACTTTTTCTGTGTGAGTGCTTTTGCTATACAGTAAATGGTCAAATGTCTTTCACAAAGGTAAGAATGCCCCTCACAAATGCATGAAAATATTTCAAAAGTTATTCTATTTTTGCGACATATTGTTTTTGCATGATAACCTGAATGAATATATACAATTCAATGTACAATAATATTAAAGGCTTTTCTATGTGCAAGAAATATTAAACATTCTCCTATTATTAGCTTTATTGAAAGACACTAAGTATTAAAATGATTATTTATTTTGCTTCAGTCTGTCGCCCGTTCCCCCGCCCTGATTCCTTTTAAGTTGCGTAACGTTAATTTGTATGCGCATTTACATATTGTAATTACTATTATTATTACAACTTGTAGTGTTTCTACTTATGTGAAAAGTATGGAAATATATTTAAAATTGTACTTCGCTGTCATTATTGGTTGGCTAAGCTACGGCGATGACTAGATTTCTTGAAATAAAGTGGTCAATGGTTGAATTACCTTTGGAGGTTTTCTACTGGTGTCTTACATCGAATACTTGTCATTTCGGAAAGCTGACTAAACGTCTAGAATCTCCGGAGTGAATACTTAATACTTGATCTCCCAACAATACACGTACTAATTCAAAGCTCTTGCTGAGGAAACTCATATTTAACATTTCGTATTCTGAACTAGATTAAAATGCGAGAAAACTCACCCTCAGTCACTGAGCTGTAGAGAAATCTGGAACGAGGACTGGGAGAACGAACCGCGTCACTCCCTTTTAAGCCATCAAGGCAAAAACTCGAACTTTCAACTGCGCGAAACAGTAAAAAGAACGAAACTTAAATAGCTGTGGAACTCTTGATTTTCAACCGCAAAATGTACGAATATCTTTTAATACCTCTGAAAACTATATTGTTTCTCATCGGCAGTACTGACAGCGATTTTTTACCTTGGTGGTTCGAGTCATCAAGGCTTCATACGCCCTCGTTTTGAGAGATTCCTTGTTAAAGCATGACAAATCCTCAGTGCCATTTTTCTTTATTTTGTCATTGCACCATCTGAATTAACAGCAAATACAAAATCGTTGGAAAAATTTAATTGTAAAAACGAAAACAAAATCAATATAATAAGGATTGTCTCGTGTTTATGATTTTCTTTCTTCATTGGTATCTTCACTAAAAGACTCTCGATGATTGTGAAAGAATGAAAGTTTTTGGCACTCCACGTGATGTGACAGTGCCAGAGCAACCTTTGTACTTGCTTTTGACCGATATTCGTTTAGGAAACACCAAGATAACGCAGCGAGCGGAGGGGTATGATATCGATGTTCTCGAACTTGTACCTTGGCTGCATCGAGTTCAAGACCACAAAACGAAAAGCATGACCCAGTTCATATAATATTTAAAGGGTGGTGCATTGTAAGATCTTCCTTTGTCATTTAATGACTTAGGACCAATATTTTCCGACGTGGTGCTTCTGCGCCACCACCAGCATTTTGATTCCTTCATAGAGCAATCCAAGAATGAGGAATTGTTTTGACTCTCAGTGATTTGGCACTGAGTGATTTTCTTTCCTTCTTTCATTTGAGTCAGCGAGAAACAGAGGGGTGTAAGTAGACATCTTCAAGTTTTGAGTAAAACGCGTTTAAAGATAAGGTCCTAGGAAAGCTTTTTTTTTAAAAAGTTTTTCTAAATCATGCTGCATAACAGCACCTACCAGGGTACCAGGGCTACTAATACCCTCTTTTGCCCGAAGACAGGAGAGGTTCACCTACCATTTGCATTTGTTCCTTCCAAATTTTTAATTTTGCCACTTACATCTCTTTGCTTCTCACTGCCTCATTTAATCTTCACATGTTGTTTAAAATCTTTTTTGAACCAAGTTTATTGTCTTTTCGGATTAGGTCATGATGTCACGTCGAAAAGCATTTTTGTTTTGAGTAGGTACTAACAAATATTTCAACAGGAGTCACCAGACCCTAAGAATCGGGAACTTGATTCATAAAAAGTCAGGAAACACGTGAACATGAAAAAGACTATTATTTAAATTAAATCAAGGATACAAAATTAAAATGCATTAAGTTTACACAGTGAAAACTTTATGAACCAAAATTAATACTCGACGTTAAATCCCGGTTATCACAAATTTGCCATTTCAACTGCGCTTGCGCACGGACTTAGCTGATTTCAAAAATCTTGCTAAAATTAATTACAAACATTTTAAGTTTGGTAATAAATATGAGATGGCAACAGATAAAAATTAGAAATCACAAAGTTTTCTTTGATTTAGTTTTTAGGCCTCGGTAAAGATTGAATTTTGCGTCTTAATTATTAATGGATTCGGTGTCTGATTTGTCTGTCCCTTTTCAAGACCAAATTTTTAACCTCAGAAGAGCGTACTAGAATTGCAGCATCACTTCTAATACAAAGCCGAACCCTCAACCTAAATAAAAATGTATAATAATAAGTTATTTACGCCTAACGAAAAATATCCGCAAAAGACGGATTTCTGTACTCATATTCCAATCATTTTTGAAGTACGCAACGTATTTTACATTTATGGTAAATAAATATTTCCAAACTAATACATATTGAAGTGTCACTTTTCTATTAAGATTATCAGTTATTCATATCCGTAGTTTCATATAATATATCACGAAATCGCTTATAATATATCACGAAAATATTCTAACGCATTCATTAATTTGGTTGGACTCTCACTCAGCCTAAATATAAACAAGCAACACGAAATCTTAAAACAGAAAGCCCAAAAAGCTAAGTCCGTGCACAAGCGCAGTTGAAATGGCAAATTTGTGATAACCGGGACTTAACGTCGAGTAAATTAATGCAACCAAAATTAAATGAAAGAAGCAAAACTCAAAAATAGGAAGCTTATAGCAAAATCACTGTTTCCAAACGCTTAACTATAGTTAAAATAGATGTCCCTGAACTTCAATTTAAACCACTTTTTATGCGGCAGCATTTTCGAATACAAAACGCTGTAAGAGGTCGTATATAAGCTTATTTTTTTGTTATCTATATTTCTTTTTGAGCTTGTTCAAAAATTTTACTCAAAGAAAAAATATGCAATAAAAATGTCAGGGAAGTGAGAGAAGACAAAGTTAATTCAGAAAAACGAGAGTCCACACCGTGCACAAATTGAGTACTACTTCAGAGTGAACTATCTGATTAGGTTGTGCACTCCAACTTCAATTTTCAACTTTATTATTCAGGAAAAGGGGTTAACGAGTTGAATTTGGATTAAAATGTACAAAATTTTGTACCTACATGAAGGCAAAAACGAATAAAAGTTATATTTTGGTAAATTTATTTTCCCCCCATTATTTTAATTCACTTTTGAGGCACTTATTTGAGTCACTTGACAATTGTACAGACTGTTCATTTTGAAGGCAAAAGAGCAGCGGAAACAAAATAACATCATTAATCTTAGAAATGGACCTTTACTCCCCCCAACATTACTAAGTCATAGTCGTTGTATACTTTCCTCAGCATCTGTTCGGCAATATCCCATAAAAGTGTGAAGTTTTACCCCGATCATTTTATCCATAACCATAACCAACAACTCTGACCTAGTTCCGCGGAAATATATTTCATACCTCGTCATTTCCAATCCATTCCTATTATCTCCCATGCCCTTATTTTGCTCCTCAGTACAATGGGCAAGAACCTGGCGGAGATCGGAACTGCAGGTAAACAACTGGCCCTCCTCAAGTCTCACCCGAAAAAAAAAAAAAAAAAAATCCCACCCCCTTAACGTAAGCCTTCCGTAAGGTTATGGCCAGCCTGCTGCTGTGCTGCTAAAATGTAAACAAGTCGATAACAACTGGTAATAAGCGATGTTTTCGAGGGTTCTAGTGACCCACTTAGAATTTCGGTTATGAGAAAAAGAGGGTTCCCGTCTTCCTTTCATTTATTTACTTTTTAACCCTAAAAAGGGTACACAAAAAGGTTTCATCCCATTTCTCAGTGTTTTTTTTCCTTTGGGAAAGCAGCGAACTTCTTGTAGTTTTTGGAACTTATGTAAACAAATTTTTAGCCTTGAAGGAAACGTCAGTTTTTGTGTAATTTTTGTCAAGCTTTACATTTGGCGGTTTTCTGAGCTTCAACAGAATTCTGGCGAAGGTAGATTACAATCTTCGCAAGGAACACAATGTTTAAAAGCCAAATTTCTGACGGTATGGCTGGAATAATTACGGAATGACTAGGGAATAATTGGAATGATTGAAATCATTGTGGAGTATTTTGAATGATTATGGATTGATTTTAATAATTAATTGAATGACTAAACTAATTACAGAATGACTGGGATCATTATGGAACGAATGAATTGATTATAGAGTGATTGGAATGATTATGGTGCGATTATATTACGGTTACGAATGATTGTAATGATTTTGGAAACGTTCAATGAATTAGGGAATATGAATGGTAGTAAAGTATAGGTTACAATACTCACATTTAGATATATTCCTATATTGATATCATTTGATATCGATACTTTTAATTATATGCTATTGGTTTCGATATTGTTATTGAACGGTATGTAGATGGTAAAGGAGAAAAATCGGAAAAAAATAACGCTCTTAAAAAGCTTCTCCTCAACACGTCTTTGAGAGTTAAAACAAAAATAAACTACATTCTAATACGTCTTAAAATGTTAATTAGTTTGGTTAAACATTAGAGGTGACAGGAATTTGTGATTGCTCCATCTTATGCCTGGACATTGTTCACTATTTGTTGTTATTTGTATCATATTTGTCTCGTCTCTATATTTCTAATGTCACTACTGCACTAGTCTCGGTATTTCTTGATATAACTATTTTATTTATTATTTATATATTTTACGGTAATTCGCCGTGATTCTAATTAAATATATATGCGTCTGTGAGAAACTAAGGGATGTAAGTAGACGTTTTAAGTTTTGAGTAAAACGCACTTAAAGCTCTGATCCTAGGTAGGCTTTAATAGATTTTTTTTTTCTAAACCATGCTGTATAACCGTATCTATACCTGGACTATTTGTACTATCTCTTGTAGCAAAATAGAAGATAGGTCCTCCTACAATTTGCTCGGGTTATCTCCAAATTTTTAATTTTGACATTTACATCCTTTTGCTTTTCACTGCCTCATATGAGTTATTTTTAAAAAAGGATAAAAGTACGGATAAAAAAATGGTAATAGTTGCTAATTTTAACTCTTTCGATCACTTTTATTTGTATTCCCATTTACGTTGAAAAATTTTGTTAGTGTTCAATTTAAAGATTTCATCTTGTTTCACGATTGAATACTAGATGTATAAAACAAACTCTTTCAAATTTAAAAGAATGGAACAGTTATCAAGTAAGCAAACTTGCGCTATTTTGATTGGATACTTTTCTCCTTTGATGTGATTCAATCTAAATTTATTTCTTACTTACTCGCAATGATGGTTTTGGGGGATGGAACACATCCCCCCCCCCCACCAAAAAAAAAAAAAAGCTGGAAGTGTCTTTTTTAACCGCAGAAAAGAGATAAAACTAACTATTCGGTTTTTTTTTCGAGGTTACGACAATTTTAATAATTGCGAAAAAGTTGATCAAAAATACTTTTAATGAATCGAATAGAAAATTTTTATTCGACCTTTTTTTTTCACATCGACCCATAAAAAATAAAAGGGAAAATTTTCAACTTTTTTTTTAAAGTACAAATTTACTGTTAAAATAAAAAATAAGTTTTCAATGCAAATTTCATTACAAAATGCATTGTTCTTTTTCTATGTTTCCAAGCAAATTTCCAATTTGTTCATTTTGATAAGGGTAAGTTATTTTTATTTCACTTTTGCCCCACATTTCCCTATTTAACAACTTAGTTAATTATAACAAAATAGCAAATGTATACAGCTTCTTACTCCGTTCTATTAATGAATTCAAGGCAAGCTGTTTTAACTTTTCAATGATAAAATATTTTAATTCTTGACTTTTAATTCTTTTCTTATTTAATTGTCTCGCCACTATAATCTCTGTACATGCAATATTCGTTAACAAATCTTCTTTACTAATAATAAAGCTGTAAGTCTTTCTGTCCGGAGGATGTCTGTAGGATCGTCTGTGACGCGCATAGCGCCTAGACCGTTCGGCCGATTTTCATGAAATTTGGCACAAAGTTAGTATGTAGCATGGGGGTGTGCACCTCGAAGCGATTTTTCGAAAATTCGATTTTGTTCTTTTTCTATTCCAATTTTAAGCCCATTTTTCACAGAAATTTAATAAAATGGGAAAGAATCTTTATCTTTATCTTCTTCTTTACTAATAATAAAGCTGAAAGTCTCTCTGTCCGGAGGATGTCTGGATGTCTGTAGGATGTCTGTGACGCGCATAGCGCCTAAACCGTTCGGCCGATTTTCATGAAATTTGGCACAAAGTTAGTATGTAGCATGGGGATGTGCACCTCAAAGCGATTTTTCGAAAATTCGATTTGGTTCTTTTTCTATTCCAATTTTAAGGAAAAAAATATCATAAGATGGACGAGTAAATTACGAAATTATCATAACGTGGAACCGTAACATGGGCACAAGCCAATTGGCGAGATACGAAATTATCATAACGTGGAACCGTAAGATGGGCACAAGCCAACTGGTGAGAAAATTCACCATACATTATTTGTAAATATACAGGCGAACCAAAAGACCTTTTGATTTTTCTATTACGGGCAAAGCCGTGCGGGTATCACTAGTAAATAAATAAAACTCTAAAATCTGTAACCTCTCTGGTCTCCATGAGCAATACAGATTTGATCGAATAGATACTATAGAGTCCTTTCCCTCTAATGGTAACCCTTGGCTGGCTGAGCCTTGATGACAGAGTAGAGGGGGTTGCGCTCCACCGAGTGTGTTGATCGGGCGTCTTGAATGTTGACAAAAGGGGAGAGCCGGGGCAGAAAGCAGCTCGGGGGAAAACAGGGAGGATGATATACGAATATGAAAAGACATACAACCCATTCTCGCGATATTTACCGCAAAGTAGGAGCTTGTTTGTCGGTTTTTTGCTGCGTAAAAGATGAATGAATATTGCCCTTCTCGAAATCGAATAACATCTCCGACAGAAGCCGCTGCCGCTTGTTCGAAACGTTTTGGAGTGTCCCTAATATATATAAGAAATACATTACTCAAACTCAGGCTATCAATCTGTTTTCTTTTTATTGCATCCATCTGCAAAATGTTAATCTTTATCTTTACTAATAATAAAGCTGAAAGTCTCTCTGTCCGGAGGATGTCTGGATGTCTGGATGTCTGTAGGATATCTGTAGGATGTCTGTAGGATGTCTGTGACGCGCATAGCGCCTAGACCGTTCGGCCGATTTTCATGAAATTTGGCACAAAGTTAGTATGTAGCATGGGGGTGTGCACCTCGAAGCGATTTTTCGAAAATTCGATTTTGTTCTTTTTCTATTCCAATTTTAAGAAAAAAAAATATCATAAGATGGACGAATAAATTACGAAATTATCATAACGTGGAACCGTAACGTGGGCACAAGCCAATTGGCGAGAAAATTCACTACACATCATTTGTAAATATACAGGCGAACCAAAAGACCTTTTAATTTGCTATTACGGGCGAAGCCGTGCGGGTACCACTAGTTAATAATAAGGCTGAAAGTCTCTCTGTCTGGATATCTCTCTCTGTCTGTCAGGACCTCTGTGACGCGCATAGCGCCTAGACCGTTCGGCTGATTTTCATGAAATTTGGCACAGAATTAGTTTGTAGCATGGGAGTGTGCACCTCGAAGTGATTTTTCGAAAATTCGATTTTGTTCTTTTTCTATTTCAATTTTAAGAACATTTTCCCGAGCAAAATTATCATGAGATGTACGAGTAAATTATCAAGTTATCATAACGTGGAACCTTAATATGGGCAAGCGAATTGGCGAGAAATTCATCATAAGTTATTTGTAAATATACAGGCGAACCAAAAGACCTTTTAATTTTCTACTACGGGCAAAGCCACGCGGGTGCCACTAGTAATATATAACGCAAATGAATCTCTAATCAAGAAAGTATCGAGTTCTTGGCAGCTATCTTATTTTGCAAAAAATTTGTCATTATTAGTATTATTATTTTTAATATTTATACCAAGACTCATAACAATCTGATGGGTCATGAAGAAAAGCTAGCACTATGATTTGTTAAAAAAGAGCTTTGACTTTGTTAAAAAAGGCTGGATCTATTATTTGTTAAGAAAAAGCTGGAACTATGATTTGCTAAGGAAAAGCTGGAAGATTTGTTTAAAAAACACTGAAACTGTATGACTTTAAGATTCGACGAAAAACAAATTGCTTGTTTTTTAGTGAAACAAGTAGTTTGGTAACTGAAGGACTTACACATCTCTTTCAACTCAGTTAAAAGGAAAATGGAGAATAAGTCAAATATGTGTAGAGGTGAAGTATAAATCCAGGCGGAGTTAGGTACAGAGGATTTTCAAAGCAAGAGTAAGCGTAATGCATAGATTTATGAAATTCACGGAATTAAATATGAATAGTGATTCCGGCATTAGATACATTGTTAAAGGATTATCGGCAATGGGAAAAGGGCCAGGCGTCGGCCTCAGTGGAAGGGAGAAATTGGATTCTGGCGTTAGGCAGAAGGGGTGGGAGATGCAGAGTTCCAATTTGGTTCCCCTCTTATTAAGCGCGGCACGAATTTGTGTCAGTGGTGCAAATCAACTGCGGAGGAACTTCAAATTCATACTAGGGCGTACCAAAGCTTTTTAATTCCCGATACCAAAGACTTTTCTCGTATTGTGTGCGTTCACATTTAAACAGTGGCGCTCAGCCTACGGGCCGAGGACCAAACGTGATGGGCAGTGAAGATGGTCCGCGTGGCCCTTGTTGTGTTAATTAGTGCGAATCGAAAACTATATTCTGGAACCCTCCAAAAAAACAAGCGGTCATTTTCATTTGGCATTAAAAACGACTGTTGCAAATCTAGAGCCAAATAATCATAGATTAGGTTACTAAAAAAAAGGTAACTTCGTAATAATAAAAATAACAAATCATTTATCATCAAATGTCCCAAAACAATGGCAAAAATTGTAAAAATACCATACTATTTAAGTAGCAGTAAAATTTATTCGTGACAGAAATTAAAGGAAGTACGCATTTTCAAGTGTACAAAGCGCGTTCAAGCGTACAAAGTTTCAAGCGCGTAAAAATATAAAATAAATAAAAAAGTCAAACATTTGTGAAATCCAAAAGCAGAAATCTATTTTTGTTTTCCATCATATTGGTGCATTTACAAGTTTAAAATTGATTTAACAGCATCTTCAGTGAGTATTTTCTTGGTTACTGGCCACTACAGAATTTCAAAATGTTCTTGTACTATTTTAGAAGATTAAATTAGGCACATTGCCAAATAGCAGCACGATTCTTTTGAGGGTTAAGAAGGGTAATTTGAATGAGGGGATGATTTCAATTTGTGAACAACGCTGGAGGCATAAAAGTTCAGGACTTTGAAGCTAATTGTTTAGAGGTTAAAGAGTTTTTAAAGCATTTAGCAGGAGGAAAACCAAATTCAGGATTTAAAAAAAATAGTGTGAAAAGTTTTAAAAGCACTTAAGTTTAAAAGCGGTCAGGATGCCGATTTTCCAGGACGTCAGATTACCAAAAGCACCTTATTCAAGGTTTTTAAAGGGGAAACAATTGATGTCCTAGGATGTCTGATTAACTAAAAGCACTTAACGAACATGCCGGTGTTGTAAGGGGAAAAAAAGGAATTTTAAAATTTCAAAAAGCATTTTTTCTTAGAATGTCCGGCAACCTAAAGCACCTTACGAATGTTCCGGGGTTTTAAAAGGGGGAAAATGTGATTAAAATTCCTGAAAACACTTTTTTTTTCAGTATCTCTGATTAACTAAAAGCACCTTAAGAATGTTCCGGTGTTTTAAGGAGAAGAAAAAAGTGTTTCAAGCTCCTGAAAGCACTTTTTCCTAGGATGTCTGATTAACTAAAAGCACTTAACGAACATGCCGGTGTTGTAAGGGGAAAAAAAGGAATTTTAAAATTTCAAAAAGCATTTTTTCTTAGAATGTCCGGCAACCTAAAGCACCTTACGAATGTTCAGGGGTTTTAAAAGGGGGAAAATGTGATTAAAATTCCTGAAAACACTTTTTTTTTTTCAGTATCTCTGATTAACTAAAAGCACCTTAAGAGTGTTCCGGTGTTTTAAGGAGAAAAAAAAGTGTTTCAAGCTCCTGAAAGCACTTTTTCCCTTGATGTCTGATTACCAAAAGCACCTCACGAATCCCGTGTTCATTATTTCCACCAAACGAGTCTCCCCTTTCGCTCAGCTTCATCTTCACACACCCTACCTCGACAGCCAGCAACCCTACCGTGTTAAAAAAGGCCCGAAGGGGTAATACATCAGATGAGGTAGGCGGATAATCGCTCATGGGGTTAATTTGTAACTTCCTGGCGTCAGGAAAAAACCCTTTACCGCTAAACATATAATGGGAGCTTCAATTTCAAGCGTCACTGAGCATCTCACCCCTACCGCCTCTGAACCCAGAGGTGGGTTCCAAAGGATTAATCCCGAACCCCTTCATCACTTTGCTTTCATCCTCCCTTGCCTGTTATCACACGGATCACTTGTTGCTTTGCTTTTGTCAACCCCTTCCCCCTTACTTTTTTTAGGATCTCTTTTTATTAGAGCATGGGTTTTTTCCCCCACTCTAGGTATGTCTGACAATTTAATTATGTCATTGTGTCAATAAAAGTGTCGGAACCCTCAGCTGTTTAATTTGCAGTCCTGCACTTGTGCTTCTGGCTGATGTCTGGTGGAATTTTATTTTCGAGCCATGTTTCCCACCCATTGAGATTTGGAAAGCGTAACGGAATGATTAAAGCTTTTTATTAAACTGCTTTAAGAGTTTAGCGTTATCTTCTTCTTTCAAATCGAAACAAATTGTTAAAATGTTTTTGTTTGATACTTGTAAATTTTACGGAGCATTATTCATGTCAATTGCAAATCTTTTGTACAGATGAAAAATAATTCTACTACAGTTTTTTTCTCTCTTTTTTTTTTTTCTTTCTTTTTTGTTTTTAAGTTATAAAAACTACAATGCTAACAAAGAGTCAAATTTGTATTTTTCGCTTGTAATTCTTAAAATTTTATGCTTCATTCACAGAAAATTTATTAATCATGAAAGTGAAAAATTACTTTTTTTTTAACCTGTTTTTCTTTCATAAATGCTCCGTTTCTAAATTTCCAGGCAGGAGTAATAAGCGATTAAAAGTAATCCTTGTGAGTCTTAATAATACAGATTAAACTCATGATAATAAAAATGATGAACTCACATCCCTTTCATATCCTATTCTTTTTGAAAGAGTAAGACGTACTTGGAACTCATAAAAATTTGAATTATGTTGTAAAATATAGTTTTAAATTCAAAAAAATATTCTTGTTCTTCTTACGAGAGTGACAGTTGACTTCATCCATTAGAAATTAAAAATTGAATTCTGAAGAAAACGAAAAAAGTTTTAAATTCAAAAGAAAAATAATAATATCATAAATCTTCTAAGAAAAAGTTAGAAATACAATTTTGTTATGAACTGCAGGGACTAAATATGTGTCATTTGTGGAACACGGACAAGACAAATAGCACAAGCTGTCAAATACAAACAAAAAACGTATTTTCTGCTAGTGATTTAATGCGCGCATCGACCATCATGAGGAAAAAGTACTTTCGTCTATTGAAACTTTTGATCATCACGTTGTCCTCCATTATTTGTTAAAATTCTCATAACCGAATTCATTGATTTCCCATTTATTTACAACGCAATCTACTCTCAGTTTTTTTTCGGACGAGGCCCTAATTTCCCACTTGGCTCATTTGACTCTTGATGTCGTTGAAAGGAGGGAAAAAAAATGAACAAAAAGCTGGCCAGCAGCTCTTTGTGTCTTGTGGTTTAACCACCATCAGAGTTGGAACGCGCATTCTGCAAATGAGTTATGTGGGGTGTTTTTTCCTCTCTCTCTCTCTCTTTATTTTTTATTTTTTATCAGGGGTGGGGTGAGGCTGGATAAATCCAGGATCTCCCCTACACCCACGATTTTTCTATATCGTACCCCCCTGGCCTGATTGATGAGAAGGCCAGCAGTGCGTCATGCCAGACTAAAAAAGGAGAACCGAGCCCTGAGTTTGGATGGGGGAATGGAGGAAAAAAAAGGCAGACCCTCGCTGATTATCGTTTAAGGAGACTTCGAGAAACAAACATTAAATGGTTCGACTAGAAGGGAGGGAGGAAGAATAATTGGGGTGGTGTCTAGGATGGCTGAAACACGACCATTGCTTCCTTGAACAATTTTCCAATGTGATTTTAGTAGCTACTTTGAATTACACTTTCAGTTTTCCTAAAACTTTAAATTGTGTTCGTTTCATGCTCGTAGTGGCTTTTCAAGGTGTTTTACATTGTGTTTACCATCTACAGAGCATTGATCCATCACTTCCTTGAACAAGTTTCCAATCTGATGACACTAGCTGGTTTGGATTATACCATCAGTTTTCCTAAAACTTTAAACTGTGTTTGTTTGTTTCATGCTCGTAGTGGTTTTTCACGGTGTTTTACATTGTGTTTACCATCTACAGAGCATTGATCCATCACTTCCTTGAACAAGTTTCCAATATGATGACACTAGCCGGTTTGGATTCCACCATCAGTTTTCCTAAAACTTTAAACTGTGTTTGTTTGTTTCATGCTCGTAGTGGTTTTTCACGGTGTTTTACATTGTGTTTACCATCTACAGAGCATTGATCCATCACTTCCTTGAACAAGTTCCCAATCTGATGACACTAGCTGGTTTGGATTATACCATCAGTTTTCCTAAAACTTTAAACTGTGTTTGTTTGTTTCATGCTCGTAGTGGTTTTTCATGGTGTTTTACATTGTGTTTACCATCTACAGAGCATTGATCCATCACTTCCTTGAACAAGTTCCCAATCTGATGACACTAGCCGGTTTGGATTCCATCATCAGTTTTCCTAAAACTTTTCAACTGTTTTTGTTCAATGCAAGTATATAGTGAGGTTTCACTGCTTTTATTATCTACTAGTGGTACCCTCACGGCTTTGTCCGTAGTTAGAAAATTAAAAGGTCTTATGGTTCACCTGTAGATTTACAAATAATGGATGGTGAATTTTTCGCCAATTGGCTTGCCCATGTTACGGTTCCATTTTATGATAACTTGGTAATTTACTCGTCCATCTTATGATAATTTTGCTCGGGGAAATGTTCTTAAAATTGGAATAGAAAAGGAACAAAATCGAATTTTTGAAAACTTGCTTCGAGGTACACACCCCCGTGCTACAAACTAACTTTGTGCCAAATTTCATGAAAATCGGCCGATCGATCTAGGCGCTATGCGCGTCACAAAAATCCAGACATCCAGACAGAGAGACTTTCAGCTTTATTATTAGAAACCAGTGGTACCCGCACGACTTTGCCCGTAGTAGAAAATTAAAAGGTCATTTGTTTCGCCTGTATATTTACAAATAATGGATGACGATTTTCTCGCCAATTGGCTATGTTCATTCGCTCTCCCATTCCACGTCATGATAATTTCGTAATTTACTCGTCCATCTTATGATAATTTTGTTCCGGAAAATGTTCTTAAAATTGAAATAGAAAAGGAATAAAATCGAATTTTCAAAAAATCGCTTCGAGGTGCACATCCCCATGCTACAAACTAACTTTGCAAAATTTCATGAAAATCGGCTGAAAGGTCTAGGCGCTATGCGCGTCACAGACATCCTACAGACATCCAGACAGAGAGACTTCCCGCTTTATTATTAGTAAAAGATAAAGAAGACTAGTGGTATACCCGCAGGGCTTTGCCCGTAATAGAAAATTAAAAGGTCTTTTGGTTCACCTGTATATTTACAAATAATGTATGGTGAATGTTCTCACCAATTGGCTTGTGCCCATCTTACGGTTCCACGTTATGATAATTTCGTAATTTACTCGACCATCTTATGATATTTTTGTTCTTAAAATTGGAGTAGAAAAAGAACCACATCGAATTTTCGAAAAATCGCTTCGAGATGCACACCCCCATGCTACAAACTAACTTTGTGCCAAATTTCATGAAAATCGCTTGAACGGTTTAGGCGTTATGCGCGTCACAGACATCCAGACAGACATACTTTCAGCTTTATTATTAGTAAAGATAAAGATAAAGACAACTATATATAAATATATAATAATGGTGTTTACTATATACAAATCCTTGGCACTTCAATGAACAATTTTTTAATGTGATTCTGGTAACTAATTTGAATTCCACCATCGTTTTTTCTAAAAATTTTAAACTGTTTTTGTTAAAAGCGAGTTGAGATTTTTCATAGTATTTATCATTGCCACGTATACGGTGTTTATCTTCTACAAAGTACTGATCCATTGCTTTCTTGAACAATTTTACAATGCGATCGTGGCAGCTTTCCTAAATCTTTTCAACTGTTTTTGTTTAAAGCTGGTAGTATTTTATCATTGTGTTTATCCTCTATAAACAGCTACATGGTGAACAATGTTGCAGCATGATTGTAGTATTTGTGGTCTGAATTACACTTGAAGTTTTCTTTAAAAAAATTTATTTATCTATTTTTTAATGCTAGGGTTTTTTATGGTGTTTATCATACCAGTTACGGGGAGTTTACCATAAATAAAGCACTAGTATATTGGTCCTGTAATAGTTTTCCAATGTGATTGTAGTAGCTAGTTTGAATTCCACTTTCATTTTCCTAAAACTTTAAAATTGTTTTTGTTTAACATTAATGAGTTTTTACGATGCTGGTGCTTATCGTCTACGAATACATGGTGTTAATAAATCACTGATTAATTGCTTCTCTGACCAATAAGTCCATGGAAGCTAGTTTGAATTTCACTTTCTGCTTTCCTAAAAGTTTTCAACTTAAAAAAAAAAAAAAAAGTGTTTTTTTTTTTTTTTTTAATGATGTTTTACCATTTTAAGCGAGATTTTAATAAGAAACATTAAAGTTAGTATACTTTTTTTTTGTCGTTCAAAATATTTCTCGTTTCTTCTCCCACTCCGAAAAAAGATATAACTTATTGGGTTTTTTTTTATTTACTCATTTAATTAGTTTCTTTACCTCCTCAGAAAAGTAAAGCAGTTAAAATGTCGAATTGTAAGGTTGTTTTAGTTTGGGATTTTTTTTGTGTGTGTGATTCGTGTAATTTTAACTTCGTTCGGTTAAATATATGTTTTATTTATTTTTTTTATCTTACTTTTTTTAATCTTTAATTTAGTATGTTATGTATGACATAAAGTTTTCGTTATTCATTGATGTTAGGAAGAAAGTTTGACTGTTGAGATAAGGCAGTTATTGGCATCATTAAGATAATTTTGTTATTTTCATTTCAACCACATTAAAAGTCTTTTTTTCACCTGTCTCACGTTTAACTAAAATCGAGTTTGTGAAAACAGCATGTATTCTGTAAAAATCCGAAACCTTGAAAATGTCGACATCAACCGGTGAATGTCAACACTCCCGCAGCAAAGGTATCGGCGAAAGACCGAATATTTTTGGTGACTCACCGGCTAAGTCGACATTTTCCGATTTCGGTCTTTTATGGAGAAATACATACATATTATTAGCAATATTTAACCAAGTAGATAAGGAAAATTTGAATCAAAATCCCCAAACCCAATTCTATATTGCTAATAATTTACCGTCTACCAGTATCAAAGTGCTGCCTAAGGTGCTTATTGAGCTGAGTTTAGAAGTTGAATTCAATTTAATTTGTTTGAATTGTCTAGGTTAAAAGTACTGTTTATGTAAATGTTTCTTTATATATATATATATATATATATATATATATATATATATATATATATATATATATATATATATATATATATATATTTATTTATTTATATTTATATATATATATGTGTGTGTGTGTGTGTATGTATAAATGTATGTGCACATTTTGTCTTTGGTTGTATTGTAAGTAAGAATAAGAATATAAGTCCTTTATTTTCGGTTTTCAATGCTTTCAGTTATGTACTTTTCCTGTGAAAAAGATTGTTTTACAATAATGTATATCGAGAGTAAAGTTAAGTTCAGTAACTAAACATCTGAAATATTTTTTCAAAATTATATCAGTATATTTTTGTTATTTACTTAAGCTTGTTTTTTTTATTTTTTTATTCTATAAATACCGCCACCCCTTTTCAAGACGAATCCCTTAATCTTCCCCAATGCTAATTAAAAGTTATGATAAATGTTTGGTGTATGATCAGAACGGGTAAATTTTGGTTTTAATCTTGGAGTAACTTCTCTTGGATCTTTTGATGCAGGAGTGCTTCACCTAGTTCACCAAAGATGCAAAGAATGAGGGGAGAGAGGGGGGAGCTATACACCGTGCTACTGGTCTATCGATTTTTCAGATGAGGGTTTTACAGTTGTCCAGTGTAGCAGGGGAATGTGTCACCTTTCGAATCTTCCATGCATAAATAGAAGAAAAAGGGGGACAACCGATAAATCAAAACCGGTAGGTGGGGAGTATGAGGGAATCTCGACAACCCGACCACCCCTATTGGTCCGAAACGCCGGCTCAAGAAGGAAAGCCATTGGAGGAGAGAGCCTGCGAGCGGGCTTCTGATTGGCTGCGAGGGGGTCGTGGATAGGTGGCCTCTATTTTTTTTTTGCCTTTCTGTGGCTCTCGGGTTTTTAGTTTTCGATTTTTTTTTCCTCCTCACCGCGTAGATCGGAGAACGTGGAGCTTTAAACAGTAGAGAACGCACAGAGCTGGAAGGAGGGGGTGATCCTAGTTAGTGCAAGGAAAGGCGAGAGACGCGACGCGCGAGAAGCCTGAAGGAGAAACAGAAAGGAGAAACTAAAACGAATAGAGAAAGCAACAACGGAGAGAGAGCTTTTGCATTACGAAACTGGACACGGAAAGTGATTTAATAAGTGTTGGCCGCGCGTCGCCGAAGTGCAAGGAGTGAGTGGGTTTGTAGTTTGTTTCGTTTCTTGAGATACCTGCTGTTGAAGAGAGAGAGAGACACGAGGAAAGATGCAGGGCAGTGGTGCACGTGTCGATTCGGAATGGGGAAGTGATGACGGACTGGATTGATATGGCGTCCGAGCGAGCAGCTGAGTTAGGAGTGGAGAAGAAGGTAGGTGGGATTTGTTGACGTTTGTTTGTTTACCCTAAGATGTTTCACCTAGTCGGCCGCAATAGTCAACTAGGTAATGGATGACAAGGTTGACAATGAGGTTAATTGAACCGTTTATTTTAGAAAAAAGTTCCAGACAGGCATGTGGTTTTTCAATATTTTTACTGAATTCAGGAGTTTTAAGAGAGCAAATTATTGCATGCAGAAAAATGAAGGAGCGTTGCAGGCTAAATATATAATCTGCTGTCTGACCAAGGATTGTATGGAAAGACAAACATCCATTTTACAGCTGGAAATGGACGAATCTATTATTTTTAAGCGATGTCAGCTTTTGGAGAAGCAGAGTCTTATTCAAATGAGATGAATACGTGCATCAAACTTTTAATTTTCCCCCTCATTCAGATGGATTCGTCTTATCTGGACGTTAAAAAATTCCATACAATCCGTGGTTAGACAGTACCAGTTCATTTCATGCATCGAATGAAAATATCAGCTATATACGGACAAAAACCCATCGGTGAACTTACAGGTAGTAATACAACATACTAATTGACGCTCTGTTTGTTCACACGCATGCAATTTTAGTATTTTTAATCCTATTTTGGTCACATGCCTGCAGTCAAGTGCCGAAATTTAAAGCTTCAGAAAAGCATTTTTACCATTGTATTAAAATATTTTGGTATGAATAGTAAGATTTTAGACTGAAAGGGATACATGTGAAGGCATATCTCTTTCAGTTAAAATACTTGTAATTCCCAATTGAGTAATTTAACATGATGATATAAATGTTTTCCTGATCTTTGAAATTTTGGTGTTTAACTGATTTCTGAAATAAACGATTTAATTATAATCATTTAGGGAAACTTTTAGCCATGTGGGTTGAATTTGCACCCCGTCCTGTTTTGAGTAATTTGACTTCAAAAGAAACAGTACAGTGTTAAAAAGACCTGGTAATACTGCACCAAAAGATGATGCCAATTTCCTGGCTCCCTTAGTTTTACCGTATTTTGGAGCAATATACGCAAGTTTTGGTGCTTCCTTTTTTGTGTCGCACCAAAATACATATATACATAGTAAAATTTGAAACCATTGTTTGTAGCCAGCCAATTGGCACCATCTTTTAGGGCAGCACACCACAGAGTTTTTAAAAGTGAATTGAAAATCTGGAGAAGATTCAATGCTGCGCTCTGTTGGCATGTTGACAAGGTTATAATATCAGTTTTCTACTTTTTATCTTTTCAAAATTCGGTGACATCATTGCAACACAGCTCATTGTTTGCATACAATAATTCGAAACTAATTGGATGGTCTTATGCCAGAATGAACTATGTGAATTTCTTAAAGTTTCTACTTTTAATATGTCAATTTGTTGCAAATGTTGCTTTCTGTCCTAAATTAATTAAATATAAACAGGTCAAGTATTACTTAGTATTGCTTTCCTAGTTTATAAAATACAAATATGTTTTATGTGCATTTTTCTATACTAATTTTTTGAACCTTCTCATCGAAAAATACGAGTATACATTATGGATGGTGGTTCACTCTGACATAAGAATATCCAACCGTTTGGATTCTACTCTTAAATGCTGATTTGAAGTTGTTGAAATCTCTCGTAACCTACATTCTAATAAATAATGTGAATTGATTTTTTGAAGGGAAAAGAAGGGGGAGGAAGCAGTTTTTAAACATTTAGGAGTCTTGTTTTTCTGATTCAAAGGTGGACAACTTTTGTTGAAATAATTTCTTTTTCAGCACGTTTTTCATATGGTTCAAAGTTACGATCAGTAGCACGATCACTATAAGCCAGGTTACTAATTGCGGTAAAACATCTATTTAACTTTGTTTAGCTATGAAATTCTTTAGAAGTTTTCCTTCAGTTTTACGCCATCAGATGTACTAACAGAAGTTCAAATATGAGTGGAAAAATTAAATATAATGGAGCTGTGTGTGTGTGTGTGTGTGTGAATTAAAGTTGCTCTTAATGACTGTATCAGTGAGCCTTTTATGTATAATTTTGAAATTTAGGGCGTAATGCTTGTATGAATGTGAGAAATACATGAGCTTAATTCTCTCCGAATGTTTGTAGTTCATTGATGAACAAACTTTTTTTTTTAAATAAGGGGGGGGGGCATCTCCTTTTCTCTAAAAGGCAGTCACAACATTTAACCTTTAAGAATCGTTTTTTTTAAAATAATTATTAATTTAAAAGATTTTTTTTCTTACAGTAAGAGTACCTGTTAGAGTACGTAAACAAGCCACACGTTGGCTAGCATTCAAAACATTTTGCAACTTAAAATTTTGCACAACTTTTAGCATCTCCTTTAAATTTAATCAGGAAACAACTAGCTTTAATTTGAAAAACATTGCGTAATTAATTTTGTTACTGTACCAAAAAACTTTCCTTTTTCTTTTAATATAAATGAAAGATTAGAAAATAACTACAAAACAAGAAGTTAAAGTTGCTGTTTCAAAGTTTTATTAAT
Source organism: Uloborus diversus (assembly GCF_026930045.1). Classification (NCBI taxonomy): domain Eukaryota; kingdom Metazoa; phylum Arthropoda; class Arachnida; order Araneae; family Uloboridae; genus Uloborus; species Uloborus diversus. Next base: position 25,865,939 of record NC_072732.1, on the reverse strand, counting down.
AAACAAATGAATTATTTCGTAGAAGGAAATTCGTGCTAGTAAATATTTTTTGGCGATGATTAATACACTGTAAAAAAAATTCGGAAACGTTTCTGAGTATATCGTGCAGCTGCGGTTCATGAAATTTTCGAAAACGTTTCTGAGTATTTCGGAATTCTCTTTCTGAAATGTCCGGAAACGTGTCTGAGTATTTCGGAATCCTCTTTCCGTAATTTTCAGAAACGTTTCTGAGTATTTCGGAATCCTCTTTCCGTAATTTCCAGAAATGTTTCTGAGTATTCTGTGCAGCTGTGGTTCATGAAAGTTTCGAAAACGTTTCCGAGTATTTCGGAATTCTCCAAACAATTTTCAAAAACGTTTCCGAGAATTTCGGAATCCTTTTTCCGTGATTTTTTCTAAAATATAATTCTTTATTATAGTATTGCATACCATATCAGTTTCAATTCTTTCATATCTAAGAGCAATAATACAAGCAATTTTAGAATCATTCGTGGATTTTTTTTTTTTTTTTTTTGGAATTTCTAATGACAAATAGCATGGTTAACAGCATAACATATGCACAGTTATAAATTTTTGAAAAATTATGAAATAATCTACTAGTTTCATTCCTAATCACAAAATCGTCGGGGAATTGGAGTGGGGGTACCTTCTGAAAAGTGGGGATTGTTTGTTAAACAATCTTAAACTTCAGTTTTTCTCTCAATATTTTCAAGACAAAACTATCAACATATTGTATTTTTAATGCAGAATTTAAAAACATATCTTGTATCAAACTTGATAGTTTTTATCTTTGGATAAAATTTGACAGGACTTACCTACCCTTCGCGTTCCGGAATTCGTTCACCTCAAGTCAATTTCTCTGACGAACAAAGTGTACCGAAAAGTACCAACAGAGAAATTGATGAATTTAAATATGACACCAAGTCCCTCTGCTGGAACCATTCGGGTTGATTCTTCTGTTCTTGCCCTTTTCCAGCTCATCACAAATATAAATACTTACTCAAAATAGGTTACTGATTTTATTTTTATAGTGTGCGCAAAATGCATTATATATTTTATTTATTAAAACATTGAACTCTATTACATGATTTTTCCATTTCATATATACGAGAATACCCCCCCCCCCCCCCACCATAAGGGTGATGGTGCACCCATAAAATGCTATGAAGCGCCCCCCCCCCTTGAAAAAGCAACATCATATACATTATAAATCAAAGTATCATATACATTATAAATCAAAGTATCATATAAATTATAAGTCAAATACTTTAATATGGTGTAAAAATACAAAATTATTTTATTGAGTCTTTTTTTTTTTTTGCTTTTGGTAAAATTGAGGCTCGTAAAACGAAAAAAATGAAGACACTTTTAAATACATATATGTATTTATTTGTTAAATAAATTAATACACATTTAACTAATTTAAAGCGTTTCGCTAATGCAAATATTTAAAGAGATATCGTCATTTAGATAATACTGAAGCACTATGTTCCTAATTACAAGAGATGGTTTTTTTTTTTTTTACTTCATACAATCTAGCTACACTGTTTACAGGAGAATGAAAACATGCAACCTTAAAGACGAACTATCAAACCTGACAATTTGCATATTATAACATTTAATTCATAATGCTTGATACTTAAATGTTCAGCCAAATATTAACTGAGATTTCCACATAAAAACAAAGTACACAATAACACTTATTTAAATTTTTTTATAATCTTCAATTCATAAATTTTATAGAATAAAACTAGACACACTTGCACTTTAAATATGTGTTCTATGTAATGTAAAATATTTTCAAATTGCAATAGTTCACAACGAAAAAATTATACTGAAGAAAATAGTTTTTTTTAACGAGATTTATATGAACTAAATCTCTTTAAAGTAATAGAGTTGCAAAGCGACTTACCTATTCGTCGGTGGTGGTCTTTTGCAGGCTTTGGTCACCAAAAAGGTGATTTTTATGACAGAATAAAATTCTGCCAACAAAAATTACCCATTTGGTAGAAAGAAGAAAAGTATCCAAGAAAAATTACCAACACAAGTTATGCGACGCAATGAAGTTACATGGCGTCCTCTCGGCAATTATTTGGTTTTTAATTTCAGTTTGTATTCCTTCCGCGAGCATGCGTCGAGAATTTGCACTTCGTACTTAAAAATAAGTGACATAGCTTCAAATTCAATCTCATGACGATACATAAGCAAGAAAATATAAGACTTTAACATTATCTTCAGTGAATTCATGCGAGGAACAAAACTTCTACTAATCCCCTTGATGAGTGTTACTTCGCATACATGAGTCAGCAGTTGTTTTCATTGCGTGCTTTCGAAAGTTTCAGTTTAGATTTGCTGCTGAACTATAAAATTGCCGTGTCACCTGCGCATGCGTCGACTCTTACTTTCTTGCTAAACGGGAAACGTTTTTGATTATAGCAGAAAACTGCGGAGGGCGTACGAATCTGTGTATTACGGAAAACTTTTTTGTATATTCAGAGAGTTTTCCGAGATTTTTTACAGTGTACTTTCGCATAATACTCTGCTCCATCTTACTTAAATTTTACCAGTTCTTTCTTTTCATTCTGTTCTTATAATAACACCTCATTTAGTTTATCAGCTTGATGACTTCAGATTTTTTTTTTTTTTTTTTTTTTTTCAGTTTTCTTGAATTTTAAATAGTAATAAATCTTACACTTTTACTCACTTGCACATTTAAGAGGGCAAAGCATTCCTTTTCCAGATATATTTTGCCTAGACACATGAAATGAGTCAATTTGTTTGTAACATTGCACTCCAGGAAACGCCATTTAAAAAATTTCGTTACAACAATTTCTTCAAATTAAAATGAACTAGTTTAAAATTTGAATGGCAATCAGGATTTTTTAAAATCCTTGTATAATATCAGTTTTTACGTACTTTGGTTGAGCCGTTGCTTTATAAATGAGTTTACTTCCTTTAAAGACATTTTGTTTCATTGTTTTCTTGCTTTGTACACCTTAAGGGGGGGGGGGGATGTTATCTGAAATATTTTTTTTGAATATCGCTCAGAATGTAATTACATTTCGTTTTAATGCTAATAAATGCACATTAAATTCAATTTATATTGTAAAAGAGCATTCATTCAGAATTTTGAAAGTAGTTTTACTGTTTATAAAATCTCGTATCAAGATTATTTCAATTATTTCAAACAAGCCTTAAATTGGTGTCGATTAGTACGTTACTTGTATTTGTTGCATGTGTGGTAAATTAAATGTACAGTTAAGAACATTTTAGCTCACTTCTATGCCAGCATTGTTTCGTTGAAATGATTAGATAGCATAATTTTGGGATGATATTACAGCTATTTAGGGTAACTTTGAACTACACGTTAGAGTATCAGTTTTTTATTATTTTTATTTTATAAAATGTAGGCAACACAGCTCAAAGAATAACCCAATCATTTTGAAGGGAATGTTTGGCAACTAGTCTGAAATGCTCATCTGATGCAATGTGATAAAAGATGGAAATCTTGTGATGCTGTGAAATAGAAATGTGAAGTTTTTAAACATTTAGAAATTAGATTTTCTGGTTCAAAATTGTATTACTTTTATTGAAATAATTTATTTTGCATCACATTTTTGACTCGTTTTTTAAACATTCAGGAATTTCGATTTTAAGATTCAAGGTTGCATTGCTTTTATCAAAATATAATTTATTTTACAGGAAATTTTTGAATCGGTTTAAAATTGCCTTAAGAAACAGAATAATTTTGAACCAAGTTTATTACTCCTTTGAAAAATATTCAAAAATGTTTGTTAACTATAAATGTAATATAGTTCTTTCATTTGTACAATTGTCTATTTTTTTCAATAGATACAGTACTGTTAAAATATGGTAAGGTTGCAGTTAAAAATAGAGAAAGTTTTAGTTGCCTGAAGAGCCATATTCACAATGATTTAATGAAATTGTTAATACTCTAACTACCAAAGCTGTATAAGAAAAGGAGCGGAAATCTACTAACTGTTTTAATAGAAATAGTTATCTGCTGCAATTGTTACTTTATCGTACAAATTATTTGATGATTGAGAGATGTTTTCTACAGAATTGCTAGGATTATTTGAATTAGCTTTATCAAATTGCGTTCAATGTTTAAGAGGAGTATGAATGTTACTTCGGAGAAACGTGTGCATTAATACAAGGACGCTGCGAGGGTTTATTTTTCCAGATCTTTCAGTTTTAAACCAAATTGTCAGTCCCGAAAGGTCTTTATTTTTTCCTTAAATTGCAATCGGAGTAATTATTTTTCCAGTCAAAGATTTTCCATATTCAAAGCAACTGAGTCTCCAACTAATAACATTAAAAACATAACGAAGTCTATTGTTAAATAATGAGGCTATTTCGCAATGAAGGTGTCTTAAATTACTAATCATAGATTTATTCAAAACAACTAGAAGTCTCCAACTAGCGGCATTAAAAATATAACAAAGTATAAACAGGCAAAAAAATTAGGTTATTTAGTAATGAATTTGTTTAAAATGGCTAGTCATAGATTTTTTATGTTCAAAAACTGACACTGAGTCTACACCTAACAACATTAAATACATAACGAAGTATATTGCTAAGTAACAAGTTTATTTAGCGATGAAATTGCCTAAACTTGCTAGTGATGGTCTAAGCAACTGAGCCATCAAATAAAACGTTAAAAACTTAATGAAGTACGTCGGAAAAAAAATGGTTACTTAGCAATGAAATTGCCTAAATTTTCTAATCAAAGTCATCATATTCAAAACAACTAAGTCTCCAACAAACATCGTCAAAATGTAACGAAATACATTGGTAAAAACCTAGCTTATTTAGCAATGAAATTGCCTAAATTTTCTAATCAAAGTCATCATATTCAAAACAACTAAGTCTCCAACAAACATTGTCAAAATGTAACGAAATACATTGGTAAAAACCTAATTTATTTAGCAATGAAACCGTCTAAAGTTGCTAATCATATCCAATACTCACAACATCTGTGTCTACTGATGACAAAATTACATACAAAATGAAATATTTTGTTAAATAATGAGGTTATTTAGCATTGAAATTGCTAAAATTTTTAGTCATAAATTTTCCTCATTCAAAGCAACTGAATCCTCAACAATGTTAAAAAAAATTACAAAATACCTTGCTAAATAATGAGATTATTTAGCTATGAAATTGTCTGAAATTTCTAGTAATAAATTTCCCATATGCAAAACAGCTGAGTTTTTAGCTAAAAACATCAAATACGCATAACAAAAAACTTATTTAGCATTACAATTTCATAAAGTTATGTTTTAAGTACACAGCACTAATGGCCTAATTTTTAAATCTAAAAGCTTTGGTTTTGAAGTAGCAGTCCTTTCAAAAGAATCAAAAAAATTGTATGGGATAAAGATGCCAAAATAGCGAACCTTGTTTGACTTAAGAAGTTTTTCTTTTTCCAGTTATTGATAACTAGTGGTACCCGCACGGCTTTGCCCGTAATAGAAAATTTAAAAGGTCTTTTGGTTCGCCTGTATATTTACAAATGTATGGTGAATTTTCTCGCCAATTGGCTTGTACCCATGTTACGGTTCCACGTTGTGATAATTTCGTATCTCGCCAACTGGCTTGTGCCCATGTTACGGGTTCCACGTTATGATAATTTCTTAAATTATTCGCGCATCTTATAATATTTTTGTTCTTAAAATTGTAAAAGAAGAAGAACCACATCGAATTTTCGAAAAATCGCTTTGAGGTGCACACCCCCATGCTACAAACTAACTTTGTGCCAAATTTCATGAAAATCGGCCAAACGGTCTAGGCGCTATGCTCGTCACAGACATCCTACAGACATCCAGACATCCTCCGGACAGAGAGACTTTCAGCTTTATTATTAATAGTGGAACCCGCACGGCTTTGCCCGTAATAGAAAAATTAAAAAGTCTTTTGGTTCGCCTGTATATTTACAAATAATGTATGGTGAATTTTCTCGCCAATTGGCTTGTACCCGCGTTACAGTTCCACGTTATGATAATTTCGTATTTTATCATAGTTTTTTTCTTAAAATTGGAATAGAAAAAGAACCACATCGAATTTTCGAAAAATCGCTTCGAGGTGCACACCCCCATGCTACAAACTAACTTTGTGCCAAATTTCATGAAAATCGGTCCAACGGTCTAGGCGCTATGCGCGTCACAGACATCCTACAGACATCCTCCAGACATCCAGACATCCTCCGGACAGAGAGACTTTCAGCTTTATTATTAGTAAAGAAGAAGATAAAGAATAATGTATGGTGAATTTTCTCGCCAATTGGCTTGTACCGACGTTACAGTTCCACGTTATGATAATTTCGTATCTCGCCAATTGGCTTGTGCCCATGTTACGGTTCCACGTTACGATAATTTCGTAATTTATGATAGTTTTTTTTTCTTAAAATTGGAATAAAAAAAGAACCACATCGAATTTTCGAAAAATCGCTTCGAGGTGCACACCCCCATGCTACATACTAACTTTGTGCCAAATTTCATGAAAATCGGCCGAACGGTTTAGGCGCTATGCGCGTCACAGACATCCTACAGACATCCAGAGAGACATCCAGAGAGACATCCTACAGACATCCTCCGGACAGAGAGACTTTCTGCTTTATTATTAGTAAAGATTACTCGTGACTGCAGACTAAGAATTATTTGTAATTCTTTCTAAAAGATGTTTTCCGAGAAAAATAACTTCATTCACTGCTTGAGTTTGAAACTTTCTTTTATACCAGTTTTACATTTTAAGGAATCATTGCTAAGCCCTACTTTGCGATTTTTTTTTTAAACATATTGCCTCAAAAACCTTCTGCTCATGAAAGTTATAGCTCTCTGCTCAGAAATGGAAGGAAACAAAAATCTTTCAGAAACTTTTATATTCCGAAAATTTTAATTGTCTTTATTGCTCTGAGCATCAATGTGCATTGTTAACTTTTCAGGTTATGTTTAACTACCTTTTGAACCTCATTTAAAACCGTTACAATTTGGAGGAAGTTGGTGCTAGTATTTAAGGAGCCATAAGAATTATGCGTATTTGTTAAAAAACAGTTTCGTGAAATACTGATGTAGACACAATTCTGGATACGAAGATTAACTACGCAGAAATTTTTTCTCTTTTTGCTTGCTTCAAAATCAACTTCAGTACATTAAAAAAAAAAAAGAAAAGAAAAAAGAAAAAAAAAAAACTTTCAATTGAGTTTAACAAATAAATAAGCATTTTTGGAAGAAACCATACAAAACATACATAATTACTATTTAAAAAAGGCACAATAATTTATGCACAGTGTAAGAACTGGAAATTCTTTCTTTTTTTCTGTGATAAAGAAATATTACTAACAACTGAAGAAAAAAAATATAAGCGTATGAATAAAAGCAACATATTTGTATTTAAATTAGGTTCTGTAGAGAAGTTCTATTACATACGAGTGAAGAACAAAAAATATTCAGGGGAAAAAACATGAACCCTCCTTCCTTCCAAGACACACTTGAATGAATAGGAAATCTATGTTAAGGAGGAACAATAAGAGACGGAAATTTTGAAGCATAAATTCGTAACACATCTTAAGCGATCAAATCTCGTTGTGCTTTCAATTAGCTGTATTTTTATGATCAGGTTAATATGTTTTAGAGATCCTTAATGCATTGAATTCTAGTAAAATGTTGGGGAAGAGTGGGTATGGTTAGACATGACAATTTAATTGCATTATTTATCATTAAAAAGCACAGAAATTAAATTCTTTCAAATGATACAATATTCGTCTCTGTAATGGGTATTGTAAAAGTGGATCTAGAAAAAACTACAAATTCATAGAAACGAGAAAAAAAAAAAAAAAAAACACGAAATGCAACTTTATTTCACTATTCCCCTATGGTAAATGGGAACAATGAGACACTTTTTTTTTTTTTTTTGAATTAGCGAATTTTGAAACAATCAAAATTTACCTAGAAAATATGCATAATTGTTGCCGTTTGGTTTTGGTATGAACTATTACCCTTGGCAAGGTAAATTTCATGTCGTCTTGACACATAGTAGTGACATTTATCACGTATTTTTTTTTTTTGGATAAATTGATTTAGATGATTCTGGATTAGAAAATTGACTCAAAGCGTCATCTCGTGATGTAGCATTAAATAAGGACCGAATGCTTTTACTGCTGCCTTTGTCTAATCCTAGTACAGCAGCTTCTTTCCTATTTGTTTCAGAATATCTCCAAAATACTTATCGGACTTCCTTTTTTCCTAGGTATGTTGAACTTTTAAAATATGGGAAAATATTACCGCATCTAGCATATTGCAATGAAGCAATGAAAAAATATATATATATATAAATATATATAATAGAATGAGTACGAAGTGGAAATTTTATGTGATATTATCTTTACTAATAATAAAGCTGAAAGTCTCTCTGTCTGTCAGGATCTCTGTGACGCGCATAGCGCCTAGACCGTTCGGCCGATTTTCATGAAATTTGGCACAAAGTTAATTTGTAGCATGGGGGTGTGCACCTGGAAGCTATTTTTTGAAAATTCGACGTGGTTCTTTTTCTATTCCAATTTTAAGAACAAAATTATCATAAGATGGACGAGTAAATCACGAAATTGTTATAACGTGGAACCGTAACATGGACACAAGCCAATTGGCGAGATACGAAATTATCATAACGTGGAACCGTAACATGGGTACAAGCCAGTTGGCGAGAAAATTCACCATAAATCATTTGTAAATATACAGGCGAACCAAAAGACCTTTTAATTTTTCTATTATGGGCAAAGCCGTGCGGATATCACTAGTATAGCAATAAAAGTCATAATTTCAATCAAGAGTCCTTATTTTGTTGATGCAGGACTTTCAAAGTTATTCAACCATTATTTGCATCAACTAGGCTAGGGGTAATTAAATTTAATTCAACGTATAATTTCTCTACTCTTAATATAAAAGTGCGGTGTGAGCAGTGAGCAACGAATTAATAGTGTCTCACTATACCTTTCGTTGCAAAATATAAACTCAATAGATGCCATTCTCAGACAAAGAAAATTAACAATATCATTCTACTGATAAAACGAGCTTTAGTTAATTGGCTGATGCAAGATTAATAACACCAGTATGTAAAGTTTATTTATAAGTTATTGTTTAAACTGTGCAGCAAACAATGGAGATATTTTACTTAAATGGATTGAAACTTTGATGACATAGTTATTTTTCTTTCATGATACTTGAAAGCAAACGTTTTTCTATAATAATATCGTTCACAGTATGTTGACCTGACTTTTCAAAAGTTTTAACTGGCTGGAAATGTCCAAAGAGAAAATATATTGCAGTTGTTGCACATTGTACCCATTCCTCCACAACTATTTGTGAATAGTTTTGCTTTAATCTCCTTTTTTCCCATTTTTTTTTTATTGTATGCATATGTGTAAAATTTTTCACTGAAAAACTATTTTGTGGAAATACAGCCCTGATACACATAAAAGTAATAAAATGTTACAGTTGCAGGTTTGTTCGTTTATTGTTTACCTATTTTTTCTCCATTCATTAGGCTTTGAAGGGATAATCTGAAATCATAACAGTTATTTTAATGCATTTATTTCAGAAAGTATATGGTTCTCATCTTAGGGGCATGCACAATTTATGCCAATAATATTTGTCAACTAGAAATTCCTAATATAATGTTAGTTAACTGTATTTGTCTAACTGATACACAATGTTTTATTACTTACTTCGAACACTTCAGCTAATCACTTTAAATTGTTGACATTAATTCATTACGATGTTAAAATTAATCCTTTTGTTTCGCTACGAACTTCATTTTATTAAATTGTCACCTGTTTGCAGCTATGTTTTGCAGTTCTTCATGCTTCCTTTTTCTTTAGTTTTATCGTAATACGATACTATCTCTTTGTTAATATTAGTCAAGTATTTCAAATTAATGTAATTTATTCCAAAAAAACTCTATGCTATAAAAAAATTAATTGAAGTTTCACCTTGACCAAAAAAAAAAAAAAAAAAATTTTTAGTACTAACTAAATCAATGAACAACATCAAAACTTCATTTTTAAGAACACTTCCAGTTTTTTCTTTTGTATTAATTACACCACTTTAATGATTTTCGAAACATTGACTGAGACTTCCTCTCATTAAAGTTTGTAGCACATAGTAAACAGTTTGTAATGGGGTTGTTTCCTTCAGTCAAAAGTACTACTTTTACTCATTGAAATTGATAGAATAAGCAAAAAAGAAAAAAAAAATAAATAAATAAAATAATAATAATAATAACAACAATAATAACATAGACCCAGAAAATATTTTTATTTTCCCAACAGTTGTTTTTTAATTAATTTTTTTAAATATCCGATTTTTCAAACAAGGCGTGGTCTTGATGACTTTACAAATGATGCATTTTGGCGTATTTTTCTACCACGGTTCCATGTTATGATAATCATCAAGCGAATTCAAAATTATGCTCTACGCTTGCTATCAACCATGTCGTTCCCAATACACGTGAGTAAAGATGCGAATTAAATATTTTGGTCTGTGAATGGCAACATTGAATGGCATTTCATCATTTGTGATGTTATCGGGCAGAAACATAAACAACGAAAACGCACCGATTTAAGTAATTTTTTTTTTAATATAAAACTTAAACAAATTATTTAAAAATGGGCATATCCCATGTTTTTAAGCATACTCTTTCAGAAAAAAATACTTTTAAAATTTCGGAAACAACCCCATTGCTACTTCTCAATATTTTGTTGTTGCATTATAACATTTAAACACATTTTTTAAACCCATTTTAACACATTATGTAAAACCAATGAAAAACAAACACGTGTCAAGTGATTTTTAAGTTATTTTCAGAAGACTTTTTTATATTTACTTCACTTTTATGAAAGTTAGCCAGCTGCGATGCATCGACATTCGTATGTATATTTTTCTCGAAGCTAAAAATGAACAAAACCAGAGCTCATAGCCTATTTTACAAAGCATGGGGAAGTGTTTGATATTTTTTATATCAAATTTCAAACATCCAAACCGAACATATTTCAATGCAAACAATATGTGAATGTTGATACGCTTTAAAACTCTTTAAATGAAATGGATTTTGAAAAAAAAAAAGGAAAGAATTAGTATCCTAAATTTTTGGTAACATGGTTGCTAACTCTAAGTAGCTCATTTGTTTCTAATTTAAATGAACATGTTCTCTGCTTTCTGAAAGATTCATCCTTTCTTTTCAATGCATCATTTTTCAAAGCTTCATATTTTACTTGAATGTTATGATCAAGCTCTGTGCCTATTTTGCTCGTGCCTAAAATTCAGTAGAAGTGTCTATTTGTAACGGAAGAAATTGAATCATTTTAAATTTTCTGTTGTACACCAGGGTGGCGACAGATCAGGGAAATCAGGGAAAATTCAGGGAACTTTATTAATCAGGGAAAAGTCAGGGAAATATCAGGGAATTTTGAAAAAATAACAAAAAATCAGGGAAAATTGATTTTATGAAGGAAAAAATTTTTTTTTTGCTTTACAAAATTAAGTATTTTAATTCCCTACGCATTTTCCGCAAATTATCTGCTCAAAAAAAAGTAAAATTAATGAGGTGTGATTATGCACTGCCGCATATTTGTGCATTTTTTTTTCTTCAACGTCAAAGTATTGAATCTTACTTATTCCTCACAGGATGAACTTCCTAAGATTGTTTCTGTGTCTGTTAGGTTGTTTATTTTACTTAGCTTAAAATTTCCTTTTACGCTTTCAATGCTACGTAAAATAAACAACCATACAGGCAAAGAGGAAGCCTTCATTAATGCCTTAGCTCCTTTGCCTTTATTCCATTGACTCGAAGTAATTAGCATACTGTAATCAGAATTTCAAGAAGAAATCTTTGGTTTTTGAATTAATACTATAAAAGCTTAAAAATTATTACTTCTTCCTGTTTTTAGTTTGATTGATAAAATTGAACTTTCAATAAAAAAAACTTTGTTTTTTGCCGTTATATTATTTGTTATCACCGCAGATTATAAAGGTTTTCTTTTCTTCGGACTTAAGTGATTATTTTATTTTATAACCAAGTTGTATTCTTCTTTTATATATTTTGAAATTAACTAATTGCTTTTTTATTTCTTTTTTTCCCCCTTGCATTTCAAAGTTTGTTACAAAAGCGATGTAAGATTTTTTTTTTCATTACATACTGAAATCATTTGAAATAGAGTTAACTAAGTAACTTAAGTAAATATCTTTATTTTTTATTGTTAAAATGCTGTATTCATTCATTAAAATCTATGTTCTTGGTTAGTGAAAAGCTCCATATGAATGGATGTCAAATGGTTTCATCTGTTTTGCATAAATATGTCAATTAGTTATATAAGAATAACTACATTACTTCTATTATTTCACTTTTGCTTGTTACTCTTGCAACAATTATTATACTGTTTGAAAATTTAGTTCAAAATAATTTCAATTACTTTTTAGTTCTATCATAAATACACATATGTTTTTAAGAGTGATTTTAATAGTTTCTTAAAATTCTTATGCTAAGTGGTTTCTGGAAGTAAAGTTTTTTTTTTTAATTCTCTATAATCTTTCCATTGTAAAAAAATTTAATATACTATTTTGTAGGGTTTTTTTTCCCCAAAAAAATGACTTGATATGTTTTTTTTAACCATTTTATTAAAAAAGTAGCATTTTTTAAAAATATACCTTTAGTTCAACAACTTTACACAACTTAAAACGTTTAAAATACTGCATTTTATACAAACATACTATGGATTTCAAGTAGGGCAAAGAAAGAAAACCATTATCATTGGTAACGTAAATCAGGGAAATTTGGTGAACTTAATCAGGGAAATCAGGGAAAAGTCAGGGAACTTTTTTTCACAGTTCCTGTCGCCACCCTAACACACTAAGTATAATTTCTAGTGCAAAATTTCAGCTAAACGTTGTTCATTTCTAGTGTCTTAGCATTAAAAAGTTTTAATTTGAACCGCTTTAATGACTTTAAATATATGCAGTAATTCTTGCATGCTGAAAAATAATTTAATTTTTTCATCGTATATTTAAAAAAAAAGCGTTTTGACTTACGTCAGAAATTCAGATTTAATATCTTGATTAAGAGATAAACTGATAACATGCATTCGTTTCAAATGTGGATTTAATTTTAAATTACTGTTATGTAATATTTAGTTGTGCAATAAGTGAGAGGGAACACTGGTATTCGTTTTTATTTAGAACGAGCTTAATTGTAAGTATTTTTCCCATCAATGAATTTTCAATGATTAAACTCTAAAGCACATGAAAAACTCCAAGCTTGCTTGGTAATTTTGCTCGAGTATAGTTAGATTCTGTTAAAAAAAAATACTTTCTTTAAAAAAAATCAATAACTGAAAATGTTTTGTGTGCTTTCATTAAAAATATTACACAAGATAAGAATGTATGATTATTCTTTTCAAAAATCCTCAAAATTCGGTACTACTTTTGCAATATTGAAAAAAAAAAAAAAAAAAAAAAAAAACTAAAGGGCCATTCTACGAAAAAGTCAACCTTTTTTCCCGCACGTGATAGTTCACATCTTTCAGCTTTATCTTTACTAATAATAAAGCTCAAAGTTTTGTCCTGATATCTGGATCTCTGTCGGGATCTCTGTGACTCGCATAGCGCCTAAACCGTTCGGCCGATTTTTAAAAAACTTGGTACAAAATTAGTTTGTAGCATGAGGGTGTGCACTTCGAAGCGATTTTTCGAAAATTCGATTTTGTTCTTTTTCTATTCCAATTTTAAGAACATTTTACCGAGCATATTATCATGACATGGACGAGTAAATTATCATATTGTCATAACGTGGAACCGTAACATGAATAAATAAACATAGCAAATTGGCGAGAAATTCATCATCCATTATTTGAAAATATATAGTCGAGCCAAATGACCTTTTAATTTTCTACTGCGGGCAAAGCTGTGCGGGTACCGCTAGTTAAAAACTATAAAGTAAATTTTAAAGGGCAATGACGAATTTTTTTTTTTTCGAAATAAATCCCACATAAGTTTGTAATTTGTTAATCAGAAAAAAAATGTTCATTAATATTTTAAACTATTACTTTTGATAAATTTTATGAGGCGTCACGTGTGGGAAAAAATAACCGTTTTCAGTGGAATGACCCTAAATGATTGATGACCTTACAAACTATTTGACACTTTTTGGAATGGAATATTCCATGTACCCTGTAATGCAATAAGATATTAATCAGTTACATGAGGCTATTAAAATCATGTGTTGTACTGGAAATAACATTCATTTTTCAATAGCAGTGATTTTGTCGTCATTTTGATCTTTCCCTGCTTTTGAAGTAGAAGTAGAAAAGTGGAGCGAAGTGGCGTAGTGAAATGGTAAAATATTTTACTGTTTGCAGCGCCACCTCTCCGGCAATATTTCAACAATGTTATTAAAAAAAGTTGTTAATTCCATACAGAAAATAATCACCTCTGAAGGTCAAGGAACATGATAACGCAAATGTGTTACTGATTTTGTAATATTTTGTAGCATATTTAAAAAAAATAATAAAATAATAAATAAATAAATAAAAAATAAATAAAAAATAAATTTAAAAAAAACGTTTTTTGAAATGATAGAGTTCGTGTCATTAGAGAATTCTAAGTATTAACTGAGACCTAGTAATTTTTAGTGCAGTATTTATTTACTCAATATTATGCAGGTTTGATTTTTAGTGTGTAGCACAGAGCTTTTGAAGTACATAAGGGGCAAAGAGAAATAGATAATTATTTTATTTATTCATTCGTTTTTTAATTCTTTTGTATATTCATAGATTTATTCACTCACTAATTTATTCATAATTCATTAATTTATCCGTACATTTATTTAGTCATTCATTCATTTATTAATTACCTCATGCATTTATTCCTTCATTATTTAATTCATTTATTTCTCTATTCGTTCAACAAAAATATTTTTCATAATTAAATAGAAAAAAAATCATCAGAGAAATATTTTAACTATCACTTCACTCCGTGTATGGGGCGAAGTGATCATATTCCACTTTTATTTGCAATTACGAATTGACTGCCGAAAAGGAAAAATAATCTTTCAATAAAAACTCTTCGATAAAATATATTATTATTCGTTCTTTATGTAGGTACTTTAATTTTCAAAACAAATTAAGAATGTAATTTATCTTAACTATTTCACTTTGTTCCGTATTCCACTGTATTTGTTCTGATGATGTCTACTGAAACAAGGTACAAAGAAATACCGTAAAAATTAAAGAATTAAAAGAAATGGCACAAATGCACACATTTGCAAAAAAAAAAAAAAAATGTAGACACGTGTTTCCGGGTTGGGGCTTCAGCGTAGCCGTTCTTCAATGCAAAAAGATCTTATGGATTTTATCTGATGTCTTTGCCTCCATAAACTTTTGGAATTGAAGAAGAGGTACCTAAAAGCCTTGAAACACGTGTGTGCAATGTTTTGCAAATACGTGCATTTTGAACATTAATGATATTTTTTTCATCCACTGCAATATTTTAGTGAATAATTTCACTCTAACAATTGCATAAAATTTCGAAGCTCTTTGCTTCTCTAATAACATTAGTAAATCGAAAAGCATTTATCATAACACTGCTTCGTTTTGTGTTTGATAGTCAAAGCATAAAGTTCCAGTAAACCTGTCTACATTCTATAAAAACCTGTTTAATTTTTTTCCTTAAAAAAAAGTCTCTTTCCCCCCCCTAAAAACTCGTCCAGTTCCATTCCTGTCTAATTAATCACATTCATTGTATAAAAAAAAGCGTAGAAGCAACATAATAATTTTTCATTAAAAAAATATTGCTTGTTAAAATTGATCAGAAGAATAATTGATTGTTTAGCAAACAATTTACAAACGAAATTCGATGCGTTATTGTTATGTTATAGTGTGAAAGACAATTACTGCTGAATATTGTACCACATTCGAGTTTTTACTATTGTTTTAACATTGTTATAACATTTTTTCATGTAAGTTGTTCATTTAAATACGTATCTGAAAATTTATTTTCAATTTTAACAGTACGCGTAAAACTGTTTAATAAAAACGTAGTCATGGGCATTGAGCAGAGCAGAGCACCTTTGTTTTTGCAGAGCAGTATTTTTCTAATAAACATGGCAAAGTAAGAAGAAACCCAGTAATTTTGTTTTCTCAAACACCTTAGTACGAAGGCAATTTAAAAAAAAAACATATATATAACTCCCACCCCCTAGATGTAAATTTTGCTTATAAAGCAAAATGAAACGAGTAAAGATCGGCATAAAGGCTCAGACTTCTTTTGAGAAAAATACGAAGTCTAAAATCTATGAGATTTAAACATAAAAATGGCAAAAACCATTTAACTACAAGTGTGTATTTTTATTTTTACATTAATATAGGCGGCGAATAACATTTGGACAAAAACTACTGAATGAGATTTTAGCATAAATTAGTGCACAGTTATTTTCTTTTATATTTTCTGCTCGGCAAAAAAAAAAAAAAAACAGCAAAAGAATGATAAGAATTTCAAATACTTGCATTCAACTAACTGATAAGGATTTCAAATACTTGCATACCCATTTCGATGGAGGCGTTTTAGTAAACAATTACTTGACAGTAATATAAATGTCCCCCCCCCCCTTTTCGTTGAAACATTTTTCACGCATTTAATCAAAAGCTTTCATACATCCAAAAAAAAAAAAAAAAATCCGATGAAATTTTGCGGTGTAATTTTTTCAAGTGCTGATCCACTTTTCATTTTGGAATCTAAATGTGTTGTAAAGGTCCCCCCCCCCCTTCCCCTCTCTGTATCGGAAGTTTTGTAAAAGTTTCTCTCTTTTTATGTATGGCTGGATTTTTAACATAAACGCGAGTAGCATGGAGAGGGGGGAATGAAGACTTCATTTAAAGGCAGAAGAATAGTGAGATGGGGAAAGAAAAAAAAATGGTGTGGCTTTTACCGTTAACTATCGGCCAACACTTATCGACGCCTATAGAACAGCTGTAGTGAAGTAGAATCG
This sequence comes from Uloborus diversus, assembly GCF_026930045.1. NCBI lineage: Eukaryota > Metazoa > Arthropoda > Arachnida > Araneae > Uloboridae > Uloborus > Uloborus diversus. The sequence goes on along the minus strand of NC_072732.1, from coordinate 25,848,887 downwards.
CCATACTTATATATCATGGCAGCCGTCAACTTGCACGCGTTCGATTTGGTTTTATTTCTAATACGAGCGCAATACAATGATTTCTATTTTTTGGCGACTACAATTACCTCATTTTTTATTGGCTTCTGACGTGACCTTACAATCCAGAAAAATATTTAAAATAATGCTTCTTCGCACATTGTAAATGCTGCGACTGTGACAGCAAAACGCCCCGATTCAGTGGCCTAAATTTAGAAGGCCGACTTTTCCACTTTCAGAAGAGTATTGGAGTTAGAGGGAGCGCTTAGCTTACTCTTTCTTATACATTCATTTGAAAAGGAAATAAATAAATAAATAAAACTGAAATTCGTTTCTGACATTTTAAAAAATCTTGCGGTCGAGAATATCAGTGTTCACTTCATGTTTCTAAAAGTTGCAATGCTACATAGTTTACTTTTTCATACTTTTTATTCGTTTTAGTTTGTTAATACACTCAAACCTGTTTTTTTTCCAGTCTTTTTTTATGCGATTTTTGTATATGTGTGTGTGCGTGTGTGTGTGTGGTTTTTTTTTTTTTTTTGAGCAATCACGATTGCTTATTGCTTTTATTTGACTGTTTTTGACGTCCTCTATCATTTTATTTTCCCACCGCCACCCTCCGCACCATCACCGTCAACCGGCTCCTCACGATGCTGCTCCTATAGCGAAAGCCGTCTCCAGGTTGCATCCATGTCCTACACACAAGCATAATACAGACTCCTACACATACACACACGCATACATACAGACACCTACACATACACACACACACAAAAACATACACACAACTACCCACACATTCATGCCTGCACACAGACACAAACACATATGCGTACACACACATACACATACCCCCCCACACACACATTCATACACACAACTACCCACACACTTATGCCAGCACACAGACTCAAACACACATGCCTACACACACAGACACATACCCCCTACACACACATACACATACCCCCTACACACACATACACATACCCCCTACACACATACACATACCCTCTACACACAATCACACATAGCCCCCACACACAAACACACACGCCTACATACACACACTCGTGATTGCGAAAAACATAATTTGAATTCAAGATGTCAAAATTCAAATTAATTTTTCTCTTTTTTTTTTTTTTTTTTGTGTGTGTGTGGTACATGAAAATTTCAATCAGATTGGGACTCAATTGACGAAATTATTAAAAAACGAGTGCAAGGTAGTATCTTCAAGTGACGACAGGGGCATCTTGATGGGAGGTATCTGTGACCTCCCAAAAATGTCGTTATTCAGGAAATTTTGTCTGACTTTTTGCCAAAATTGTCATCACTTGGTTTGTTTCGATTTCGTTTAAAGAAGCAATTCCTAGTTGTTTCGTAATTTTTGGGTAATTTTCTATGTGAGATTTTTTTATGCGGTCCCTTTCCACCGCATAAAAAAATATTTTTAACTGCGTTGCGAAAACAACTTTTTATATCTACTAGTGAAGTTTCGAACAATTTTTTTTTATGCGGTCCCTATCTACCGCATAAAAGCAGGTTTGGGTGTAAACATAATTTTATCCATTTTGAAGATTTCGTAGGAATCAACTAATGTTTATCGTCTGTAGCATTCAGTGTTTAAAATTAATTTGTTTTTCTTATTTCAATTGTAATTTCTTTAGTTTTTTTTATTATCGTTTATAAACATTATTAGTTGATTCTATTCTCAGAAATATGAACGTATGCGAAACTGATTGGAAACAAATGTTCTCAAGGCAAGTTGAATTGAATGAATTTTTTCTTGATACCTAATTTACTTTTTGGCGGTTTTTGTACACTTAAAAGAACCTTTTGGGGGAATCGTCACAACTCGGAACATGCCAAATTAGTGATACATTTCCCATCCAGCATTCATTTAGAGTTTTTTACAGTGTGATTGAACTTTTGGGTTTCATTCGCCGACAAATTTCTATCAACTATAAAAGAAATGAGGGGGGGGGGGAGCCATCCAACATCCAGCCCCTGGTATTCATTTGAGTTTTAAAGGCTTGAATTCAAATTATGTTTCTTGCAATCACTAATTCCGATAGGATCCCACTCGTTGGATTTCTCAATTATACAAATGGAATGGATTGGAAATGGAGAAGAAATTCGCATCCGTTATATTATGACTGGAGATTTTCTAGATTAAGTTTTACGAGGCATATCTACAAAAAAAAAAAGGCAATTAGGATGCGAGCATAAAGATATAGATATTATGGCCAATTTGCACTAGCACACTTATCATAAAGATTATATTTACAGCATATACCGTTATTGTATTTTTATTTCTTATCAATCCTAATTGATAGGAATTAGTAATCTAGAAATTTTATGTTTTGATGAAGATTTGCGAAAAGTTCATTTAGGTGTTTTCTTGAAAAAAAAGCTATTTTACATTTTTTTTTCAAAAAATCAGTTTTTTAATGTAAAATCTGCTTGAGTTAAGCCTTGAATGAACGCAGATGATTTACAACTATAGTGACGAAAATAAATCTCTCAAATTAGTATTAGAAACATTGATAGACTTCTCGTCTTCATTGTAATCTGAAAAATCAAAGGAACATCAAAAACGGCGAATTAGGGACAAAAAGCAATTTGTCAATGCTCCAAAAATTTAACGAATGGACTACTGTCAAGTAAGAACAATAACCGATTCCTGATTGCTCTGAAATTGACATACTAGTTTGAATTAATTGAATTGAATGAATATGTTTTTTATCAGAGCAATTTTTCTAACTGCGCTAGAGATGACTCCTCCCTCCTTTTTTTTTCTTTTCCTATTTTCAAATGCCTTTAGATTGCTAAGCTATTCTCGAATGTCGGTCTCAAGTTGTCGAAATTCTCGTCCTACATTGTAATATTATATGCACTATATAATAAATTACAGAACTATTTTGATTCTGTTAAATACAAATGTGTAGATTTTAAACAGTTAGAAATTTTATTTTCACGGTTTGAAGTTGCACTACTGCTATTAAATAATTAAATTTCACTTTGTTCAAAATAAACCAAAGTGACAGGATAGCCTAACCCCAGGTTCATAATTCATCTTAAATGGTTTTATATTTGTTATTTAATTTTAGCTAATAGGGAAGTTGCAACCTATTAAATGTTCATATTTTGGCTATTGGACATTGTTCATTGACCCTCAAAACTAAAAAATTCACCATCGCCGAATTTTGAAACACCGTGGTTGATTTTTAATGAATTTTTAAAAATCCACGCGCAAAAGTGCGCTCTTCTGAAACGTCACTAGCCTACGTCACAGGGCGCGAATGGGCAGCCTTCCGCCGAAGATCCCTTGTTTTCGCTAGGGGCATTTTGATCGCGTTGATATTTTTATTTTTTAGAAATTCAATAATCCTTTTGAACACACTATGGAGACCGGATTCGTTAAAACACAATCTGAATAATCTTCCTCATGTAAATCAATGATGATATTTGAATATTTTCGAGAGGATGAGAGGTTTAATGTTCCAGAAACGCGAGGAGATAAGCCTTTTACGTTTCGTCTTCGAAGTCGAATGCGTGACCTTCGGCTTCTCCCCTATCGGAAGAGGGCATGACGTCACTTCCTATGCCATTTGACGTCACAAGCGCTTGAACTTTAAAAATTAATTTAAAAAAAACTACTTATCGTATAGCAAAAATGTTTTCACCAATGATGTTCATACACGTTACTCTATCATATAAAAATAAAATTGAAAAATCGAAAACTTCCCTATTGTGCTTCAGAAGTTATTATACTAATAGCTATACAACAGCACTACTAAAAATACCACATTTTTTTCAAAATTTTTTGAACTTATTACGAAAATCAGTGTGAAAATGTGCATAGATTCTTATAAAAAAAATCAGTGTGAAAATGCGCACCGATACTTATTCAGGCAGTTGAACATAAAAGATCAACTCTATTCCACACGAATTTTGTCTCAACTTATTATTATTATCATTTTAAGCCTCAAAATGTCTTCCTTGTAGCTCTTACTCTTCGTTTGAAAATGTGCTCTCATTTTTTAGACTTAAGGGGTTACAGTACCTTTCAAACATTTTTTTTTGAGCAATCACGATTGCTTATTGTTCTCACTTGACTGTTTTGAATTCCTATCATTTTATTTTCCCGGCAGCACCCTCTGCCAGCCGTCGCTTCAACCGGCCTCACGATGCTGCTCCTCTTGCGAAAACCATCTTCAGGTAGCGTCCATATCCTACACACACGCATACACACACTCTTACACACACACATACACACACTCATGCCTGCACGCAGACACAAACACATATGCTTACATACACACACACACACGAACGCCTACACACACACGCTCGCGTACACACACAACACTGCATACACAACACGCACACACATGCATACATACACACATATACACGCACCCACATACATGCGCCTACACAAACACACGCGCATTCATACACACACACACGCTCGTGATTGCGAAAAACATAATTTGAATTCAAGATGCCAAAAATTCAAATTAATACATTTTTTTTCAATTTAAGTTAATTCTATTTTTTCTTGCAACCATAACATGCTTACTTATTTGGTTGTCAATAATTTATTTTAAAAATTTTAAAATATTGCCTAGTTTTTTTAAAAATTCAAAAAATTTCGGAAAATTTCATTTTTTTTAAATCCCTAAGGCTTTTTTGTTTTTAGACTAACATAAAAAAATTCTTTTTGCTAAGCGATCACAATCATCATCTCTAAAAATCTGTGCATTCATTTGCTTTTGTGTGTATTAGAAAATTTTCTGTGATTAATTATGTAAAAAATCGTAATTTTTTTCAAAAAAATTTGGTCTTTAAACATGTTCTAAACATTGTGGAGTAATTTATAAAATGCTTATCCAATGCACAGTTTTGTTAAATATATTACCCTAATTGCAAAAAGTATTACTTTAAAGCTGTATTTTTAATAGAAAAAAATCCTTCGGGATTCTTATGATATGAAAACACACACACACACAAAAAAAAAAAAAAAAAAAGATCATCGAGAAAAATCAATTTAAAGTTTTTCTTTTGCATAAGAACACATAGCGAGCATGGCCTAAAACCACTCATAACTTTTTAAATATTTGAACTAAAGCAATGAAACTTTTCCCCTGCGTTTGTACTAGTGTTTAGTTTTGAAATAAGTAATAAAATTTTTTTTTGATCGTTTGATCATTTTTGAGGTACTGTAACCCCTTTATACAATATTTACTACTGCAGTCGAATTCGTTCAAAACGAGCATGAAGGGACTGCGATATTCACTCGTTATAACGGAGTGCTCGTAGAAAACGGTTTTCCGCAAACATCTTTCGCATTTATTTGTTTTGGTTGTTTTTTATTTCGGGAAAGTCCCAAAGAAGTTGATTAATTTGCTTTGAACTAGTCTTAGTGTCTCATTCTTGTGTTATTGTTTTTTTTTTTTTTTTTTTTGAGCAATCACGATTGCTTATTGCTTTTATTTGACTGTTTTGATGTGCTATGATTTTATTTTCCCACCAGCATCCTCTGCAGCACCATCGTCGACCGGCCGCCTCAGGATGCTGCTCCTTTAGCGAGCAAAGTCTCCAGGTTGCGTCAATATCCAACACTTACACGCATACATACACGCACGTACACACACACACGCATACATACGCCTACACACACATACACAAACACATACACACATACATACGCCTACACACATACATAAACACATACACACACACACACCTACACGCAACTACCCACTCACTCATGCCTGCACACAGACACAAACACATATGCCTACACACATACACAAACACATACACAAACACATACACACACACCTACACACAACTACCCACACACTCATGCCTGCACACAGACACAAACACATATGCCTACACACACATACACATTCCCCCCCCCCCACACACAAACACTCATACACGCAACTACCCACACTCATACCTGCACGCAGACACAAACACACATGCCTACACACATACACATACCCCCTACACATAAACACACATACCCCCACACACACGCCTACATACACACACACACACACTCGTGATTACGAAAGACATAATTTGAATTCAAGATGTCAAAATTCAAATTATTATTTTTTCTTTTTTTTTTTTATTTGAGGAACATTCATAGCAAAAGTAACATCATCATTTACACTCCTGGTTTAGAGAATAGTTTTTCTGCAGATCTAAAGCTATAAAATTTATAGAGAATAGTAGAGCTTCAAATTTTTCCATCCGTCATTATCATCGCCCCCCCCCCCCCTGCATTTTTTATTTTTTTCCTGCATTGTCTTAAATGTGAGTTTTAGTATCCTCGGAAGTAATAACATTGGTGTCAATAAGTATAGATCTCAAATGCTTCTCGGCGTCACAAATTTTGAAAAATGGTCCGTCATCACTTGTTTCAGAATCTCTGATCCATCCTTAACTTTCGGTTAATTTTGGAATGTTTAAAGAATTTTTCCAAGAAATGATAAGCTGAGCTGAAAGCGAATAGAAATTTAGGAATTTCAAAAATATTGCTCGCTTTAAACAGGGTTTGTTCGTTAAAAGCGAGTTATGCTCCCTTAGATGTAACATTGTATCAACCAAATATTTCTGACTTCCTCCTTAAATCCGAGTTCTCGTTAAATCAGGGCTCGTTATAAGCAAGTTAGACTAAAATGTTCAATTTTTCAACTTGAGTTTGAAACAGATGTTATTCTTAACACATAGTTGTTAATCATCACTTCAATATCTAACACTCACAAAAAAAAGAGAACAACTCTGTGATCTGGTTGCTTTTTATCATCAAAAGTAGACGAGCAAAAATTGAAGCAATTGATTCAATTGATTGCTTGCTGACATCATTGTCTTCTTATTTCTCGGAATTGTTGAAATATTTGACGCATTCATTTTTGGAATTCGGAAGAAAAAGAATTTTATCCGCAAATTCTTCGTTTATCTAGAAAACATCAACTTCAAGATAAAATAAAATTGTTTTATCGTGAAGATCACATGTGGTGAAGGGATCGGTTTTTCTAAGTGTGTTGTGTGTGCAGTAACTGAATCCGTTGTATTTTCAAAGTTAATTCCATATTGCTGAATTGAACCGGCACCTAAATCAAAATTCTGCTGTTTTGAATTATAATATAATCTATGTTTGCGAAATATATTACTAGGGTGAAAACACCGATGAAGGTGGGGCGATACTTTTTGTTTTTGCAGTTCCAGTTATCATGATTAAGAAAAAATATTGTAATATTGAGAGTAAAATGAAATTCAGGTTTCTGGGATCAGAATCATTTGGGGGGTGGGAGCGTTTCAAAGCTTAAACTAAACTTTTTGGCTATATTGAGCATTCACGATTGTTTATTGCTTTCATTTGACCGTTTTTGCCGTCCTTTGATTTTATTTTCCCACCGCCACCCTCTGCACCATCACCGTCGACCGGCTCCTCACGATGCTGCTCCTCTAGCGAAAGCCGACTCCAGGTTGCATCCATGTCCTACACACACGTGCATACATACACAACTACACACATACACACACGCATACATACAGACACCTACACATACACACACAAAAAAACATACACACACACCTACCCACACATTCATGCCTGCACACAGACACAAACACATATGCCTACACACATACACATACCCCCCCCCACACACATATTCATACACCCTTATGCCAGCACACAGACACAAACACACATGCCTACACACACATACACATACTCCCTACACACAAACACACATACCCCCCACACACAAACACACATGCCTACATGTACACACTCGTGATTGCGAAATACATAATTTGTATTCAAGATGTCAAAATTCAAATTAATTTTTCTTTTTTTTTTTGTAATTTTTTTCAAAAATCGGGAAAATGTTTGCATACACGGAATGGCTCCTATTATGAAACTAGAAAATCGCCCGTCAAGGTATGACGGGTGAAAATTGCTTCCACATTTCAAGGAAGGACTGTTTGGTGATATTGAGACAGATAAAATTTCAACTCTTAACTCCAGTGGATGAATCCTAAACTCCAGTAGATAGCATTCATTGTTGACCACTTTTTTTGGTGTCTTCACTCTCCTAAAATTCGTCTTATCAGTAAAGCAGTTAATTTACCGGATCCAGTTCAGCCTTGTCAAAATAAAGCATTCCCCTGCATGCCAAACATTGATGGAAAATATTATCAAATTATAATGCTACTAGTGGTACCCGCACGGCTTTGCCTAGAAAAATTAATAGATCATTTGGTTCGCCTGTATATTTACAAATAATGTGTGGTGAATTTTCTCGCCAGTTGGCTTGTACCTATGTTACGGTTCCACGTTATGATAATTTCGTATCTCGCCAATTGGCTTGCGCCCATGTTACGGTTACACGTTATGATAATTTCGTAATTTACTCGTCCATCTTACGATAATTTTGTTCTTAAAATTGGAATAGAAAAAGAACCACATCGAATTTTCGAAAAATCGCTTCGAGGTGCACACCCCCATGCTACAAACTAACTTTGTGCCAAATTTCATGAAAATCGGCCGAACGGTCTAGGCGCTAAGCGCGTCACAGAGATCCTGACAGACAGAGATCCGGACAGAGAGAAAGATCCTGACAGACATCGAGAGAGAATGCGGACAGAGAGACTTTCAGCTTTATTATTAGTAAAGATGATGCGAATTTCGTTGTTGGTGACGCCAGTATTAATTGATCAGTCATTTTAGCTGTTATATATATGAGGATATCACAAAAATAAGCTTAGGCTCTGAAACAGAGCTGAACTTGGATTTCCAAAAAAAAAGTTTTTTGCCATTTATATTTGTTATTGAGCTGAAATGTAAAAAAACCACGATTACAATTGCGAACGAAATTCACGAAATTCTGCAGCATATGTCTTTAAATAGAAATGGGGGCGTAAGAAATTCCCTGCACAGCATTTCTCTACCTTTGACGTGAATGTTTTCAATATTTGTTTTGCTCACATTTCCTCGAACCACTTCAAAACTGTGTCAGAAGACAAAAGAGAAAATGAATGAAACAAAAAAAATAAGAACGAAGATCAAAAAAAGAAGGAAAAAAAGAACTGTTAGAGAGGCCCAAAAAAAAAAAAAAAATCATCCCCTCTCTCGAAGTCAGTGGTTGATTCGTTACACTCGTCCAACTGTTTGATCAGCAGATTCTCTGCAGACACGTGCGTCACAATCGGGCACGTTAACCCCAAACCTCTAACCACCTGTTCCTAAACTTGGCCCCTTATCGCTCGATTGGCATTCCCGGAAGTAACGGTATTGGCTGACTTTCTGCGGGTGATATTGAAAAATTTTTTGAAGGTTATGTAAGGAGCAAGAGAGAACGTAAAGCAGTCGAACGCTAGAAAAGCTTTCATTTTTGGAGAATTCCCCCTGTCCAAGGGCCTTACTTAGAAAATTTAGGAGTGTGAACACAACAAACCTGTGGGCCCCCCTTAAATTGCATAATCGAAGAGCGTGTTGAATCGCACATCTTTTTGTCCCCATTGCAGATCTTTCCCATCTCCCCAGGAGCAAAGGCGTACCCTCCCCCCCCCACCCCCCTAGGGACAAAAATACTGTGGCGCAGTCTGCACCACTATTTTTTTTTTTTTTTTTTTTGAGGCTGACCATATTGCCCCCCCCCCCTCCGTTGTGACTCCCTTGACATTTGCATGGCTGCCCCGCATAGTCATCTAATCTTAAAAGGAGGTTTTGAAGTTCCTTACTTTTATTATCAATGTATTTGAAATTTACATGAATAAAGTTACAAAAGATTTTAACATTAAATTAGCAGAAATAAAATAAACGCTGTACTAACATGGAGTGACATGTGAGCGGTCTCATTTTACGCTACATAATTGTCTCGCGATGGGGTTAGTTTTTCACTGAACTCATAAACCTTGTTGTAACAGAGCCAGCAATAACAATTAAATTTTTAAACATCCACTTGAATAAAAATTCCATAGAAAAATTTTAAAGTTCAAAACAGTTGAAAACATTTATATGTGTAAAAAAAAAAGTTTGTAATTTTTGGGGGCACCTCCAGTTCTAAGCCGGGTTTCATCGACTTACACTTAAAACAGGCCCACGCCCGTCCCCATCCACGCACCAGGTTTTGAATCAAAATGGAACTTAAAAAAAAAAAAAAAATGTTGGAATACAGTAGAGTATTAGAAATTCGAGCTAGTTGGGACCATAGGTGAATCGGAATTTTGAAAATATACGAGAAAATACCGTTTAAGAAAATATTACGCCATTTGATCAAATAGAATGGTTACACAATATGTACGTTGGAGCATGTGGGACAAGTGAAATACTTTAGGCAATTGGAAATTTGTTTCGATAATTATGGAACATAAAGGATGAACAATGTATTTACGATGAATCTCGAATCGAAACATTATTTTTTACTTTTGGCAGTAAATTTGTACCTTAAGAAAAAAGTGAAATTTTTTCACCATTTTATTCCACTTTTCTAATGAAATATCTTCTACGTATTTGATTACTATTTTTTTTGTGGGGGGGGGGGGGGTAAATGAATGAGTAAATAAATGAATAATTGAATAGAAAGAGGAAGCGAATAAATAACTAAATTAATTAACGTGTGCGAAAAAATAAATGAGTGAATAAAATAGTGAAGGAGTAAAAAAATAAGTGAATAAATTAATTAATAAATGAATACTTAAATGATTTAATAAATAATTGAATAATAAAACGAAATTAACTACTTCGCTTGCCCCAAACACTTCGCCCCGCATGCACTTGACTAAATGAACAAAACATTTAAAATAAAACTAAACTTAATATTAAGTAAATAAGTACTGCACCAAACATTAGTAAGTCTCAATGAAGGGGTGATTGTGAGTTCATCAAAAAATACCTGAAAGTTTCAAAGCGAGAACGGGGGGGGGGGGTAATCTTTGGCCCCTATTACTTAAGTGCACCTTTGCCATAGTATTAAATAGTTCTGAGTCAAAATATTGTGTGTACATTTGATTACATTTTTAATGGGTTACAAAGTTACTTTTGAGCTGGTGTTATAAAAATTATCTTGACATTTGTCCATCTTAAGGCTCTTGCAGGTATATTTGATGAGTATTATATAATTTTAACAAAATTGCGGAGGTAGGGAGGTAAAAGCATAACAAAAAAAAAAACAATTCCGGTATTTTCAGACATAAAAATACCGGAAATACGTCAGAAAATACCGGAAATTCGGTAAAATACCTTAACACAATCACCCCTGATATCAATAACAAGATATTTATTATTTTCTAATAACAAAAATAAGTTTGGACTTGCAGCAAAACTTTTCAATATGAGTATCGATTTTTGAAAATTTCTTGTATTATTATCATATGCTCTCACTTTCAGAGGTTAATTTTTCTCGACTAGCATCGACTGCATGTGCTATTACATAGTTAAAATATTACCGGTTAAGTAGCACAAAAACAAAAAACAAAAAAAATAATAATAATAAAAAATAATTTGAATTTTGACATCTTGAATTTAAATTATGTTTTTCGCAATCACGAGTGTGTGTATGTAGGCGTGTGTGTTTGTGTGTAGGGATATGTGTATGTGTGTAGGCATGTGTGTTTGTGTCTGTGTGCTGGCATAAGTGTGTGGGTAGTTGTGTGTATGAATGTGTGTGTAGGGGGGGTATGTGTACTTGTGTAGGTATATGTGTTTGTGTCTGTGTGCTGGCATAAGTGTGTGGGTAGTTGTGTGTATGAATGTGTGTGTAGTTGGGGGGGTATGTGTACTTGTGTAGGTATATGTGTTTCTGTCTGTGTGCTGGCATGAATGTGTGTGTGTCTGTGTTTTTTTGTGTGTGTATGTATGTTTTTTTGTGTGTGTGTTTGTGTAGGTGTCTATGTTTGTGTTTGTGTATGTGTGTAAGTATAGGTGTTATGTGTGTGTAGGTGCGTGTGTGAGTGTAGTTGTGTATGTGTGCGCGTGTGTGTAGGACATGGATGCAACCTGGAGACTGCTTTCGCTGTAGGTGCAGCATCGTGAGGAGCCCGCCTGTCCACGGTGATGGTGCAGAGGGTGGCGGTGGGAAAATGAAATGATAGGACATCAAAACAGTCAAATGAAAGCAATAAGCAATCGTGATTGCTCAAAAAAAAAAACAAGGTAGGGGAATATGGGTCAAAGTGAAATGGTTAAGATAACTTACTTTTTTCAAAATTAACGGTACATAAAGAAGTACCAATAACATTACTATTTATTTTTGACAGTAAATTCGTACCTACAAAAAAAGGTGGAAATTTTTCACTTTTTTTCATGGGGCAAAGTGAAAAATAAAATATATTTCTAAAGAAATTTTCTCTATTTGATTAGTAAAGATATTTTTGACCAAATGAAGGAGCACATAAAAGAAAGAATGAATAATTGAAAAGGAAATGAAGGAATAAATGAATAAATAAATTAGTAAGTTAATAAGTGAGAAAAAATAAATCAGTTGGTAAAATAGTGAATGAACAAGAAAATAAGTGAATGAATGAACAAATAAGAAAATTATTAAATGAAGGAATGTAAATGAAAGAATTAATAAATGAATACATAAGTGAATTGATAAAAAATTGAATACGCAAATGAAAGGAATTATTTCACATTGCCCTATCCATTTTGCCTCGCATGCACAAAGCAGATAAAATATAAATGAGCTTAAATATTAAAGAAATAAACACTACACCGAATATTAGTAGGTCTCAATTAATATTTAAATTATTAATAACAAGAACTTTATGATTTAATAATAACAAAAATAGTTTTTGACTTAAAATATTACAATACGAGTATCAATTTGTGAAAATTACTTGTATCATCATATTTTTTTATTTCCAGAGGTAATTTTTTTCTTGACTGGAATAGACTACATGCGTTATTACATGGTTAGAAAATTACCAGATAGGTGGCGCTAAAAGCAGAGTAAATATTTCACCATTTCACTTTGCTCTATATTCCCTAACATAACCTATGCATAAAGTTACAATACATAATTAATTACATTTTACATCGTAAAACTGCATTGAAACTTTCATGTGTGCTAAAAAAAATAATAATAATAATAATTTGAATTCTGAAATTTTGAATTCAAATTATGTTTTTCGCAATCACGTTGCGACACGACCCTACTCATTGGAGTTATTGTTTCTAGAAACGGCTCCTGTCCCCCAAGCCTACCCCTTCTCCTGGGCAGTTACGTGTGTATATTGGTGTGTGAAGGCGTGTGTGAGTAGACCTGTGTATATGCACGTAGGCGTGTGTGTGAGTTTGTATGTGTGAGAGTGTGCATATGTATGAGCGTGCGTGTTTGTAGGACATGGACACCACCGACCAGGAGCAGCGGATTCCGGGGGACAGTGCTCAGGACCAGAGGCCGGTGGGTGGTGGTGCTGCAAAGGCCCCTGGTCCATGCTGAAAAAGGAACCAAACGCCAAGGACGGTGAAATGAGAACAATAAGCAATCGTGATTACTCAAAAAAACTTCATGCAAAAACGTTTAAAACAAAATGAAAGTTTTTTTTTGTATAGTAATTTTTTTTAGTTACATTGCAATGAATTATTAGTGATTTTTAAATATTTTCATAAATTATTTATTACTATCACTTAAAAATTTATTTTAAGGGTCAGCTACGTACATTGTCGCTCTTCTAACTTTGTGGGAAAAAAAAACATTAAAAAAAATGTGGATTTAGGTACAGAACTAGATCATTTCGTATAAATTACCTTCTACTAAAGAATGGAAGGAAGGTTTATTAAACATCTCATCCCCTCATTTATCCCCTAATGTGTTAAACAAAACCATACAAGGTGTTCTAGAGCTATATTCTTCTATGAAGTAGAATGCCAAATTGTCATTATTTATTCTTCTTTTCGATTTTATTTCTTTTTTCCTTCTTTTTTGCTGCAAAATTTGAATATTTTAATGTATTATGCATTGTCTAAATTAAAAAATAGCATCATTCGTGAAATATATAAATTGAATTTTTCATACTTGCTATTAGCAAAATTTCAATCGCTGAGAAAATCTCTCGTTTATGAGTAAAACGCAAGGTGAAAATAAGATACTGTCTCAAAGTTCCCCAGACGAGTTTTGTATTTTATTATTATTATTATTTTTTTTTTTTGAAGAAGAAGAATAAGATAATTAGCAGACGATGTGTTTTAATTTAAAAAAAGAGAACATTTTAACATACGGTTATCAACAAGGACACTATATTTCACTCGTGAATTTTCCTTAGAACGTTTATACGAATAAAAAATTTTCCACAAATTATTCAATTTTTAAAATGAATAAAAGTTGTCAAGAAAAAGCAAGAACAAACATGTTCAATTTTCTATGACATATTTTTTTTATACAATTCCGATAAAAAAAAGCACTTTAAAATAAAAATTTCCACAAACCTATGAGAAGTTATAATTCCGCGACATTTTGACCATAAAAAGGAATTCGAAATGGACATTCTTCAAAAGAATGACGCTGCTTCTTTTCGTAACTTTAATAACGTCAACTTTTTTTTTAACCTTTTTATCACCCAAAAATAATTATCAAGATGGAATTTGCTCAGCAAGAAAGCCTTTTACAGCCTTCCTTTTTCCAATTTAATGAGTCATGCATACATGCTCCATCTCTCAGTAAACGTCAAGAATTATTTACACACCTAGACAAGAAAATCTCGCTCAAAAATGCTATAAAATACTACTCGCTCTCGCTGGGATAATCTTGGTTTGACTTGCGTTACATTAAAATAAACCAGCATAAACAGAAACTAAATTGGAACCTTGTGTAGAAAGGCTGAAATGATGGCCACTTTAGTGGTTTAAGACTCGAACAATTTCTAGTGTTCCGATTTTAGTGTCTCTAAAGCTGAATAAGACTATTTAATGAAAACTGTATTCTTTCAACAATTTATTTCGCATTCAACTAAAGTGGTTCAATGCGGTAAGATCATGCATTTTGTTCTCCATGGCTTACGTTATTTTTTTATTAATTATTTATTTATTTTTAAATTTCATTTCTACCTTTTACAAACAATTTCGTGTTTTCCAACCCTTAAAAACGTTAACACTTTCTGGTATTTTTCTTTATACATGAGGTTTACTTAAAAATTAAATGAAGCATCTTCTAGTTCAATAAACTTTTTCGTGAGTTTCAATTCTCTAATTATTTAGTCCCTCGTCAAAGACTTTTTCACTGTAACCTATTATTTCGTCGCAAAACCACCTCATTATATTTAAAATTAGCAGAAAGGAAAGACCTGCAGCAAATACCGTGTGTGTCAGGCAATCGCTCGTTCCTGCTATAAATTTAATTATCCTGTTTGGGGGGGGGGGCATGACGGGCATTAAAATTCCATTTGTGTTCATTGATTGATTTTATTTGAAAATATCAATTCAGAGAAATGTACACAATATAAACTATACATAGATTTTTAGAATTTTATAGGAAATAGCTTTCCCACGTGCACTAAAAGGTAACACAAATCATAGATAAGCTCATTATTCATTTTATTATAACGAAACAGTGACTAAAATTATGCAGTTATGAAATCACACTTCTATACAAGACTGAGTAATTATGATATATTCTGTGAAACAATTTTTTGTTGTCGTGAAACAAAGACGGACAATGGTTCATGATCTGGCAGGGCATTTTCTTATCTTTTTGCCTAAACCTTTCCTTTTCCGTAATTAGGCATCCTCCATTCTATATATTTTGACATTCTGAATTTTAAAAATGCAAATAAGTTTATGATTGAACACGACTGTCATCGTTTTTAAAATAGGGAAAAAAGTTTCTCATAGGCGTAAAAGGGTTAAATATCATCAGAATTAATAAAACAGGAAGAAACGAAAAGCCGGGAAACAACAAGTAAGAAGTGAAAATTAATTGTTTGTCTCAATGTAATTCATATTACATTCCACGAGTTAACAGAAACAAATCATCCATGATATCAAGCTATTATCTTCGGAAATGAATCATTTCTTAAAAAATAACATTTTCTGTTCCAGCTTTAACGTAATTTATTTCCCATTCTCTTAATATATGAAGCACAAAAACTAATGGTTTTTCTTTTTTCCACAGGTGAGTTGTGAGCGGCTGGCTGGAAAGTGACGATGAGCGAAGGATCGGAGGGGGATGGAGGTTGTGACAACATCCCTACCTCCAGAGATGCCGACAGCACAGTGTCCAACGGGATGGTGGAGAGCCAGCCGCGCAGGATTCTGTCGGACAGGTGTCCTGCGATGGGAGTTGCATTGGCCCCATCTGGGGTGGAAGTGGCGAGCAGCGCCCTCTCGATGACGGAACACAGTGGACTGCCCATGGGAGGTACGACCCTTGCCAACGCATTGCTTGGAATAACACCGGAAATTAACCAAAGGACTTCGAACGGCAGTTCTGGCAGCAATGGTGATTCGATGTTGGGAAGCATTCATTCCACCAACTTAAACAACGGAAAAGGAGTAAAACTGGAAAACAATCAGAACAGAGGAAAGGACTTCGTGTGCAACATTTGTAATCGGAAATTCGGGTATAAACATGTTCTACAGAACCACGAGCGCACTCATACGGGAGAAAAACCGTTCGAATGCAAAGAATGTCACAAACGATTCACGAGGGACCATCATTTAAAGACGCACATGCGTCTTCATACTGGGGAGAAGCCTTACCACTGTAGCCACTGTGAAAGGCAATTTGTTCAGGTCGCAAATCTCAGACGACATTTGAGAGTTCACACGGGGGAGCGACCTTATGCATGCAAGCAATGCAGTTCCCGGTTCTCTGACAGTAATCAGTTGAAGGCTCACCTTCTCATTCACGAAGGCGTGAAGCCGTTCATATGCGAAAAGTGCCACGGCAGATTCCGTCGGCGGCATCACTTGGTGCATCACAAGTGCCCGAAAGACGAGGCCAACATCGGCAAGCCTCGAAGAGGTCGCCGTCCTAAGGCGTACGACCAGCTCTCCCCCAATCTGCCCCTTCTCGCGCCCGTCAAACAGGAACTGCTGTCCCCTAATCTACCTCTTCTGGCTCCTGTGAAGCAGGAACGGATACCCCTTCTCGCTCCAATCAAACAGGAAAGGTTGTCCACATCCATGAACGATCTCCGGCTCGGCCACAACCACACAAGGTCTCCGCCCCCGTCGGTGGCCATGACTTCGGTCATCACCAAGAACACTTCTCCACCCCTACCTCTGCTCTCTCCTCCTGCAGCCCACATGCAGCAACAGGCGAGGAGGAACCACATCCACGCGTTGCAGCAACTCGGCTTGGCAGCGCAGAGCACGAACGGCCATTTCCATGATTCGGTTCAGACGGGTCCCTTGGACATGACCGTGTCCGCTGTGCCCAGTAACTCTGTGTCAGTCATAGTGCCTCGCATACCTCAGCAGCAGCGTCCTTCCTATCACAACAGCCACTCCCTGATGGACGGGGTGCTAGACCTGTCCAACTCTCGGAGTGACTCGGAAGCTGAACCCATCGAAGAGGAGGTGGACGAAGAAGACGACTGCATCGACGAAGGGATGGATTCGGACAGCGAGGAGGACGAGCGCCACCGCCAGCACCTCCGCCTCCTCGCTTATCCGTGGAAGGACGACGATCTTCGTCGTCATCACCACCATCATCCAGATGACTTGCGAAGGGGGAACGGTGAAAGGTTCGACAGTGACGGGGAAAACGGCAATCTGGCACTGCAGCTCACCACTTCCTAGAAGTATTCTTTTTTTCCGAGTTCATTTCCTCGAAATCAGGGATTTTTAGTTTTATTTTAGATCATCATTGTGTATTTTTAACAAGAAGCTACCTCACAAAGGTGGTGGGTCTATCTGAATGACTGCTGTCGGCCCCATCATTTTTTTTCCGTTTGCCAAGATATCTTGGGTTTGATATTGTTGGGTGTAACGCTGCGGCCCCAACGCACAAAAAATTATTCCCATATTTTATACATTTGTCCAAATGTTTGTTCAAAGAGCTTTAAATGCCTCAAAGGCGGAACACCAGAAAAGTTGACAGGATTCCAGGTAAGATTTTATAATGCTTTTACAAGAAAAGAGAGGACTTTTTTCAACTAAATGTATACACACATTTAAACAGGAGGGTTTTCATTGACATTTATTGAAAGATGATAGAACGAATAAAAAGGTAAACATATCTTGGCACAACGGAAAAGTTAAAATTCTCCATGAGCTCTAAAACTCTTTACCTCAAGCATATGCTCACGTTATGAAATAGATGTGAAGATATATTTTGTAATTATGGACGTATTGAATGCTCAGGTATGCGACGTTTGTTCTAATCAAGCTCAAAGGCTTTAGTTTAGTGGTGATAGAGGAATCAAAAATCGCATGTCAAAACAAGCACCAATGTGTGCATCAGTCAGTTATGTTCCTATGAAATAATCAAAATCTAATGTAATGTATAAATATTAGTGGGTAATTTGACTTCCGGAAATGGTTGGAAGCATAAAGCCTGGGCGAGTTAGAAAAACGTCGAAAATGCTTTTGGTGGGGCAGGCAGTCAGCGATTTCTGGACATGTTGTTTAGACCACCCAAGGAGAGAATCATTTATATATAAAAATGCAAATATAGATATATATATATACAAATATTTATTTTGTGCTTCATTGCTTTACAGTGATGAGCTCGTCCATAAGACAGAAATTGATATTCTCTCAGGTGGTTGACGGTGAAGGAAAAAGGTGATTCCAACAGATTTCTGAGATGACAAATTCGCTTTAAGCATGCTGCAATAGACTAGGGTAACATGTCGAGTGGAAATCTGAAAGATGACATTGATTTAGTACAAACAAGAATGTTTAATGCAGCACGCTATCAATATAATTGCACCAGCATTTTGGATTCCGCACATAATCTATAATATTTCTAAGAATCTAAGAATAATCCTTTTCCATGATGTACAAAACATAAGAAAAACTCAGAATGCGTAAAATCTTCTTTTTCTTTTTCAATTAACATCTTTAGAAAATAATTTTATAAACTTAAGAAATAGATAATAAGCATTGAATGGAATAATATTTTTAATATCTAATTATATATTAAGGTATATTATGAAAATTGTTCAATAAAAAAGTGATATAAATCGGAAAATCTTTAAGTGTTCGAGATTTTACACCGTCGCGATTTTAAAATTTGAAAAATTGCCAAACTTAAATTTTTTCCGTTTTAAATTATATACTTATATGAAAATCAGAAATCCTAATCTATTCAATCTTGACAACAAATTGAAATAAATATTCCAAATTCATTTCAAAATGTAAAGCGTTACTTTAAATAATGCTAAGTATGGTGACTTTATAAACAAAGTTAAAGTTGCTGCAGAAACAGGAATCCTTTCTTTACAACAGAACGATTTTTCGGAGATTGCAATTGATTAGTTGAGCTATCACCTGAGAAATATGGGTAAATTATTTAAGTCTTAAATTATTAACAGAGCATTTAAACTAGTTCCTGAATTTTTTTCGTCTCAAAGCGGGTCATCTCAAATCTGAAACTTCTCGAAGAAGCTCCCTGGAGTCCAGAAAGCTTCCAGAGAGGATTTAGTTTTGATGCTTAAGGCCCGATTTTGTTGTTGTTGTACATATGATATAGTTTTCTCATTTGATATTACGTCTGTGACAAAGATGGCAACTGAATTCTGTTTCGTTTGTAACATAAAAGTATTATATAACCAGCTCAGGAGTTATGCTGGTTCAGCTTTCAGTTTCCATCTTTCGACTAAACGTTCAATAGAAATTTTCTGGTTAAAATTTCATGCACGATTTAGTAGCCAAGATTGATCAGAAAGAATGACATCTTTAACTTCCTTTCAAACTTCTGACTCGTTCCGCTGGCTTTGAAGTCTCTGGCCCTTATTCCGTCACCCTCACGGAATCATTCCGTTTCGGAATGACGTCATATAACTCCTCCCTCAAACTGTCACCGAATAGAAATTCTACAAATGGAGACGGGTAGAGGGGGGAATTCTGACGTCAATCCGAAGCGGAATGCTACCGATTTTATCTGGCATTGGGCCCTCTGTTCTAAATTTCTAACTAAAACTCGTTCCATAATCAGTTTGCCATAATGCTCTCTATATAACTAAAAATATTCAACTCTCTTAGCACCGAATATCTATCGTGAGACTAGTTTTATCATGAATTTCGTCGCATAATTAAAGTTGCTTTCATAACAATGTTTTTCAATCTACTAATTATTATTAATTAATTCTTTGGGCGGTGTCTACTTAAAAAAATCTTATAATCATTTTTGTACCGATGGGACTTGAAAGTTCCATAAAGGAATGTTTCGAATAGCAGGTGAATTTACAATAAGAAACCAATGGAAGTCTTAAAGCCTTTTAATTTATTTCGTTTTTTATCAAGAACTAGATAGCAGCAGGAATTTGGCAAAGACTCACAAATTAATTTAGCTTTAAGACATTGTTTGAATAACTAACGAACTAATTTGCTGCTAAAGGGTTGAACTAGAAACGGTCATACTCACCAATCTAATTGAACCTCTGTCAGATACCATAACCGTCGGCCGAAGCCTTCCTCAACCAATCAGAAAGCTGCAATCGCGGTTCGGGTGTCTGACTGAGCTTCAACGCGGCCATTAGACGCTACAGAATTTTGTCATTAAATAAGGACTGCAAATAATCGCATCGATGTAATGAAGCAAATCGAATACAGCAAAGGCCCAAATTTACAATGAGTCGTATCGGATTGGTTTACTATAGTGCATTCAGGGAGAAGAGATAGCGAAAGTGAACAAAGAGAGTTGTTGTTTGGCTCCATCATTTGCCACTTTCATGAATTACTCGTTGAATTTCTGTCCATGAACATTTCGCTTGACTGATTGGCACTGTTTTCAATCATCGCAGCGCCAAGCAGACAACGATATAGCCAAGTGCCACGTTGCTGTGTTGACTTCCCCCATCACTTCTCGCTGAATGCGCTACAGTACAGTCAATGGAAAAGGAAATATCAACTGCAAAAATGCACAATTTAGAACAGAGGATTTTTTTAATGCAGAATACTACTTCCATTTTTACAATCTTGGCTACTAAGTCAAGACTTATATGTCAATATTTTGTGAAAGTGACTGACATGTTCATGTTAACCACTAACGTTTGTTCACCAAATACGAATCTTCTATTTGGGCTTTTTGAACTTTTTGTGTTGTGAATGTTGATATATTTAAAGTCAATATTTTCTAGTTCCTAAATAAGCTATATAAACTAAAATGTGCTTATTTTTTCAGAGCGCAACATAGCTATATTATACTGAGGTTGTAGGACAACGTAGTTTAGTGTGGGGAAATATATTTCTTTATTATATTTAAAGCGTTTTATATTGTTTATTTATTTTTTCTTTAAATATTTACATTTTTTTTATTGATGTTACCCCCATTTTCCAATAGCTTTAAGGGTGTTAATCGAAGTATGGTGGACATCACTTATCCATAAATTGGGGCTTATTTCACTTAATTCATACTGTAGCTAAAACAGCACATCTGATACCATGTACAAGACCAACTGATTGGGAAAATAATATTTAAGACCAACATAAAGGCATTGCGCATATAATAGGGAGAGTAAAAGATATAAAAGGCAGCGTAAGAGTTTTTTAAAAAAAAGTAAGCTTTAAGGAAACCATGGTTTAGTAAGGATAAATATATTTTATTAAATGCATACCTTTATAACTTTGATATTGTATAACGCTTATGAATTACAAACAGTATTGAATCCTACATTTTGAACTTTACACTTTCAATGTATGCCGATGATTTTTTTTGCTTTCCCTAATATATGTTATGTTTTCCCATTCCCTATCCTATATCTCTGGGCTTTTTTTTGCTGTTCTGGGAGCAGGTCCGTCCTCATGACCAACAGTGCCCATGAGAAAATATAATTTAGTTACAGATTAGTGCAGTAAAAATTGTAAGAGAGTGCTGAAAACAATAAAACTTGGCAAAGATTGAAAGCGATTTTTTTTTCGATTGATTTATACAATAGATATTTTCTGTCGTATGCATTTCATTTTCATTAAGATAGCAATAAAAAAGAAGGGGGGAAAACAATTTTAGAACTTCTCTTTTTTTTTCCGCATACGATGTACAGTTACAGTTTATAGTTTTCTAAATAGTCTAATTTAGTTCTTTTAAGTTTTTTTATAATCTTATCAAAAAAAAAAGAGTACGTAGGGTTTTTTTTTTTTTTTCAAGTACTTTGTGGTTGGGTATTTACCACACTTTATGATGAATGGTTGTATTTATTTGAATCACAAACTCAATTTAAATTTTAATTCCAACCAAATTGGGTTTATTTCATCTTTAATATTTTTCTCTTAAAATTATAAATGACATTTAATGACAGATTTCTCAAGCAGTTGGTCTTGTACTATATAACAGCTAATGCATACCTTCGGTAACATCAATACCGTTTTTAAGTTGATGTTCATTAATTTTTATCATCATCATGAACAGCTTTTCTCGAGGTTTCACTAATACTAACTTGTAGTGTTTTGATGAAGTAACTTTCTAAAATTGTGATTTTATCTTGTACCTGATTAGCTAGTCGCCAAAAGAGTGTCATGTATCCCTATTCTGGTCACCATCGATATACATAAACCTCTGAACTGATGTCACTTTCTACCGAAAATTACGTCATTGTAGGAAACATTCATACTGAGGTTTTCTTTAATCGTGGCGTCATTTTTTTTATCGCACTTTGGCGCAGTAATTCGGAATAAAACTTCCAGGTTTCTATTTTCGATTTTGCAATGAGTGAATTATTTCATAAATGAGTTCCTTTCAATACCTTAATACATTTGAAATAGCATTATTGGGTCACCTCAAGCATGCGTAAATATTGAGGACTAGAGTGTTATCCAGAAACATGTCATAAAATAAAAATAATCAATAAATGAACCAAATAAATAAATAAATATTCTACATACATTTAAATAATTGATATATACGATACATGGAACATATATGTGGTACAAACATTTTAAAAGTTTGTCTTGAGCATTCGGAAGTTTTTCGAGGTTAGGATAAATATGTTACAATAATAAATAGTCAAAACTCTAAAGTAATCAATTGACAATGACATGTTGCTCAAATTCTAAACGAAAATCTTAACAGTTCAAAGTAGAATTCAAATACGTATGTTCCAGAACATGATAGAAAACTGTACAAGAATTTTTAAGGTTTTTCTTCTTGGAACAATAGAACAACATATTTTCACGAGCTTACTTTTCTGAATTAAATAGACATTAAATTTGTTCAAAAATGTAGCTCTACTTCCCTCTTTCCCTCAAAAAAAAAAAAAAAAAAAAAAAGAAGAAGAAGAAGAAGAAGAAAGAAGGGGGAAAAAAAACTTTATTGCTTTTACTTTTAGATTATTTTTGCATTTAGCTTCAAAACTAAAGCTTATGTCAAAAAAGCAATATTACAGCAATTTTTGAAATGATTTCATGTAAATTAAAGTTCTGACATTAAGAATAAATCTAAATACATCTCCCGACAAATTTATTATTTATCTGTTACTATTAGTGCCCCTTTTTTTCGACATAAAAATAAGTTACTTGAAAAAAAAAAAAAAGAGAGAAATTATTTGGTTCTGATTTTTTACAAGTTCTATTTAAGGGCTTCTAAAAAACCCGTCATACCTTTTGAGAAGAAATATTTTTTAAATTCCAAAATAAATAAATAAATAAAATTGTGGAAAAAGTAAGCTCAGAGATTTTAAAATCATGTTAGGCTACTATACAACGTTACTTTGATATTTATAAAACTAGAAAATCTTCCGTCAAGGTAGACGAGTGAAATTGCTTCTACATTTGAACGAAGCAATTGCCTGTTTGGTGAACCTGGTTCTATAGTTGACATTTTAACCCTACTTCAATGGCTTAACCCTAAACTCCAGTAGATAGCGTTCATTGTTGACCACTTTTTCGTTTATCTCCTAAAGTGACAGTTAGTTACTGGATCCAGTTCAGCCTCGCCAAAATAAAGCATTTCCCTGCATGTCAAACATTGCCAAAAATATTATCAAATTATAAATAACTTACGGAATTTTTGGTGCTTCAACAACGAAATAATGCCGTCACACACGCTATGGCACGAGTTTCCGTGTTGGTGACGTCAGAGCGTTACTCGATCAATGATTTTGGCTATTACATATATGAGGATACATTTTATTATTGAATTCTTTGCCAAAGGTTCTCATTTCTGCAAATGATGGTTGCAAAATCGGACGATCCCCGTCAGATGAAATCACTTCGGGCGATTAAAATCATAAGAAATGCTGGAAGAAATTTTGCTCAAGCGTTTTTGCCACAATTTAAGCCAGGGTAACTGCATATATACTCAGCGTTTTAAATCCCATGGAAAGGTTAAGGAATTGCAATCGACAGTTTTTTTCATTATTTAATAAATCAGAGTTGGTTTCAAGTGTGGTATGTGGATGAAGTTTATTTCCAACAAAAAGAAGTTTCTAAATAGAATAAATGCTTATAACATTTGAATTAGAGTGTTAAGTTCCGTAAGATTTTAACTCGCATTAAACTGAGATCATTTCTTTCAAAAATAAACAAAAATCAAAAATTTTGTATTTGGAAAAAAAAAGCAACGAAAAAAAACTTTTTCTTTTCAGGTCTGAAAAAAAAAAGACAAAGTAAACTGAAATAGATCACAAACAGTATAAAAGTCTTTTGAAGCAAATAGCATTCACAACATGTATACCTGCTGATAATTGTTGAACTGTTGGTGACTAGTGGTGAATCAATGAATCGTTCTTCATTTTATGTCTCGTCGATAGTTCTTGGTGAAGGCTTAGAAAAGAGTGAACAATTGGCGCTTACTCTTCAACCAGGCTTCTGTATCGGTGGGCACTAGGCAAAAAATTTCCGTAAAAACGTATTTTGATTTCTTATAAAAGTATTTAGGAAAATATATCATTAATTTAAGTACTTACTAATTAGTTGTAATATAAAAATTCGCTTTAACAAACCTTGCGAAACCGGACGTCGTTTATAACGGACAAAGACAGTCTTCAATTTTTTATTTACCCTTGTTGAAGAAGGAATGTTTATTCGGTACTTTATGTCAGATACATGTCTTTATTCCCCGACCTTTTTTTTTTACTGCGTGACAACTGCTTCTGTTTTCTAAGTTTAGAACTGCCTGTTATGTCTGTTGTTGGCAATAATTAGTCTGCTCTTTCCACCTGACTACAGTTCTTTTCAAATCACGCTAAATTTATAGAAGGCATCCATATAAAAGCACTAAAAAGCGGCAACAGGTATAAAACATCGCTTAAGATAGTTCAATAAAACCTGTCTCGAAAATTGTTTTTGCCGTCAATTCCCTTCTCATTGACTTCCTCCAGCCATGTCTCTAACGGATTCAGAGTCTTTATAACTATCATTAAGAAAAATGCAATAAAATTTTCTCGTCGAATTAACACCAACTTCCGATTTGAAGACCGGAAACTAAATCTCGAGTTTTTTTTCCCTTCTAGACAAAAAAAAAAAAAGGAACGGTACAAAAAAGAAAAAAAAGTGCGTGATTACCTTCTTCATGCTCATTTCCCCTCTGGCGCTATCCCCAAAAACAGTCGGTCCAGGGTGACTGAATTAGTAATAAGGTGGTCCCTGTCGGTGTGCGGAATGTGTTTTACATCCGTTGTCATGGTTACGGGGCACAAAAGAACACAGGGATGGGAGAGAGTCCTGCTCTATTTTTTAAAATGATCCTCAGCAGAAAAGGGGGATTTTTGTGTCCGAGGGAAGGATGGTCATTTTTTTTACCCACGTACCTTAAGACATCATTTAAAAATATATCGATTTTTTACAACAAAAATGCAGATTTTAAAGCAAAGAACGCAAGCGGGATTGAAATAACTTACATACCCGAACGATTTTTCGGGACATTGTTACTTTATTTTACTGTTACAACAACAAATTTAAAGCAAAGAACGCAAGCGGGATTGAAATAACTTACATACCCGAACGATTTTTCGGGACATTGTTACTTTATTTTACTGTTCTGAACAGGTTGGGGATGGGGGTTTGGCAAACGATATATTTTATTATATGTCTCACTATTAATAGCTTTCTAATAGGAGTATTTTTCATCAGATTTTTTATTCTAAAACTAAAATATAGTTTATACACATCAGGAAAATATTTTACTTACTCTATTAATGGAAGAAAGTTCTTCCCGTTTATCAAAATTAATTACTGATGTTTCTTCTAATTTAAGATCGGTTTTCGAGATTTCGTGTGGTTTAATTTGTATTTTATCTTACAAGTGCAAACATCCTCCTCTATAAAGGCACTCTCAATATTACTTTCTTTCCTCTCCTTTCCTTTCTTTTTTTCTCCCTTTAATAACTTGGTACTGAAAAAACATTTGAAAACATGGAAGTATTAATAACAGGGTGCTTTTAGCATTAATTCAGAAAATTTCCTTAATTCAGTTCAGAATATTTTATTCCTAAGTAAGTTATACAGGGTTTTCAGAAAAAAGAAAACTGACGGATTAAACTCATTCTTCAGATATTCAAATGAGCTAAATACACTCGTTTCAACGTCAAGAATAGATAGTTACCGAATTTTATTTTAAATCTTATGCCACTAAAATTTTAGCCAGTTTCGTAAAAACAAAATATGCAACTAAAACGTAAAACTAAAATGCATGGAGAGAGAAAGAGAAGCATTTGTTTTGCATGGTTCTGTGGTAAAAAGCAGAAAGTATGTAATAATAGGGTCCACACTCATAATTTGTTTAGGGAAATATGGCCATTTTAAAGCTCTTAAAATACAGGAATGGTGCCATTCTCTTTTGGTATTTTTTATTGTATAAACTATTTGAAACTAGTTGTGATTTGATGAATAACAATCACTTTTTCTTTCGTTAACAAATATTTGAAAGCGTGGGCACTTTGTGGTACTCTTCGAGCCACAAACCTCCGTTCTCTCCCTGCAGAACCTATTTTGGGAACCCCTGCCGTAAGGAATGTAAAGTTTTGTTTTAACCCTTTCATGGGTAACTGATTTCTCGTATGGGAAGTAATCTTCTTAAGGCTTAAAGGGGGTTAAAGGATTAAATGAGGTTTCAAAGGATTTTTTTAAAGGTGAATTAACAACACAACAACTTTCTTCCATATAATTAAAAAAAAAGGAATAGTTGGAAAATTTTTATGTTTATCCAGTAATTGAACGTTTTTACCCCACCCACTAAAAAAAAAAAAAAGTCTGAAACAGAACCAAAAAAGTTCACCCAGTTTTTCTTCGTTTATTTTTCAATAATAGCAAACATGTATAAAAAGTGTTTTTAGTGTCGTGCACCAAAATTCACAGCTTTTAACAATATTAAGAATATTTCTCATCATAAAATTGTTCATTTACGGGTCAAACAACGCATAACAAAGTCACAGAAATTGCACTGTAAAGCCACATTTTAATTATTAATCGATAACGAAACACGTTTCAAATCACAATTAAAACTAACAGCTCATCAATCGTATACAGTGCTAATGCTTCAAGTGCCTGATGGTTCATTGCAGCCCTAGTTTCAGGACATCACTTTTTGGAAGAAGCCATCTTCGGTTCATTCAATTACCACGTTCTCCCCAGTCCGAAAATCTCTTAATAGCGTTTGTTTTGAAAAACTCTTATCGATCAATAAACCCCACTCAGAGGGAGAAAGCATTTCACTTCTTTTCCCTCCCGAACGCAAGTGGGGTAAAATGTACAAATTCCCAATACTCTTTTTCGTGGAAGTGATGGGGAGGACTTTTGGAATATGATGGTGGGAGGAGGGGATGGGGATGAAAAATATGGACAGCATCCACTGGGAGATTTCGAAGAAGCAGCAGCTTAGAAACGTACATCCAAAAAGCTAGCAACTCCCTTATGCTCGAAGGTGAAATGGTCTGAGCCGCTGGACATGCATGTACAATGACTTCTAAAACTGTCACCGCTTCTCTGGGATATTACTTATCTTCTCCCAAGTGTTCTGGAGCAGGTTTCGGCCATTAGCTTTGCTCATATTTTTTTAAAAATATCGCTGATTACCAAGAAAAAAAAATGAATTCTCTCTGGAATCCCATCATGATGTTAGGAAGAACCCAGAGTTGGAGCGAAACAAATGGCTTAATCATAGGTCCAGCTTGTTTAAATTATTTCACTTTTAGAACCTTTGGGATATTTCTTTCCATTCATTTTCTCGGAGGCTATTTTACATTATTCAATTGAAAGTACTCGTACCTCGAAGCAGTGGCGTAGGAAAGGGAATGATCCCTGAGTGCTGATTCCCCCCCCCCCACCAACCTCTTGAAGTTCAAAAATTAAAATCCGATGATGAAAATTCAAGTTAATTCTCACATGTTTAAAAGACGTGTCTCGTCATCTGATCAATTAATGATTGTCTATGTAAAATTAAAACCACATTCTGACTGTTTCTATTTGTATGTGTTTAAGTCAGAGATTGTATTTAAAGTCTGTTCGCCCCAGAATTTCTTGCTGCTCCTCTGCCTCAAAGAATTTGCAGCAGGGTATAGGATATTTCTACTTTTTTGTTCGAAAATTTAAAAACCAAAAGAATTTTTTTTAAAGACGATAATGAATTTTATTCTACCGAAAAGTAGAGGTCACCATCCACTACGTCAGTTTTTCAAGTTTGGGAGAACGCGAATGTCACATTTGAACGGAAACGAAACAAGGGCCCACCTGCTCCCGAAATTTGAAGTTTTGTCAGTTCGTTCTTTTGTTTCCAAGCATTGTATCCTTCTTGATTATTGCAAATTAGCAATTTAGTGCAAACGAAAGCTTTAAATTCCAATTTAGTTATTTTGACAATAAAAAAAAATACACATTTGACACACATGTCCAAATTTTCTCGACAAGCTTTCTTTTCCACCATTGAACTTTTAAGAGCTTGCATTTGTTTCTGTTTTCTTTCAAATTCCACTTTATTCTTTCACTTTTTCCATGCAGAACTATTCTTCGTGCCACAAAACATTTTATCCGTCCCCCCTCCCTCCCGCTCTTTAAACGCAAACCGAAGAAGAAAAAAAGGCAATCCTCTTTAGACTCAACAAATGCAGAAACGCTACAAGAACAAGAACAAGCAAACAAAACAAAATAATATCTTATTTTGTTGCAAAGAGCTCCAAAATAATTTATTTCATAGAACTGTCTAGACGTTCTCTTTCCCCTACCCTGAATCATCACCCCAAAAAGGTAAGGGTTAGAAACTTGAACCATAAATTGCGTTGCCTCCAATTAGCAGAAACGCACTCCCCACTGAACGCAAAGATTCTAGACGCATTTTTAGGATTTAGACGTATGCCCTTTACGTCTGCAGGTTGCCCTCCTTAACACGATTTACGAAACCTTTTTTTTTTTTTTAATCTCGTGTACGTTTAAGACTAATTTATTATTCCTATATGAATAAAAATTCAGAACGTTGACTTGTAACAACTAATAGCGCTAGAATTTTTTTTTACGTCAAGAAGAATCTAATTCGAAATATTGCAGAAATAGTTCAATTATCAGAGAAAAAAGAGAAAGGGAAGGGTGTAGATAAATATTGCATATTTGTGAGATCTGATAATAGATTACAGCGAGTAATTTTGATTTACTTACCACTCATTTTCCTTTCGAGACATTTTGCTCAATGCATTAAATATTTCTGTGTCATGTGACATTTCATACATGAAACAAAACATTTTTCAAATCGATTTTTAGTAAACATGATGGTGTTATCATCTCGCCACTTGTTTATTTATTCCGAATTTTCTAAATGCCAAACTAAAATAAATATGAATTTAGACCCAAAAAATCACTAATTACCATGTTTTAAAAAAGCTCTTCTGAAAAAAAAAATGCATTATTCATTTCTTCATATGGCATGAATAAAATTCGAAAATTCAAGTTTTTCAAAAAAAAAAGGGGGGGGGAGAAAAAGATCACGGAATGAAAACAAAATAACGAATCGAAGTAAAATCCTTTAATTAATAACTAAAATTATCAAGCATCTTATAAGCATAGTAAACTCAAGAAATTATAAACATTTAATTCAAAACAGCTAACATCGCACTGAACAACTTTTTTCAGTTAAGGCACAGATAAAAGCTTGACCTAGATTCTTGTTGCGATTAAGTAGACATTAGTTATTGTATGGCTACAAAGAGCTGGATTTAGCTTATTTTTGGCGAAAGTCTGATAGAACACGTGCCCACATTCCACATCCTATCAACCTGTTAAAAAATATATAGATTTTTTTTAAACAACCTCAAATTTAGACTATTAAAAACCATCTTATGTCAGAAAAAAAAAAGGACAGTTAAAGTTTAAGTACTAATCCATTTATTTCACAAAGTAAAATTGAAACTGCGATGTGTCATGCGCTCCTATTCACTTGACAGACGACCAGAATGCAGCCAATTACCAGGAATTCCAAAAAGTAGGAAATATTTTTCCTTTAAATCTCCGTCGCTACCCTACCAACTTCAAATCTTCAAAATGTATAGGATAAACAACAACACCCGTCGTTTGAACTTCTGGCCCCCTTTTCCTCGATCTTCCCCCCCCCCTTTACAGCAACCCCTCTGCGTCAGGGAGTTTTTTTAACCTCCTTTTTTTTCACCGAAAAGGGCCTCTTGCACCCCCTTTTCTTTTCTTTTTTTTATTTTTTAGCCAACTGAACTCAGGTAAACAACTGCATAAGTTTAGTCAACCTGTTATTGTCGAAGAAGCCAGTAACAGACAGATAGGGAAGGAAAGAAAAAAAATGAAGGGGCACTAAAAAGGGAAAAATAATAACAATAAAAAAATCTTTAATTTTTTTATGCCTCCTTTTTTCGGTGGGGGATATTTCGGCATACCTGGAGGGGCTGTTTACGCCCGGTTGAGGTCACGGGTTGTTGTTCGCTGACCTTGCCGAGTTCCGGACCGGGCTGGTTGATGCGATATTCATGCTTCTCTCTCTCTCTGCCCTGTTTGTCTACTCATTCGGGCGATGCCCGTTGTTTGCGGCACGTGAATTAGGCAGGAGGGTAAAATAGGGGAATTCTTTCTCTCTAAAATCTTTGCTCCCAAAGTTGGTCAAGGATAGATGATGATGGACTATAAGAAGGATTTAGGAGGAAAGTTTTATGCCGGGGGGATTGCTTTGAACTTACAACATCGTCGATGGTGCTTAACCAAGTTCTTCGGCATTCAATTTAAGTGCGTTAATCTAATTATCCTTATTAAGGGAATAATTTACGACTAGGAGAAAAAAAAAGTCCACACAGTACGTAATAATGACCATCATTAAAGCAAGCAGTTGCGGAAAACTCATTGAAAGTTAACAAAAATATCACGACAAGGAGTAAAATTTGACAAGTGTAATCCAACTCTTTTAATACTCCATATTAAGCAGCATTAATACTACATGTCAAAGAATTATTATATAACTAGTGGTACCCGCACGGCTTTGCCCGTAATAGAAAAATTAAAAGGTCTTTTGGTTCGCCTGTATATTTACAAATAATGTATGGTAAATTTTCTCGCCAATTGGCTTGTGCCCATGTTACGGTTCCACGTTATGATAATTTCGTATCTCGCCAATTGGCTTGTGCCCATGTTACGGTTCCGCGCTATGATAATTTCGTAATTTACTCGTCCATCCTTTGATAGTTTTGATCTTAAAATTGGAATAGAAAAAGAACCACATCGAATTTTCGAAAAATCGATTCGAGGTGCACACCCTCATGCTACAAACTAACTTTGTGCCAAATTTCATGAAAATCGGCCGAAAGGTCTAGGCGCTATGCGCTTCACAGAGATCCAGACAGAGAGACTTTCAGCTTTATTATTAGTAAAGAAGAATATGCTTAATACGACTCGCGGTTGAATGTCGCAAAATTTAAAATGTCACGGATAATAAAAAAAATATCTCATTTTAAAACATTTCAGATTTTTTACGCTGCTTAATTTTATGTCTTCTTAAAATCATTGATGGCTATATGAACAAGCTCTTCTCGGGTTTTTTTTCTTCACTTTCCTTCATTTTTTAAAAAATAATTCAACCTAACATAGATAAAACGTACAAAGCAAGAATGTACTTTTACTTTCAAAATTTAAAGGATTGAATTCGTTTATTTTGATACCAAGAAATAAAATCAAAACAAATGTCTAAAATTCATTCTTCACAATTAAATGTTTTCTTTCATTCGCGTTTTTTAAAAAAGTTATCTATTTTTTATTATCAGGTAATATACTGAGCTTCTTAGTATTACATGTATCATAAATTCTCCCCGAGTTACTAACAGGGCGCGGTTCAATTTTAATTTTTAAAAAAAATGTTTTAAGACATTTTTATTCTTGTCCAAACATCTTAAATGTAAATTAAAATGAATGAGAAATGAATTCAGAACTAAATGAGCTTACTTTCCCATATGCCAGCATCGGTTTTTTAATCTTAATCTCTGTCTCTCTCCTTGCGGTAACAGACACACACTTCCCTTTCCCCCATCTCATACGTCTGCGGTCAGACTTAAAACAATTTTTTAAAATATATCAAATTCATTTATTGTGGCTTCTTTCTGCGTTTAGAGATATTTTGTCTTAATTCATAATATTATTTTCGTTTATCTTTCCTTAAAACTTTTGCATGAAAGTAGGTTAACGACTAATCAATTGTATTGTTGGTTCAGCTGGAATTCTATTCAAGCTTCGTTCAAAAAATTAACTTCATGCGGCATATGGGCACGAGTGTTTTTTGAGCAATCACGATTGCTTATTGCTTTCATTTGACTGTTTTTGGCGTCCTATCATTTTATTTTCCCACCGCCACCCTCCGCACCATCACCGTCGACCGGCTCCTCACGCTACTGCTCCTATAGCGAAAGCCGTCTCCAGGTTGCATTCATGTCCTACACACACGCGCATACATACACAACCACACACACACACATACACACACACAAACACATACACACAACTACCCACACATTCATGCCTGCACACAGACACAAACACATATGCCTACACACACATACACATACCCCCTACTTACAAACACACATACCCCCACATACAAACACACACGCCAACATACACACACTCGTGATTGCGAAAAACATAATTTGAATTCAAAATGTCAAAATTCAATTTTTTTTTTTTCCATTAAGGACGAAAGTAGTTCAAGTTTGAGAGTTGACTCCGTTCGCTTATTGCTTCAAAAAGAAAAATCTCGGTGTCTGGTCATCGTGGCATTTTGTTGCATGACTCTATCAAACGGACGGAGATTTGCTTAATTCTGAGGTCGCACCGCAGCCCGAGGGCAAAAAGAATAAAAGAAACGGTGGGTCTTATCTTATGGCCGAGACAGGTTTCACTTTGGGCAACCTCCGAAACTATTCGAAGCGTGCACTGTCTAAACAAACAACAAGTGCCTCGGGGGGTACTTCTTGGTTATATCACTCAGGGGGTTGCATAACGACCGAAAGGGGGGTGCGAGAGCTGACCCTAATCTTGGCCACCTGAGGTCGATGCCCTGACACCTGGCTCCATCCAGGGATCGGATAGGGGTCTGTCTCAAGTGGGTTCGGTTCGAAACGGGGGTCGCCAGAGATAAGTCTGTCAGAAATGTCTACGAGGAAGAGTAACTGTAACCCCCTGCTTGTTTATTATGACGCAGTTACATAATCGGGGTTGCATTCGAAAACTGCCTCCTATAACCGACGAAAAACTCTCTCTCGTATTTTGGCCGTTGGCAGATGTTTAGCTAAATGGTAATCCGTTTATAATGAGTTTAAAATTGAAGAGTAAAAAGCAGCGACACATGCTCGCACTAATGCTCCCTTAGATTTGCCCTGCCTTTAAAGTTCACATTGTGGAGAGAAACAAACCGATGAAACATTGAATACAAGATCAGTATTTTTATTGATTGATTTTACAGATTTTTTTTTTCTAAGTTACTCGAGAACGAGAGAGAAAGAGCAAATCATATCGCATTATTGAACATAATTTCAAAAAACAAAAAAGTAACCAATCAAATTGAGATCCATCGATTGAAGGAACATAATATTCCGTTTAATCTTCGTCCAAGCCCCTTCGTCCACTCCTTGATTTTCACACAAAAAAAAAAAAAAAAAAAAAAAAAAAAAAAAAAACTGCTATAAAATAGTTGGCTATTCAGAAAATTGCGAAAACACATGTAACTTGTATCTTTACGCATAAAATCCATAAAGATTTTAAAAACATTTTAGTCACAATAAAATACACAGCAACACAACAGTAACTTCAAAAAAGTACAAATGGGGCGGGGGGGGGGGGGGTCTGCTACAGATCGATTCAGTTTCAACAAGAAAGCTAGAAGATTTTTTTTTTAGCTTGTTATTTAACTCTGTTCTTTCTGGAGCTCCCCACCCCTCCCCCTTTTTTTTCCACCATAGTATTACGCAACTTTGCTATTCACACCTGATATACCAAAGTAGATAACCCCTTCGGTTAATCCCCCGTTACTAATCAATAGTAGTACGTGAAAATATTAAAAATGGCATGAAAATATAAATGGCTATTAAAAAATCATCCGTTAATCGCCAGCCGATCGTCACCTCAAAATATTAAAGATCTTAAAATTCATAAGAGGCATTAATTGGTAAAATCCTTTCCACCAAATCAAAATAAATAAATAATAAATAAAAATACATTGCTCACATTATTAAATGTATTTAATCTGTTATTTAAAAAATATTTGAAAAAAGTGTCTACAAAAGAATTTCTGTAATATTACTCGCCAGATAAAAGCTGCAAAACCAAACAAACGCTAAAATGTAATTCTTGCATCACTACATGCCGATTGACACAGTATGTTTCACAGTTCATGGTAAACCAATCTCGTACAACATTGATACAAAAAATCAGTCAACTAACAGTTATCAAATTAAAAAGTGATTTATCCACAAAACAAAAGAAGCATCAAATAAAACGTTCCCGAAGCAAAATAACAGCATTAGCAGGAAATCGTTTTCGACGCCTTGTACCATCAAGCAACCATATCCTCTTTCCAGAAACGTGTTTCACTTAATAGCCTGTACATAATCGCGTTAATTAAGATAGATACATAAAACTCGAGCAATTCCGTGCAGAGCCGCACTTTTCCTTCAAAGATGGCAGTAACAACCCTTGCAAAGTGCCCATTGTGCAACCTTAACACGTGAAGCGCTGCGAAGTCACGCACCACCCTGAGACACGATACTTTTTTACCCCGATAGCTACAATTTAACTCTCTTAATTGACACGGCGCACGCGATAAATCCTTCTTCCACAAAAAAGTGCGATTGCTGTTTGATTATTTGCATTACGTCTCGCCCCTTTGCGCACGACACCGTTTCTTGACTTCTGGGAAAGTGGCATTTAATACCCACACGGATGTGACCAAACCCTGGGGGAATTATCGATTAGGCTTTTTACTTAAAAGCGAGTAAATCGCTTTTCTAGTATTATACAACACATTGTAAGGGGCAAAATTAGTGGTTTTCACTGGTCACAGGGCTACTAAAATAGCGATAAAAAATCTGTCCATCGTTATTCAAGCAATAAATCAATAACTCAAAAGTGTGCAAATAGCATTAACTAATTGTTAAAATATTTTTCATGAAAACCAAGAGGTAAATCTTGTGAACTAATTTATTAAAAATATAAATTACTTACACTAATTAATGTATTGAAGATAGTTAATTTGAACAAATTAAAAATATATATTTCGCCAAGCCTTTTGACTTAAAAAAAAAACCACTATTCCAAAAAAGTGGCTATATTGAAATTGTTACTACCGGTCATTAGCAACTAGAGAATTTTTCTAGTCATTCTGCTCAAAACATCGCACTAATTAACACATAGGCGTCTGATTATTATTATTTTTTTTTTTTTTTGGCTTTTATTTCTCTAATTACGAGGAAAATGCTTTAAAAAATCCCATTTTAATTGAAGTAGAACTATGGTTAAAAACCCATTTGACAACATTGGGATTTTACTGAAAAAACAGCAAATAACTTAGACAAATACACCGAAACAATTATAATATAAATTTGTCTCGGGGGTCAGGGTGCCCCTTTGCATTTCACTCTTACAACAAGAGTTTGAGAATCAGGTTCTTTCCGAGGCCGCCACTGCTTTTCAATTCAGATTGGCTTCCGGAAATTAAAATTTTCTTTCCGTTTGGAAGTGAGTGTATTAAATATCTGACACAGATAACAATAACAGGCGTTTGTTTTCCTTTCTGACACAGCTAAAGAGTTCATCTAGTTCATTTTCGCAATGGAATGGTCAGGGGGGGGGGTAACTCTCCCTCCTTCGAAGCACCCCCTAAATGAGGATGACCGACAACGCATCCGCAGAAGCACGTGGCCCCACCACGCGGCAAGGAGTTCCTGATTGGCGGAAATTTGAGAGGGAGACGCAATCGATTTTCGATGTTGGAGGATTCACCCCACCCCTTCCTCTCTGTCGAGTAAAATAAAATTTCAGCATCCATCGATTTTGAGCCGATTTTTCATTAAAAACATTGTTTGATTGAAAAATGTAACTATGTAATGAAATAAGGTCTCTTTTTTTTGGGGGGGGGGGGGGGGTTACACGATTATTCATTGCTTTTACTCGTGCATCATTGACAGCAGGATGAAATATTTTCCTATGGTGCATTTAAATCGAAATAACTCACGTCTGAAACGAATCAATGTGCAACAAAATAACAGTAAGGAAGCGATGACGAAAATACTCAAATTAGCTATTAATTACAGACACGTGTTTCGAGCTGGCAGGGAACCCCTTTTTAATGCAGGAAAATGATCTTCTGAACATAAAGTCATTTGATAAATGTAACGAGGTGGAGCAGTAGACAGTTTAAATAGTAAATAAAAGGGTGGAATTAGCAAAAACAACCGAAAGAAAATGAAACCAAGGGCCGAAACTTATTATATAATTCCTGAGCTGTGGTTGGGGGGAGGGTGGAGGGGCGCCGTTTCTCGAAATATTTTATGTATCATTTTGAAACTAATGCCAATTTAAGGTAAATTGATTCCAAACATCCTTTTTTAAAAAAAGTCTGCTTTTTAAATCAAAACTAAGCTAAGTAATCTAAGCTGATATTTTTGATCGTACAAAAATGCATCATCTATAACCTCTATCTTATAAAAAGACGTTCCCATAGCTAGTTTTTCCAAACTACATCACTGCATAATTCCCGCAAAGAAAAAACCCTTACGAAATTAATTTCTGAAAACATCCTATAAACAGTCAATTTCATCCCTGTAAATGAAACCACAAATTGATTTTTAAAAAAATCAAAAAAAAAAAAAAAAAAAAATCAATGAAATCCGAAACAATAATCTTAATTTGTGCTTTGTCGATTTTGTTTCCCAATTGTTATTTCACGTCTGATTTAGCAGTCATACTTTCCGTACATGTCGTTTCACTGCCGAAGCCCAACTCGTTAGGCACAGCCAACTAACAGAAAATATGCGACAGACATGCGACGCAGTTCATTTTTGGGCAAAACAAAGTTGATCAATTAATGGCTTTTGCTATCTATCTGAAAACAAAATTGGTTTTAATTTTCCCGATAAATTGCCATTAGCAATGACAAAAGCAAATGCAGGTACAATTACACTAAGAAGGAGTATGACATGCAATAAGGAGTACTTAACTATGACTAAGGAACAAATTGCTTACTTGTTAATAAACTCCCGATCGCCTAAAGATAATAAATGATTTCACAGAGTTTAAATAACACGAAGGCATTAAATGTTTTTCATTTGGAAAACAAGAATAATTTTCAAAATTGAGTCTACATATTTTAACTTTGCTTTTGTTCATACGAAATAAAAAATAAGTTATTGTTTTACTACTCCAAAATCTGAAAACTAGATTAGCTTCGACATTTAGAAACTTTCGCAAAATAAAAATAAATACCTCCACCACTCTAACATAATGATAATAATTTTTAAAAAATAATTAAAAAATAATTAAAAAAATATGTAAAAGATGAACCTAAATAGGTATTAATTCCAATTATTAGCTCAAAAGTTCTGATGTTAATAATTAATTGCATTGCTTTATCTCATATTTTTTATTATTAGCCATTGGTCTTGGTCGAAAATACAGGTAAAATAGCTAATTCATGCCAAATAATGAGATAAGCTCGTAGAATAATCACATTTTCTAACTGCTAGTTCAAAAACGTTCTCGTTTTTGTAAAAGTAAAACTATAGTGTAAGGAAAACGCTGGATTCGAAAAACATCTTGTTCAATTGGACAATAACAGCACATCAATATTAATGGTTCCTGAGGGTTTCCGTGTCCATTTTTCTCATTTCCTTTCTTCGCGAAGAATTATTCTTTAACATTGGACAGTGGAAAAGTCCCACGGGTAACCTAGCAACGCGATATAAACTAACGCCCACACACACACCCGCTCGTTAAAATGAATGATACAAGCAAAAATGTTAAAAAGCGACTAAAAATTGAATTACCCAAATGACAGAGTAATACAAACATATAAACATTATTTTAAGGTTAATTTATATAAATGATGCAGATCAGAAAACTTATTGCCTTTTTTCCTCACCATAGTGACAATAAAGGATGTATTGGTCATTCTTAAAAAGTTTTTCATTTTCACGTATTCAATCTAATTGAAATATGGGTAAAATTATGTGTTTGCTCTTAGTGCGAATATTTTATTTTCATGTAAAAAAGTTTTCAATCGACTAATTTTTTAAATAAATTGCTATGTTTTTCTCGATTTGATCTGCAAGTAGGTACAGAGAAAGATTAATAAAATGATTGAAACGTATCTCGATCTTTAGCACTTTACTATAAAAACTATCTAGTTTCTTTTGATAAATATACCGAAAATAAGATCACAAAATTATTACTAATTATGAGGAAAAAATAAAGTATCGCTATTAGTTCGAATGCATATCTTCAAGAGCTTACATCTTTAAAAAAATCGGATTTTATTTTTTCTATCATTTTTTATTTTCTCTTCACTATTCCTAATGGTTTTGCAAATTTTTAAATCGATTTCAAAACGGAAAAAGGTATTCAAACGGCTTTTTTTTTTTTTTTTTCGGTCCACCCGAAATTCCCCATAGATAAATCGATTTTCGATTTTTTTTTTAAACTGATGAGGGATGGAAAACTCACTTTCGAAAGAATTTATAAACGACAATGGGGTCGTTTCCAAAAGTTTTAAAATATTTTTTTCTGAAAGAGCATGCTTAAAAACATAGGACCATTTTTAAAATAATTTATTTAAGTTTAATATTTCTAAAAAATTACTTAAATCGTTGCGCTTTCATTGTTTACACTTCTGTCGTGTGACATCACAAATGATGAAATGCCATTCAATGTTGCCATTCACAGAACAAAATATTTAATTCGCATCTTTACTCACGTGTATTGGCAACGATATGGTTGATAGCAAGAGTAGAGCGCAATTTTAATTCGCTGCTTGATTATCATAAAGTGGAAACGTAATAGGAAGATGCGGCAAAGTGCATCATTTGTGACGTCATAAAGACCACGCCTTGTTTAAAAAATCGGACATTTTAAAAAATTAATTTAAAAAAAACTGTTGGGAAAATAAAAGTATTTTCTGGGTCCATGTAATTTTTTTTGCTCATTCTATACATTTCAATAACTAAAAGTAGTACTTTTGACTGAAGGAAACCACCCCATTATATTTTGGTCAGTTTTGTTTAAAGTTTTTTATTATTTTTTTTATCATTTATATATTATACATATATATATTATGCATAGTTTCAAGTCTGAACTTATACAAGTATAGATTTGTGAATTTTGGGCTTTGGAAATTGTTCAAATGACAAGAGTTTTTGGGACTTTCTAACAGTTTTAAGGATTCATTGATTCACCCAAGATCACTTTCTATAGTCAAACACATCCACATTCATGAGTTACTGGAAAAGGTTAATCGGTGCAGTCAGATACGTTGTGAGCTAACTGGCAGAAAGCGGGATTCCGAGCTAACTGATAACTTGCTCATGTGTTCAATTGTGATGTCATATTTTTAATTTTTTTAAATCACCACACTGTCCTTTTCATCATGCACAATCATCTCACCTGCAAACTCTCGATTTCATAAGAGTCGCCCAAGTTTGATCTGCTTATTGGAGTAGCTATGGAAATGTTCTAACTTTTTGATAGTTTTAAAACTTGAATTAAATATGCGTACTACGGACAAAAATTTCGAAATTATTATAAACATATTCAAGATAACTTACTTAAATGAAAAAAAAAGCATGTTTAGAAGGAAAAAAAAAAAGAATGGAAGTATAGAGTTTTAAATTTTAAGGGGTCACTGGAAAAATGGCCAAAGTTCAATCAGATAATAAAAAAAAATGCAAGTTTACTTGCTAATAAAATGATAATTTCAAAAAGAAAACAATTAAAGAAAAATAATTTTCTGATAAGAGTGTTCAATTACAAATATTAAAATTAACATTTGTGTTGTAAAATGAATAAATACAAAAATTTCTTCAAAAGGTGGAATCAGGTCATTTTCCCAGTAAACCCTTCATTTAGTTTTTTTTTTTTTTTTTTTTTTTCAGCTGTATTATTTATTGAAATTATTGAAGTTTCATTTAAAGAAGCATATTCCTTTTTCTTTTATTAGTAAATGTTTTATATTTACTCGATAAATTGGATAAAGAATTTCAATAACATTTACACTTTAATTCAGTGAGAGACAAGATTTAATCAATTTTGTCGCTATTGTGTTAAGATGAAAAAAAAAAACCCCTCATATTTCACGTATCTGTATGTACGATTTTATAATTTGTCATAACTATCAACATATGTCATGTGTGCAAATCTAACTCTGCTTTGAAAGAGTAGATATATGATACTGATATATCATTCATAATTGTGCCATTTTCATGTCAGATGTTATAAAACAAGGTTAATGTTTCACAATATCAAGATCTTAATAATGAACTTTTATACGATTCATACTGTGAAATGATTCATTAAATGTTGTGTCAAACTATCAGGGCAAAATCTCAGGCTTCTAGAAAGGACTCAGGAATAAATTTGCATCGGCCATTTTCAAAATTTCCACGAGTAAAAAGTGGATAAAATATGTCATAAAGTTTTTAAAATAAATATATATTAACACATTTTGAAAACTTTCACAGAAGAAACAAAGCTAGCATTGTATTTTAATTTCACATCTTCAGTAAAAATATTTCAAATTTAGTATACATTACTTTAACGTATGAAACAAATTGCTAAAGTAATCATGAAATATTTTAAGTGTTTAAAAGCGAAGTTGAGAGAGCAAAAATTGCAAATTGGTTGTTAAATTCAATAAGGCAAGTTAAGGCATCAATAATAATTTATTGTTGAAATGAGTCAAATGGTAAACATTAAAAATCTATGATGATCTAAAATGAAGGAGAAAAATGCTGCAATATTAAAAAAATAATAATAACAAAAATTTATAACTCTTTGATTGAATCTACAAAGATTGGTTGCTGGAAAACTCAATTTTTCAAAATGAAAAACAGTTTAAGATAACGAATAAGCAAATAACCATTGTAAAATTCAAAACCATTGTATGTTGAAAAATTAATTAAAAAAAGCCTTAAATAACAGCAATATATTTAAAATAATTAAAGCAGGAGTACATATGTTTACTCCTTTAAAAAAAAGGCCTTTTTAACTAAAGCCACAAACAAACATTTGAATATGCATAGTGCAAAGCTTCATTAATTATGCCCGTCATAATACTTTTTTCACTTTTGCCAAAACAAAATATAATTTGTTGTTTGATATTTCAACCAGCTCGAGCCATATGAAGTCAAATTAATACTATGTACAATGTCATATCGCTGTAATACTGACTAATCTTATGTGGATGGTCCTAATTGTTTTGGACCGGTCCTAATTGTTTTGGACCTTTCCAACAATAACAATTTTGTTCAATCTAAATGCAAAATTTTATCACAAATTTCAACTAAACTTATGTGGATGGTTTTATTTCTTTTAGACCTTTCTATCAATAACAATTTCGTTCTATCTAAATGAAAAATTTTACAATAAATTTCAACATTAAAAATATTGCGCAATATGCATATGCAGTATTTTTATAATGTATTACCTTCCAGTATTTTCAATGTAAATGTTTGATAAAATGTAACATTTTCTAAATTTTAAGAAAACTTTTAATGTTTACTACAACTGAATGGTATATACTCATAGGTGTAATAAATAGTATACCAAATTTCATTAGAAACGTCACATATTGCATTTA
The DNA here is from genome assembly GCF_026930045.1 of Uloborus diversus. Classification (NCBI taxonomy): domain Eukaryota; kingdom Metazoa; phylum Arthropoda; class Arachnida; order Araneae; family Uloboridae; genus Uloborus; species Uloborus diversus. The sequence goes on along the minus strand of NC_072732.1, from coordinate 25,806,465 downwards.
AGTGTTCAGGGAGGAGCCTAATGATATGCATGCTACCGCGTAAGCAAACATGTTTCATAAATTAATAAACGAGGCATTTAACATTTCTGTTAAAAATTCTAATTTTGAGCAAAAGGTTAAATCAAATTATGAAATTTTCTTGATTTTTAATTATGGCAGCAACGATTATTACTAAGCAAGCAACTAAAAAGTACAAACGCAAAACATGTGCAGTTAAAGAATTTGATAGAAACAAACGTCCTATTAGTAAAAATTGCTCCTCTTTGGAAAATTAAGCAGCAATATGATTTTTAAACAATTCTTAGCTACATTCCTCTTTTTAAGACAACATTATATGTTTATGATGTTTTTAAATTCGTGTGTCTTATGTACCTTGCAGTTATTTGTTAGCTTTCTGATACAGCTCTACAATACATAGTTTTGTACCTGCATTAATTTGTGCTCTTTTTTTTTTTGTGACAAAAACTGTTGTTCAGTTTCAACTATGTTTAATTGAATTCACTAACGTTTTGTAGGTGAAACACACCTCCTAACTTTTCGTTGTTGTTGTTTTTTAGAAGAAATTTTGCTCTTTGAGCAAAATAAATATTTGTTGTAAAATAGCCAATTGAAATACAGTTCAACACATATTTAGTTATTCCTTAGTTTGTCTTGTGTGTTTACAAACAAAAGACAAACCTTTATCTCCCCAATTCATCACTCCTATTTCTTTCAAAAATACAGTAGAAGACCGTTATAACGCCGACCTGTATAACGCAATTCTCTATAAACCGCACTACTTTTCAGAAGTAAACAATAGGTTTTGAAGTTTAAAAAATCCCTCTGTTTTGCTTTGCAAACATAAAAACTGTTAGGCAAATTAAATTTTGAAAGTTTTTCATCTTTCCATCTTATTTCAAAGCTTTTAAATTGAAAATTAGTAATAGTAAACAGAAAATACCAGATGGCTCTTGAAAATGCAGCTGTGATGCAAACCATGAAACTAGCAGAAGTGCAGGATTTTGATTGTGAAACATATTTATTTGTGAATAACTGATTGCAGATAAAACTCATTCTGAAGTGCTAATACATAGATATATTCTGAATATTAGTTTCAAAATTTGTGAAATGATCTATATGACGCCAAAACCTGTATAACGCAAAAGCTCTGGTCCCAAGGTGTGCGTTATAACGGTCTTCTACTGTATATAAAACTGACACACACATAACCATTGTATGCATTTAATTTAAATTAATGTTCATATGAATGTGATTTAAATTGGTCTTTATTTGAGGACATACAAACATAGTGGACCAAGTCTATTTTTCATTTTAAATGAGTTGAACACAAAAGGTGTAGCAATGCCACTGCCATTGTAAGCCAAGTCTGAGTAAGTAAGCCAATTTAAATTAATGTTCATATGAATGTGATTTAAATTGGTCTTTATTTGAGGACACACAAACATAGTAGACCAAGTCTATTTTGCATTTTAAATGAGTTGAACACAAAAGGTGTAGCAATGCCACTGCCATTGTAAGCCAAGTCTGTAGTTCTCATACTATACATAACTGCCTATGTCACAGAAGCAGGAGACTTTGCTGCACATAACTGAGAATGTGCAATTTCTATCTTTTAAAATCAAAAATAGGCTTAGTCAACTACAATTGTCAGCCTCTCATTTAATGGTTAGTGCTTTGTTCTTACCCTACCACAGGCTTTACCAAATATGACATTATTTATACCTGTTTCTTTCTATGAATGACATTAAATCGGGGTTCTACAGTAAAACAACTTACAAGTGACAAGTGGTTAGCAAATTTCAACAGTATGTTGATATAAATGTAAAAGTAATACAGTAGAAGACCGTTATAACGCCGACCTATATAATGCAATTCTCTATAAACCGCACAACTTTTCAGAAGTAAACAATAGGTTTTGAAGTTTAAGAAATCCCTCTGTTTTGCCTTGCAAACATAAAAATTATTAGGCAAATTAAATTTTGAGACAGTTTTTCATCTTTCCATCTTAATTCAAAGCTTTTAAATTGAAAATGAGTACTCATAGTAAACAGAAAATACCAGATTGCTCTTGAAAATGCAGCTGTTATGCAAACCCTGAAGCTAGCAGAAGTGCAGGATAATGCACTTTCTTTTAATTGAAACATATTTATTTGTGAATGATTAATTGTAATATTAGTGCTTTAATACTCATTGCAGATAAAACTCATTCTGAAGAGCTAATATATAGATTTATTCTGAATATTGGTTTCAAAATTTGTGAAATGATCTGTATAACGCAAAAACCTGTATAACGCAAAAGTTCTGGTCCCAAGGTGTGCGTCATAACGGTCTTCTACTGTAATCACTCAAGGTATATCTTTCTCTGTAAAATGTTTTCTTGATTAGTAACCTTGTGAAAAAGCGTTTTTGTCGTCTTTTAATTTATTTTTCCATGTTGTGACACAGTGTTGAAAGATATTACTTCAATGCAAATGAATTGTAACAAAACTCATTATTTTATAATGAAAAGAATCACTCACCAATCATATATCTTCCCAATTTGATGAAGTCGAAACATGGTAATTTGAGTAATAAGTTTATTTTAAAAGTCTTCATTTTCAGAAATTATTAGAAAATTTCAGAGATTTTTAACATTAAAGTCACAAAGAAGGGGGGAGCGGGGCACAGAATCACTTATGAAAATCACAATATTAACTTTTGCAAGGGAGAATTATTAACATCCATCCTAAATTCAAATAAAGCAAATTCAGAATAAAGTAGCTGGCAGATTGGTTTATATTTTATGTTTTAGTGCAATTTAAAAATCGTGCTTCATAAATTTGCAACAGCATCTAAGTTTAATTTAACAACCAATTGAGATACAATTATGCAATGTTTTGAATCAAAATGTATCTCAAGATCTTTAGCAAGAAGCTAAGAATCTTGGGACACATTGGTGCAACTGTGGGTGATGCCGATAGTTTCTGAAAATACACCATTACTTCATCGGATAAATACTTAAGAGGAGCGATTGTCTTTTGATAACTCTAAGTTATGTGAAATACACCACCAGCTCAGTCATTTCCAGCCGAGGACTGCAGTTTCGTGCTTATTAGCACTCATCAGCCCGGCATAGGAAAGTGACTGAGCTGGAGATGGAAAACCTCTTAAGGAAGCCAAGAGTGCGAAACAAACTGGTAGCTAATATAGAATTAGCAGACCAGACGAGTGACCGAAGCAATGGTTAATGAGCACGAAACTGCAGTCCTCGGCTGGAAATGACTGAGCTGGTGGTGTATTTCACGTATTTCTGCTTTAGCCCTGGTTAATGGGCGGTAATTTACTGAATATGAACTCTAAGTTAGCTTAACAGCAAAAAGGAAAAATTTCATGATACATTAGCTTTACTAGTGCCGCTGGAAAAAAAGTTTTTAAAAAAATCAAGTAAGAGACCAAATATCAACCGTCATTTAAAATTTTGTAAAGTGTATTATTTAAAAAGACATCAGATTTCTCACCAAATAATTCAATGTTGAAATTCCCAATACATGACATCAATTTTTGCATTAGACAATTTATATGAACTGTGATGGAAATATTTTCTTAGTATTAAAATTTAACATTATAATACCTAATGATGCATACGTGTGCTCAAAGTGCCTTTTAGCACATAGCCATCAGAAATACAGCATTTGTATAGATAAATAAAACCTAAACTAAAGCACCTTGTTATAGATGTATTAGAAAAAAAGAGCAAATGTATTATTTTTAAGTATATAACGTAGAAATATAGTAATAAAAGAAATATTTACTATGAAATGCATCAACAATAAAAATTTCAGAGTTTGATAATTTTAATTTCTAACATTTAAACAAAAATAGTTATCAGCAAAGGAGGAATAAATAAATTAAAAAAAAAAAAATACTTTCAAGAGATGATATTAATCAAAAAGTAAATAATTCATAGTAAAATATAAATAAATAAGTAAAATTTGAACAAAACAATTCTTAAAGTGTATGACACAAAATTGAAAATAACAAATATTTTTATAGATTGACTGCATGAAACTGCAATATAGTTTAACTGTGTGGGTATAATCACAGAGTAATCAATTTATTAAGTATAAAAATATATATTATTGATAAGAAAATATTCTGCTTTATTTTAAGAACTCAGAAATACTTTAATAATTCAGTTATAAATTGATTCAAAAAACAGAAGGAAAAAAATCTCCATTCTTGGAAGAAAAAAAAACTTATTCAAACATAAAATTAATAAAACAAATTTTTAAACAATACACCTAAAAAAATATGATCTTTGATTTTGAAAACGTATTAGCAATAATAATAGTTATTGTAAAATTTAATTCCGATTGAATATTCAATTTTCTCTAATATTTTTATTATGGTTATTATGAAAAGGAAGAAGCCAACACCTCACTGTTTTTTAATTTCATTATTTAGCAAAAGAACATAAAAATTTTACAGTACAAAAATACAAGAACAGAAATGCAATATCAATACAAAAAAAATCTTACCTATTTCCTAGATGTGTTACAGATGTGTACTTGAAACTAATTTCTATTGTACAATGTACAATATTTTGTTTTTGTTGTTGTTGTTAGAGTATATTGATTAATAAGAATTGAGATGAATTGTAAAACAACTTTCTTTCCGTATGAATGGAAAATAGTAGCATCATTAGCTGTACATTTCTTGTGTTAAGAAAATACTGAAAGATCTAAGATGAACTTCAATCCAAATGTTATTTTTAATCAAATTTTGTACAAATATATGTGTCTTGTAAAAAAACTTTGTGGATTTGAAACATATTAAAATATTACTTAAATAAAAAATCTTCAGTGCATTCAAAAGCAGTCTTTGTGTGTGTTTACTGTTGATGTTCATGAACACTATTTTTTCCCTCTGAAATGTTTTTATACAATACACAATAGTCTTTCAAAATAATTTAAAATATTGAATAAAAGTTTTAATTTAAAAATGAACTTTTAAAATAAAAGAAACTTCAAATTCTTAGCAATAATGATATTAAACTACACAATAGCAAGCCGCTATTAATATCTAATGCATGTTTCTTTTTTAACTTTCAGAGAGGTTTCTTTTAAAAAATTTTACATTAGAAACAAATTAAACCAAGCAATTATGTGCTTTTTATTTTAAATGCTAGCAGTTTTCCAAAAAAAGTAACCTACCAATAATTTATTATTATCTCATCTCTATTCATGGAAAAGATAGACAAGATGTAAATAAAGAAATATGCCATTGGGGGCGTCAACTATGTATTTGGCATGGACAAATAGAACTTAATTGGCGTGAAGAAGATGGGGAATATTGGTTCACATTTTGCAGATAATTTACAAACTAGATGCTCAAAAAATAGGTTTCTACCAAAACAAGCAAACAACGCTTGAGACGTTCTACAAATTTTAAAGAACATTTGCTAACTTTTTTAATATCAAAATTTGTAAAATAAAAACAGTTAAATATTAGCCAATTCGAAATTTCCCAAAAACTATGCTGAATTCCTCAAAAATGTACTTCAAAGACATTAAAAGACCTTTTTCACAATTATTCTATTATGGGATTGATCAAAATTTTGTATGAAAAACTGAAATAAAAAGGTGTAAAGGTCCTTTTATTTACTGGATTTGTTGCCAGTTTTACAGAATAAGTTAAAAGACAATTTTAGGAGATGCAAATTTTAGAAGGTAATGAATAATGAAAACAACCCAAATTTAAATAACTTGCAGCAGGTCCGGGCTTTCTAAACATTTTACCATGAACATTCCTTGATTTTAATACTCTATTGCCATTCTAAACATCCTTAGTCAACTTTTTAGATCAGTTGGATAGACAAATGAAAAGCACAGGGAAGAAAAGAAATGTCAAGCTTTAAAATGTTTGAGAAAATCAGGTTTGAAAGTAATCCCTTGTTTTTCTTTATTGAACTGTAAACTTTTGGATGATTTTTTGCCTTGATCTTTCTCCTTTTTTTTATGTTTAAGTAGAGCAACAACTTCTATTCTACTAACACTCAGTGCTACCATACTGAATTACACTTACACAAGGGGGAAAAAATAATTTAAATGTTGCCTTTCTTTCCATGCAAACACAAATTTGGTTTCAGTTATCATGATTTTGATTTTAAGCCTTACTAAAGCATTGTAACAAAGGGAAAGCAGTTACTTGAATTGTGAATATGTAAAATGAAATTGCACAGTAAAACTGGGAAATTACAAAACTTTTTAATTGTTCTCAAAGTATGATCTACAGAAACTGGTTTTGTGATTTACGCAAAAATTTATTGCACAGTACCACTAAAAAATTCATATTAGTAAAACATCACAATGGGTGCATAACCATATGTCATACAGTGATAAATGAGTGCCCACTACTTTTCAGTGATGTAAAAAAAATATTAAAATAAAATGATGACTATGGTGGGGAGGTGGGGATACATATAAATATAATGAATTCATGAAAAGAGCCCCAAGAGCTATTTGATTAGGCAAAGTTATGGACAGCTTTTCGTTTCACTAGTCAAGTGGGTTTAGCTTTTCAAGGTGGCAGAGAATTCATAAAAAATACATATAAATACTGGAAAATAATCTCATTCTATTTGTAGACAACACAGGGGGATTGATTTAGATGTCTCAACAAGGGTCTGATTAAGGCACAGCATGGTCCTATGTGCAGGGGCGCCAACTTGCAAAAATTATGGAGGGGGAGGGGGGGGGGTAAACATCACCAGGGTCTAAGGGCTCTCCCACGTAAAAGTTTTGGAATTCTGAACCTTGAAAATGTCATTTTACATATTTTCTAGCGCATATAATTTATACAAACCACTAACACATGATATGGCGTTTTAAGGGTAAAAGAATCTAAAAACTAGAATATACATTTTCTGGTTCATTTCGACCATGTCACATGTTTTAAGGAACTTTTTACAGTTTTATTTTGTGATGAGCCGTGCAGTGGACATGCATTGCTTGTGGCTGAAAATCTGAAACCAACTTTTGAAGACCACCAAACTTCCCCTTCATATATGTCACACCATCATAGCAGACCTCTTGAATACCGAAAAGGTAAGTCTAAGCAAGCTCATTTTCAGCCCTTCCTTAACCCCCACCCCTAACTAGCCGACTATGAATAAAGACCTTCAAAGCATACCTCCAATGTCACAAAATATTGTTCAAGCATGAAAAATGTCACAGCATTCAACATGAATCCTAGTGGGGAAACAAGATGGTACACAGTGGTCTAACTTAAGGGTGGCAAAATTGTTATCAACAAAAGCTGGAAAAATAAAAGTGGGAACAAAATGCGACTAAAACTTAAGAGCAAACAATACTCTAACCCCTAACTAGCCATCTAGCAGAGAAGAGTAAGCTGGAAAAATAAAAGTGGGAACAAAATGCGACTAAAACTTAAGAGCAAACAATACTCTAACCCCTAACTAGCCATCTAGCAGAGAAGAGTAAGCTGGAAAAATAAAAGTGGGAACAAAATGCGACTAAAACTTAAGAGTAAACAATACTCTAACCCCTAACTAGCCATCTAGCACAGAAGAGTAAGCTGGAAAAATAAAAGTGGGAACAAAATGCGACTAAAACTGAAGAGCAAACAATACTCTAACCCCTAACTAGCCATCTAGCACAGAAGAGTAAGCTGGAAAAATAAAAGTGGGAACAAAATGCGACTAAAACTTAAGAGCAAACAATACTCTAACCCCAACTAGCCATCTAGCACAGAAGAGTTGGGTTTGGAACTAGCAGTTGCTAGTCACTTAAAAATTCCATTTCGACAACAGCACATTTTAACCCAACCGTCACTTTTGATGTTTAACTTTTTATGAAATAATAGCTATAATTTTAATGATTAAGCCGATTGTCCTGTACCTCTTTTTTTTTTTGCTGAGGGGTAAGAAAACATTCATTTGTAGAGTACACACGCATACATCTAAATTAAACTGTCAATTTCTCAAACTGTTTTTTGTAGAAATTGATTTTCAAAAATTGTTTTATATTCGTTTATTTATTCATAATTTATCAGCTGTGATGCTCAGAATAACATCTAAATAACTATCATAACATTTAGCAGATGATTGCTCGGCATAAGCATAATGAACTATTTAAAATTAAAAAACTAATAATATTCTGGAAACTAAAACTAAAAAAGGAATGTGCCATTGATTCCCAATGAATTCCACCGACTTCGAATTAATGCACAGGAAGCTTAACCACCAACTACTCCAATATCATCAGCGCTGTCCATCGGCAAAGAAACACTGCCATCCCAAGGGGATAAATCAGGATTTTTTTTAATTTTAAAATTTACATTATACTTTATTTTGAATAAAAATAAATACTTCCAGTAACACTGGGCATAGTCAAGAGATTTGTTGAACATTTGGAACTTCTCAAGAGTTTTTAATAACTAGAATCTTGATGATGCAATTTGCAAACATATTAAATGGCAAAGCAGCTATTTATTTCCGAGTACCTTTGTAGAATTTAATATTGAGGACATTACTGCCCTGCTATAAGCGCAAAAGTCGTATCTGCAGCTGAGTTCAAAATGAGAAATTGCCGTTTAAAGTTTGGTGCCTCCATGTATTTGATTTGGATGCAATTGTTTGATTTTTTTAGAAAAATATTTCCCATTGACAAATGACCATAAAAAATTGTATTTGGGTGAAATATGTGACAAAGAAGCACCTGGTGACCATAACTCAAATTTGATGAAAAGTGCAGATACTACTTTTGTGCTTAGAATGGCAGATTACAGGACACAGCTCATTCAATTTTTTATAATAGTATGTATTTTTCAGCTTAAAATATGGATGCCTGCATATAGAGAGACTTTTAAAACATTATTTAAGGACTAGCTGCGTCGCCCGGCTTTGCACGATGTATCTCGAAAATAATAGTTATGTAAAGTGACGCATGCTCAAATATAAGGCTTGAACAAAAAAAATCAGTAAAATTTTGCGGCAGATTGCGGGAAAATAAACAAAAAGTAAACATTTTGAATCCTCTGATTGCAGGAAAAGCCTCAAAACAAAAAGCAAAATTTTATTTGCTTATATTCGAGAAAAAAATGGCAACAGATCTTTCAATTAATGATTTTCTTCACGCTACAACTACAAATTTTACTAAAAGCATTATTACGGAAAGTTGAGATGAAGCACTGAATAATAATTTGAATGGAGGAAAGCCTTTGAAAAAAGGGAATTTTATTTTGAAACCTAAGAGTCATAATTAATAGTTTTTAATTGATATCTCCACTAATTATTATCAGAGGATTTATCTTAAATAGCCAAACATGAAGACGGGAAGATTACGAATCCATCGATACCTGGCCCGGTGGTCAGTTCATTGGCATTCGGGAGAAGTTACTTGGACATACATACATAGATACATACACTCAGTTTTAATTATATAAGATAATACTGTTATTTTGCAATTTCAGCATGCAAATAGGACATTCTAACTAAAATTTCAAAAGATTTCCTTAAAGCCCTCAAGCAATACTCACCGGGACAGTCCAATAAATGCATTGCAAGCAGATCTAAAAAATTTATTCATTGCACTGAGAGTGTCGAGTTCCCAGCATATTTGTGTGAACACAACAGCAATGTAATGTACAAAAATACTGTATAAAAATATTGAAGATGCATGAATATCATTATGTCAGATCATTATAGTTTTCATACAAAATATCACAGTAACTGATGAACTATTTCTAAAATGTTTTCATTCCAAAGACACAAAACATCTTTTTGAACTTATTGAATGACTTCTTTTCAGAAGGTGACAGATTTGAAACCTGAAAAGAAAAAAAGGTTAATAATACTTACAAAACAAAGAACATTGTACACTTATATAAATATAATTAAACACTGCTGCATAACTGTATACTTTAAATAAAGATTATAAAATATATTTCACCAAGCTATCATCCTACAAAAGACAGTCTATATAAAACTTTTGACTAATTATGTTCAGAGTGGAGAAAAAAATCATACATTTATGTGTTAAAGAGTAGAACCCTGATTAACATTTTTTTGTGGGACTGACGAGAAAAAAAATGTAACAGGCGGGAAAACGTTATGCACGGGTTGACCAAATTTTCCTCAAATGCTACAGAATAGATTTTAAGAAATTTGATTAATATAGTACAACTATTTTACAATATTAAGTAACTTACCACCCTATAGCCAGGGGCTAAGGCAGAAGGTGGTGTATTTCATGTAGTTTACAATATATTTATATTACTAAAATTAATTTTATAAATGATCAGGCAAAATAGAATTCTTACAAATTACCGGGATTTAAAATTTGTGATAACATTCGATGCCACTTATTTTTTATTTTAGCCTTCGGTGATTGAGAGGACTCAACCACTGAGATGCTTTATAAATGTTGTTCCCAAAAATCATATTTGGTTCAGTAGGTCGTTTTTTAGCCGTTTCGTCCTTTCGCAGCAAAATATAGTGAAAGTTTTTAATATGTCTTCCATATCTTTACTTTCGCTGCTTGATGACTCCATTAAGTCTACTACTTCTGGAGCAGCTGAGGTGTTGAGATATGAACCACAACACGTCAAAATAGAAATCAAAATCAGAAAAATCACCAATATTCACCTCCTATTTAGAAGTTCCATCCAATGTTAATGAGAATTCACATTTCATGAAACAATGAACGATGCAGTTGTGTTACAGTTTTTACTAGAGGATGCAAAATGCAGTACCTCTAACATATTAATCTTTCTTCCCAAAGTGTTTTTAATGGTTGAATGGAAAGAAGTTACGAGAAATGGTTTAAATCATGTTTCTGATTTCAAACGAAACATAATGTGGACTTTGTCATAAACAAATGAACAAAACGAAGCTGGTATTATTTAGGTAAGACATTAAAAGCGGGATAACGGTGAATAGAGAAACATAAATATGCAGGAAGAATCGACACTAACAGCGTTGAATAAATTCGGGACCAACAAATGAACAAAATGAAATTGGCATTATTTGGGTAAAACATTAAAAGTGGGAATACGATGAATAGAGAAACATAATATGCAGGAAGAATTGACACTAACAGCATTGAATAAATTCGGGACCAACAAATGAACAAAATGAAGTTGGCATTATTTGGGTAAAACATTAAAAGTGGGAATACGATGAATAGAGAAACGAAATATACAGGAAGAATCGACACTAACAACATTGAAGAAACTCGGGACCAACAAATGAACAAAATGAAGTCGGTGTTATTTGGGTAAAACCTTAAAAGTGGGAATACGATGAATAGAGAAAGGTTATATGCAGGAAGAATTGACACTAACAGCGTTGAATAAATTCGGGACCAACAAATGAACAAAATGAAGTTGGCAGTATTTGGGTAAAACATTAAAAGTGGGAATACGATGAATAGAGAAACGAAATATACAGGAAGAATTGACACTAACAACATTGAAGAAACTCGGGACCAACAAATGAACAAAATGAAGTCGGTATTATTTGGGTAAAACCTTAAAAGTGGGGATACGATGAATAGAGAAACGTAAAAATGCAGGAAGAATTGACACTAACAGCGTTGAATAAATTCGGGACCAACAAATGAACAAATGAAGCTCGCATTATTTGGGTAAAACCTTAAAAGTGGGAATACGATGAATAGAGAAATGTAATATACAGGAAGAATCGACACTAACAACATTGAAGAAACTCGGGACCAACAAATGAACAAAATGAAGTCGGTATTATTTGGGTAAAACCTTAAAAGTGGGGATACGATGAATAGAGAAACGTAAAAATGCAGGAAGAATTGACACTAACAGCGTTGAATAAATTCGGGTCCAACAAATGAACAAAATGAAGTTGGCATTATTTGGGTAAAACATTAAAAGTGGGAATACGATGAATAGAGAAACGTAATATACAGGAAGAATCGACACTAACAACATTGAAGAAACTCGGGACCAACAAATGAACAAAATGAAGTTGGTATTATTTGCGTAAAACATTAAAAGCAGGATAACGGTGAATAGAGAATCGTAAATATGCAGGAAGAATCGACACTAACAGCATTGAAGAAATTCGGGACCAACAAATGAACAAATGAAGCTCGCATTATTTGGGTAAAACCTTAAAAGTGGGAATACGATGAATAGAGAAACGTAATATACAGGAAGAATCGACACTAACAACATTGAAGAAACTCGATACCAACAAATGAACAAAATGAAGTTGGTATTATTTGGGTAAAACCTTAAAAGTGGGAATACGATGAGTAGAGAAACGTAAAATGCAGGAAGAATTGACACTAACAGCATTGAAGAAATTCGGGACCAACAAATGAACAAAATGAAGCTCGCATTATTTGGGTAAAACCTTAAAAGTAGGAATACAGTGAATAGAGAAACGTAATATACAGGAAGAATCAACACTAACAACATTGAAGAAACTCGGGACCAACAAATGAACAAAATGAAGTTTGTATTATTTGGGTAAAACCTTAAAAGCAGGATAACGGTGAATAGAGAATCGTAAAATGCAGGAAGAATTGACACTAACAGCGTTGAATAAATTCGGGACCAACAAATGAACAAAATGAAGCTCGCATTATTTGGGTAAAACCTTAAAAGTGGGAATACGATGAATAGAGAAACGTAATATACAGGAAGAATTGACACTAACAGCATTGAAGAAACTCGGGATCAACAAATGAACAAAATGAAGTCGGTATTATTTGGGTAAAACCTTAAAAGTGGGAATACGATGAATAGAGAAACGTAAAAATGCAGGAAGAATTGACACTAACAGCGTTGAATAAATTCGGGACCAATCAATGAACAAAATGAAGTTGGTATTATTTGGGTAAAACATTAAAAGTGGGAATACGATGAATAGAGAAATGTGATATGCAGGAAGAATTGATACTAACAGCATTGAAGAATGTAAGAAAGGAGGCTTTCATGGCTGGTGTCAATAATGTTGTAAGATTTCGGGCTGTTGTGCCGTGGTCTGAGTGTTGTTACTCCAAACGTTTTGGCCGCATCTGCGGTGGCCATCTTCAGTGTTACTGTGGTCGAAGCTTCCAGGGAAGCGACTTCCAAGCAACTGATGCAGATATCGAAGTGTTGTCACTATTTATGTGGGAAAAGCTAGCTCTCCCTTTGTTCTAGGCGAGGATTGGGTGTGAGCATTCGTCCTTGTTTCTGGTTGGCTGAAACTTGAGCTCTCTTCATTTTGGTTGGGGATGGGCTGCTGGGCGTCCATTTCCAATTCTGGTTGGCTAGAACTATAGTAAAACCCCTTCTAACGGGCACCCCTCAAAGGCAGACACCCCTCTTATGCGGACAATTTTTAATACCCCAGTTCCAATGCAAATAACATTATTAAACCCCTGTCCTGCGGACCCCCCTCTATTGTGGACGAAAACAATTGTCCCGTTAGTGTCCGCATTAGAGGGATTTTACTGTATATCTAGGCATAATCCGTCTAAGTGTTGCATGCCAGGGATTGTTGATCTTAATTTCTTCTTCCTTTTTGTTAAACTTGTTGGAATGTTTGAAAATTTCGATCGCTTTTCTGTTTAATCTGGTGTAAGAGTGGGAAGTCCTTGAAAGTACTTTTGTTTCTTTGAATTTAAGGACTTCCCACTATTACGCCAGATTAAACAGAGAAGTGATCAAAATTTTCAAACATCCCAACAATGATGAAAATGAAGTTGGCATTATTTGTGTAAATAAAGTGGGAATACAATTAATAGAGAAACGTAATATACAGTTGGCGCCGCTTAATGTGATCACGGTTAATGTTATCATTCGCTTAATGTTATCAGAATCACCAAGTCCCGGAACACTTGTATATTAACATGTGTTAACAAAATCTGATATTGTGATCAGTGTCTTCATTTATTGTTATCACTTTTTCATAAACTTTGACTTTATTCCCTTATTTTGTTCCTCAATCAACAGAAATGCAAAGGCAAACGCTGACAAGTAGCTTCCAGGAAAATAAGTTCCCTTTTTACCAGTAAAGCAGAAGAATTTTTAAAAACTTCACTCTAAACGGTCAAACATTTTATCCATGGAGAAAAAGTGCAATGATTTAACACTTTTTTTTATGGAAAACATTTAAAACACTTTGACAAATTAACCATGACAGGGTTCATACACTTCTGGTTAAAAAAAGTTCCCTGACTTTTCCAGGTTTTCCAGGTTGTTTTTTAGAAAATTCCAGGTTATTCGCTTCATTCAAAATTTAAGTTTAAACAGTAATATTTTCAAAATAATTAAAATTGTTTAAAGTAGCAATGTAGAAGAACTGAAACTTCTCCCCTTAGATTATAAAGAAAAAAACTTGGATTTTTTTTTCCTCTGTTTTCTCTGTCAAAATTATAAGCTTTTTAAAAATATTTTGTTCAAAATTGTTTTAATATGTTTACTATTTGTTGAAAACAGAGTACTTTCAACTTATTTTAGGGTTTCTTTCATGTCACGTGTAATATTATAGCGTTTTGCTGTAGTCCTGCAGCAACCTTTTAGCATCCGCTTTTGGTTTACAATACTTTTTATTTTCTTATTAGTAGGTTACACAAAACATATTGAGCAAAATGCAAAGCTAAATTTCAGTATAAATATGATTAACTTGTTGCGTCGATCGGCATACCATGTAATGCATAGTAACAAAAATCAACATCCGCCGATCATAGGCCAATGCCAATAATCTTTTTTTTTTTTTTTCACACATTAAAGGACGCTTACCTTAAAATTTCAAGTTTTCTTTTCCAGAAAGTAATAGTTAATTTTCAAAAATTCATAACATTTTGAACATTTTAATGTTATTTTCAATAGTTCACATTGGTATAAACATCCAATTCTGTTTCTGGAAGTTTAAGTCTACTTCCATAGTGCAAACGATCAAATATGGCGACAAAGTGAAAAATTTAAAATAATAAGTAGATTTTTGGATTTGTAGTATAAAAGTAGTAATAAAAAATTAATAATCCTTAAAAAACTACAATAAAAGCAAAATAGTCAGTATTTAGCACATAAGAGTCTAAATCAATTAAAACAAAAAAATGTTAAAAAGAGAGAAGTTTTTTCTAGAAGATAATTACAAATTATCCAGAAAAAAAGGCACAATTTGTGTTGTTTTCAATAGTTTGCATTGCAATTAACATCCAATGCCGTTTTCGGGAACTTAGGCACTTAAAAAGTCTTGTGAAATTCCATCTTGATAATGACCAAATATGGCGGCTATGCCCAAAAATAAGAAATAACTTTTTTAATTTGTCGCACGAAGACAATTAAAAAATAATTAAATCTTCATGAAACTACAATTCATTGAAAAGTTTTTATCACATTTGCGTCCAAGGCAGTGAGGATAAGATTAAGTTTTAAGAACAAAATTTTCCATTTCTCAAGAAAATTATTTTAAATAATAATAATAATAGAAAAACAATTTGCAGATCATTTTTGTTATTTTCATCAGTTTTCAATTAAAGAAAACATCCAATTCTGCTTTGTTTTTAGAAACTTAGGCATTTTAGGATCGTATCTACTTCTATCTTGTGAATGACCAAAGATGGCGACTACGTTTCACACGTAGCTAAAATGATTTTCCGATCAAAAAAAAAAAAAAAAACGATTTTCCTCGATCGACCCTCCCATCTACAGGTTGTGCTTCCGAAGCAGTAAATTGTCTTCTCTCCTGTTGAGTTTGTGCATAATTCTTGTTCACCTGATTTTTTTTCCTTAGGAACTACTGAGAGCCAAAAATGGCGGCTGCTGAAGATTTTTTGGGTCGCCACTTTTTTCATTGCTTTAAAATTGTTGCAATTTTTTAAAAATACATCGATAAAAATTAAGATCAGATCTCATAAAACAAAATTCCCTGGGAAAAAATTGGGAAAAGAAAAATTTTGGGGACACATTTGGAAAATTCCCTGACATTTTTGACTATGTCATTTTCAATGATAATTCCAGGTTTTCCCAGAGCGTACGAACCCTGAAACGAGCAGAATGTTGTGGCAACCCATCTAAAACTTTAGGCAGTAGAAAGAAATGCGTTCCCCTCACTGACTCCATGTAAGAAAATCTTCACTCTTTTGGCGCATTTTTCGTTGTGAAAAAAAAACGTTCCTTTTTCGATTGCAGTTTTTAAGTGCCAGCGTCGGTTCAGATAAAAATTTACAATTTTTTTCGTGAAATCACAATAAAAACGAAGACTAGATCTCATGGTACTTAATTCCTTGGGGAAAAAAATGGAAAAAAAAATTTTGGAGGACAAAATTTGAAAACTCCCTGACTTTTCCCTGACATTTTTGACAGTGTCATTTTCCCTGACAATTCCCGGTTTTCCCGGAATTCCCGGAGCGTACGAACCCTGCATGATGAGTCACAACAGTAGAACCAAACATTATTACTTTGTAAGTTACAAAAACCGAAAAAAAAAAAAAAAAAAACGTGACAGTATTGAAAACAAAGTGAATCTAAATGAAAATTTAAACAACAAGTAAAACCGTGACGGAAAAGAACTTGAATATGCTTTGAAACTGTGGCTTACAAATTTCAGAGAAAAGAATGCGTCCTTCGTGCTTCCTGGATTCTTTTTGGTTATTGTTATCAGTTGGTTATTGTTATCAAATTATATTTGTCCCAAAGTGATCACATTAAGCAGCGCCTACTGTACATGAAGAATTGACACTAACAGCATTGAAGAAATTCAGGACCAACGCGAAAAACTTTAAATGCAGGAGATGTTAAATCGAGATTCTACTGCATTAGAAATTTAAATTATGTATACATACAGAACTGAAGTATCAAATCATGATCCCAATTTTTAAAACTTCTACAGCAATTAAAAAATATTTTTACCCTTCAAAACAGAAAAGTTCATTACACATTAAATTTTTAGAGAATTAAAATATTTCATTGAGAAAATTTAGCACAAATAACACATAATTTATCTTATTTATATTTTTAATGGCTTTTATTTATTTTTATTTTCTTAAAACATAGATAAAGTTGCCTTCCAGTCATTTGATGATATGAAAAATTCTCCTGATCTGAATTCCGTTTCTTGATGTTTGAATTAAAAAATTTTGTTAAGAGACCAAATTTTTTCCCTTAACAATAACTGAATAATAAGATAGTAACAGATAGTAAGAAACTCTTGGCCAAAGTTCCTCTTGGTGCTTTAAGACGCGTTTCCCTTAGTTACTAAGGCCTAGAAAAAAGTTAATTACTAACAAAGAATTTATTTAATATCAAAGACACACAGCAGTATATAAATTAAAGTTTATGTTACAAAAGAGTACTGAAATAGGGCAGATAAAAATCACAGGAAGCAAAGTATTTGGCCTTTAAAACAAGGAAAGCATTATAATTAAATAATCATAAAATGAATAAATTATGCTTAATTCCTGCAAATAAATATTTTCACAACAATTAAAATTTTGCACTTCCTTAATCAAATTATTCTCACAAAGAAAAACTAGAATATTCTCTTTGTATTGTAATTTGTCGACAAAGCTGCTTTTTTTGTTCAACTGAAATAATTTTGCAATTCTCACAAATATATATATTCACAATTAAAATTTTTAAAGGGGAAAAATAAGTGCTTCTACTGGCTTCACATTCATACTATTTCTTTTTAGGAGTTTACTTAAACCTCTAATACTAAATATAACTTTACCATGAGCAGAAGAACCATGGCAGAAGAACTAAAGAAGTTCTTCTGCCCTTATATAGAAGTTTGGTAAGACCTCATTTGGAGTATGCTGTTCAGGTTTTGTCTCCTTATCTTAAGAAAGACATTAACGTATTGGAAAGGGTTCAAAGGCGGACTACAAGGCTAATAAATGGACTTTCTCACTTAGACTATGATTCCAGGCTTAGAAGGCTAAAAATGTACAGTCTTTAGCAAAGAAGAGACCGAGGGGACATGATTCAGTTGTTTAAATTTATTAAAATGAAAGATGTTACGGGGCTGAAGTTTAGCACTGAAAACAGGACAAGGGGTCATTGTTTTAAGCTATTTAAATCTCAGGCTAACATGGTTGTTAGGAAAAATTATTTTAGCAGGGTAGTGGGACCTTGGAACAGCTTACTGGAAGAGGTGGTAATGAGCAAAGGAGTGGACAGTTTTAAGAGGGCCATTGATCTTCACTGGGGATTGTAAATTGACTAGGACCAGTCTAGCTGGGCCCAGAGCCTGTTGCTGGTCGTCACTTTTGTATTTGTATTTGATTACTGTGTGAATAATATTTATGGCAAACAGTAGTTCTAACAAGGTATATTAGAATTGTTCATTAAGAGGCAGATGCATGTTTCTAAACTACCCTCTGTATCAACATAATGGTAGAAAAAATATATGCATATCTTAACCAGTTCATGTATTGATAATTTTTAACGTACATTACACAAGAGTAATAATAAAACTACAATGCATTAAAAGATGTTTTACTCACATTTGGGCTCTTTAGAACCGACATGTTAACGTTTGAAGAAGAATGTTGCGATGTTCTTAAAAAAGGCGATTGTGCTTGCTTCATAACCGGTTTTCTCTTAATATTCAGCTTGGACTTATTCTGGGTTGACAGTTGACACATTCTGAAAAAATATTTTACTTGAAAAAGGACTTTTTTTAAAAAAAAATGCTATAAGCACATCCCAAACATATTAATGTATTGAGAAAACATATTGTAACAATTACTGGTTGCTAGAGGCTTTCAATCCATTGTTGTAGGCGTGACCTTTTTTACGCATATATAGGGGAATGTGGGGCAAAATCGAAGTGGTTTGGGGTTTTATTTTAAGAATCTCTAATTTTCATCCCCTGAATATCAATAAGTAAATGGAAAATTTTTTAAAAATTCAAATCAAATATTATTTTTTAAACAATTATACTCTATTTTTTTGTTTCATATAACACGATTTCCATACAATACGGTACATATTGCCCTCATCTATGTTATGTACATTCATAATTAGTTTTTTTAAAAAATGAAGTAATAATTTAATTAAATAAAGGAAAAAGTCTTTTATAACATAGTTTCGATATAGCACAGTCGGAATTAATCGTGTAATACGAGCTACACCTATACATTGACACATAAAATAAAACTCACTTGACAGCATTTTGAACGGTTTTTACCCAGCATTGAGCATTTTCTGGAGTATCAGTCAAAAACAAATAAGATATATCACCAGAAGTTACCTATTTGAAAAAAAACAGTAAAGTCTTATAACCTTTAAATGCCTAGTTTTTAAAAAATAATTTCTGGCTTTTACTTATTGTTTAGTTTATATTTTAATCTCATTTACATAACTAAAAACCATATTTGAATCGATTATTTCAGAAAGGGTGTAAGTCTTACAGGAATCCATTGGACTTACGCCCTTTCTGAAATAATCAGTTCATTTATGTAAAAAGTATTTTGTGAAAAAAGAAAGAACAAAGAAAACAATAAACGCATAGTCCAATATCTTTAAATACTGATAAATAATTTTAAAATATCTTACTGCTCAAGTAGTAAATTTTTTATTACTCACAGAAGAGCTAGAAGTAGACATTCTAACGACAAAACTTAACAAAGTGCACATGCAGCAAAAGGTAAAAACAAAACTCTCTTCATTTTTCATCAACACTAAACCTGTTATCCACGAGTTCAAAAATGCATTTTAAAGTGATAAAACAAAAAAATGTTAAATACCCAAGACAGAGTAAATTTATCAGGCAGACAGTGTAGCCAATTTAGCATTTTCAATGCTAGATTTAGCATTAATACCTGAGATTAAGCATTTCTAGCATTTGGCAGGAAAATTAGCAGTGAAACAAAACTTTCAAGCATTTTTAAAAATATTTATTTCAATCTGATCCAACAAATTCATAAAATATACAGAACTACACAAAAAACTGCTCCGGTAGAATCAAAATTATCACTTTTTCCAAGAGTGGGAACAATATGAAATGCATTGCAATGCTCAGAATGAGCAATTTATCTTATAAACTTGAGAAAGGCTCGGGGAATTGATGGCTAGCAGTCAAATTCAAACATATTTTGTTACTTATATCTGAAGAAAGGCATGAAACTTTTCAGTTGGCATATACAAAGAGCTGCTTAATTGCCCCACATTGATAAGGTAAGCTAAATAAAACATAAGGTATTACAAATTACATTATCATAACAAGAAAACTGTGCATAAGTATAAAAAAAATACATGTTAAAAAAATTATAACTCCCCTGCTAGACGTTTTCATTTAGGTATTCAAAGAAAATTATCAACTAAGAGTCAATGCAATGCCATACATTTTGTTAAACAGACTAATATTGCAACTATGGAGAGATTTCTGTCTGAGGTACGTAATGAAAGATTGTTGGGGAGGTGGACCTACAAAGAAATTGAAACTTTTGGCCCAAATTTGAATGCATAAGTAAGACTATTCAGTAGCGTGAATATCATGAAGCACAAATGCACATGAAGATGAGCACTAAATGCACATCTTCATGCTTACAGGGTTTGTACTCAATTTCAGAAATAAAATGAAGGAGTTTTGGAGGAGTAAAACAAGATTTCGAAGGAGTACTAATGGGCTGGCATTAAATGATGCTGCACTTTTTTTATTTGATCCCCTTCCCTCTTTATGACAAAGTGTCACACTTCGCCTAACTCCTCTTCTTGTCACATGTCATATTTTTTATAAACATGATTTTACATTAACTGTGTGATGCCACTTTTCTTCACCCTCTCTCTTCTTCCTTGTTACAATTTCAGAACCAGTCTCCCCCGCAAGGCTTGACATCAGTAGTGGATGACATTTTTTTCCAATATCATAACTGAGATTTACTAAACAATTGTTTTTTTTTAACACAATCACCTAATGTAGTACATCTACTTATTTTAAATATTTAAATAATAATTAGATAACCTGACTTCTGCTGCTAAGAGTGTGGTGGAGGGAAAAACAATTATCATATGTGTTGAAAAAATAACCAAGCACAATTTAAGCATGTTTTACTTCACTTATTAAATGTCTTAGTCATCTAATAATAGTTTTACCTTCAACTTTTATGACATAACTATGATCAGTTTGTAAAATACATCTTTAAGAAAAAAATAAATGTATGAAATTACTACATTAAAATCGCCCTCGTGGTGACGAAGAAAGTTGTCGATCGAAGTATTTTATGTTACTGTCATAGAGGAAGATTATGTAGTCTTGAACTAAGAAAGAAGGAGTTTTGAAGGAGTTCAAACCAAAATGAAGGAGTTTGAAGGGCCCTTCAAAAAAATTTCCTAAATGAAGGAGTATTGGAGGAGTTTCGAAGGAGCGTACGAACCCTGCGCTTTCAGAAATTTCTGCAGTGCGATACAACTAAATAATGCAAAACAAATGCAGAAAAAACTCAATTATCAAAGAGATCTTCAACGAAATTGTAGCATTGCACTCATTATGACCGACAGCGCTGCAGTCTGGGATTTACTGCAGTCTGGGAGCAGTCTTCAAGGATGTGTGCAGTCTGATATCTTAAGTTATGGTTATGATACAATACTGATTTGTAGTAAATAAGAACTAATATTAATTTTTGTTTCAAAAATCCCGACTTTGATTGCAGACCTCATATTAAGATGAACTTTGCTGGCCAGAACACACATAAAATTCAAATATATTATTTTTCCCCAGATGAGATGGGAAACATGGGAAAGGAAAAATAATCACAACTACTAAATTTTGTAAGGGACAAAAACAGAATAAAGAGAGAAAATTGAAACCATAGACTAATAATAAGAGTAGACCGAGCTTTCTTAGACTTGCTGATGAAAAAATTGGTTAATGGATACATCATGTGACTAGTGGAAGGCTTGGCGAAAACTTTGGTAACATGGTTGCCAGATGGCAACATTATCTATAGTTTGGCACTCGACGTATTTTAAGACTTAATGTGTTTTCGTTATAATTTTTTTCCAGATGCAGAGATTGAACTGTTTTTCTTTTAGTTATGCATTACTTTGACATTAGTAATTAGTTTTTGATCACAGTTTTCAGTAACTTTTATTTCATTTGGAACTGCTACGTCAGCATTGGAGTGAACGTAATGGCGTAAACGTTTTGCGTTAACGCGAAAATGTACTAATCGATATCTGAAATTGAAATTGTAGGTAAAAATAGTACTATCTAAACGAAA
The DNA here is from genome assembly GCF_026930045.1 of Uloborus diversus. Taxonomy (NCBI): domain Eukaryota; kingdom Metazoa; phylum Arthropoda; class Arachnida; order Araneae; family Uloboridae; genus Uloborus; species Uloborus diversus. Next base: position 25,784,266 of record NC_072732.1, on the reverse strand, counting down.
AACTCACTATATTAACAAAATATTTACAATTTAGAATAACAAGTTTACAAATCGGACTCCATAAAAGATCATTCTTCCGTGTTCCATCAAGTCGATTCATTTTATTTCTCTCGGGCGTTGATCGTCTGCTACGATAAACGCGCGCTGTTGCTAGGATATCCACCAGTCACATGGTTTGGTTTAAGAGCAGCAAAAGGGTTGCCATAGCTCGGTCTATTCTTATTATTAGTCTATGATTGAAACTCTTTTAAAAGCCTTTCTAATGTATTAAAACAAATTAAAGGTATTTTATTTGCAATATAGAAACTGGCAACAAATAAAAGTCACAAATTAATGAGCTTTTTCCCTTGTGGATTAACAACAGCATTGTTACCAAGTGTGTTAATTCTGTATCTCAGAGCCAGACTGACGAAAGTCCAAAAACTCCGATTGTTCGTTTATCAGTGCGCTGTATGTAGAAATCTGTTCTGCATCAAGCCATGTGAATGTAATTCTGTTTAAAAAAATCCTTTTAAATTTTTTACCAGGATTAAAAGAGCATGCACCACAAAAAAGTTTTTCCCTTCTCTTGTAAAATTACTATAATGTGACTTATGTCCTTCTGGCTCTGAGGTACAGAATTAAGGATTGTATAAAATACCTTCTGCCTATCAACAGAAGTCCAACCTTCTTAGGCAATGGCAACAATCTTCTTTGGATAGTGCATATATTGCCTGCTACCCAAATGATGTTACCATTAGGCACTCAATCCAGGACATCAAAATCTTTGAAAAAACTCTTAATATGACTCTGAAAGGCATTGTTGTTACGGCCAGGGCTTTGAAACTAACAGGGGTAGAAGTGATCAACTTGTAATATATAGGACATTTTCCACGAAAAATCTAGGACAAATGTAGGACACATTTTGTGAATAACTTTGCTGTGATAAAATAAACAATACATAGTTTATTATCAAATTATTCTTGCATTAATTATTATCATTTCAGTTAATCATACTGCTTACAGTTAAAAAACTCAAATTAAAAATTATAACTTATATCTAGAATTATATCTACATTAACTTATTTCTAGTGATTTTCCCATCAATTTTTCTGAGGTATACTCTCAGTAATACATTACGCACAATTTGTGTATGTGATCATATACATAGTATGTCATTAATATGAAAATTTATGAAGCTTGAGGGTATACGCTATGTGTCTAAAAAATGTTTGACCCTATGGGAACACCACTGCTTATATTTAGAGTTTCATGTTCTTGAAAAAAACTGTTTACTTATGTATGAAAAATATTTAAATATTTTTAAAAAAAATTTAAATAATGTGATATCTATTTACTTTCAGTTACAATTGTTTATTATTTATATTTTTGAATAGCAATTTTTGAATAGTTAAATAATTAACATTTATGTAGATTCAAATGTCAGTTTGCTTAGAAAATTTTCTGTTAGTACTACTTAGGGCAAAATACAGACAAGATACTTTTCAGATGGTGACATAGTTTTGGAAGATTCCTTTCCAATTAAAGCACGCCATTTTTTTTTTTAATTTTCAGAAAAGCCTGCTTTTTAATAACAAATTCTGCTAAAAATATAGTGTTACAATAATTTAAAACTAACTTCTGCAAGAAATTCAAATTTTGAATCCACAGAGAGTTAACTCATCTTTCTTTTTTTTACATAGCTACCTATATTTAAGTATTTCAAAAAGATACTTTTTTTTTTGTACATACATGTTGGAGACTTTTTTTTTTTGTACATTTTGTTGTTAGCGCCAATTTATTAACAAAATGCTTCATCAATAGCTTGGAAAGCTTGTCACAATATGAATCACTGAAGCTTTCTCTTAATAGCTTTTAAACATTTTCAAAAATACTCTGCACTTATACCAACATTTTAACAGACAGGTGTTGGCAGAAATTTACAATTTTTTTTTGTATACAATTATCTTGTTTTTAAGCATTCTTGAATTATCTTTTGTCAGGCCTTTAAAAAAAAAAAAAAAGTGCGAATCAAGTGACCCTTTTTCAACGGTCATTTTCTAAAAATATATGCAAAAAACTAGGAGAATGTAGGAAATATAGGACACTTTTTATGACTTTTTTTTAATGATATAGAAAATATAGGATATATAGGCCTACTTCTACCCCTGAACTAACTAAAAACACCAGAAAATCTAATTTTTGTATATTCTCAACCGACAGAAAGCGTCGTGCAACCTTTGACCCAGTAATTAAACTAAACGATTTTGCCATTGAACGGGTCAACCATCCAAAATATCTGGAAGTCATACTTGATCCTTTTAATATCAGTGCTAGAAAGGGGGAAAATGCTTTTCCTGACATCACCAAGCCTTAAAAATCTGATCAGAGCAAGAAATAAATTGAACACTTGATTTTGAGCATTATCCTTTATATTATTGAGGAAATTTTAATAAATTTGTCAAATCATCTTATATTCAGGGCCGGATTTGGAAGTGTGGAGGCCCCGGGGTAACAAAGGAGTGGAGGCTCCTAATCAGGGTTTGAAAAGATCATCATATTTTCAAAAATATCCAATACTTGGATATATATCCAAATATTTTGATATATATATGTATATACAGTCGACTCCTGCTACAACGCGATTCGACTTACGCGAAATGGCTATAACGCGAGTTTTTCACGAGCAGTGAATTTTAGAGCAAAAGCGAATTTCTCGCTCACAACACGAAAATATTTAAAGGTAATTGTGGTGCTGTCTACTTCATTATTGACTACTAAATATTGACTTCGTGAATGCACTTTCATCCTTTTAGTGCCACTGACTGCTCAAGTTCCCACACACCGCACGGTAAAGATTCTTGATACGCCTGAACAACTAAAAAGTGAATCGAAAGTAGCTCAACAACTAGGTATGAGTGAACCTTCTATACGTGCAGTAGTGTCTAAGCAAAATGCAAACAGTATGAAATGGGAAGCTGCTCTTATATTGTAGATTATAGAGACCCTGAAAGAGGGGTGCAACCATAGAACGGAAACGTTATAAAAGTAAATGCGAAGCTACTCTATTTGAAAATACATTAGAATAACGATCTGATTGTGCAGCATAAAAAAATCATCTTCAATTTTTAAGTTATAAATGTAACTATAATTGTATCTACTGTACAGTACTACTATAGTGCAGCACTTTATTATTGCTACATACTGTACGAATCGTATCGATTTGGTTTATGTCGCCCCATTGATCATAGAATGTTGGTGCGATGCACAAAATCAATGTCGAATAACGCAGCTTTTTTAAAAAATACAGTAAAAATTCAGCTTTTTAAGTAAAAAACGGTAATATATAATTAATAAATGGTATAAAACAGTTTGAAAGGTGCTTAAAAATGTCTAAAATAACCAGGGTTGGCAAAAACCCGGGGGTTTTTAAAAAAGCCCATGGACCCAGGGTTTTTTGGGTTTTTTTTAAGAAAACCCAAAAAAAAAACCCAACTAAAGCTGGGTTTTTTAAAAGAAATGTGGGTTTTTTTGTCTTTTTTTAGGGAAAATGTGGGGGTACTTGTAGCATATTGTAGCGTAATGTATAGACAAAGTGCAAAAATTGTCTTCGGGTAAAAAAAGCTGGAAAACTAGTTAAAATTCAGCGTTTTCTGAAGAAAAGTATAAAAGACGAAGAAACCCAAGAGTGGTGAAGTTTCAGTTTTTAGTTTCCATCATTACCAACTGTTAAGGCAAAGTTATTTCTTGAGTGATAAAATCTACTATTCGTTTTTTTTTTTTTTTTGCATTTTACTTTATTTATACCTGCCAACTCTACTGGTTTTTCCGGGAGGTTCCTTAGTTTTGAGAATTTCTCTCGATTGTGCCTGTCATAAAAGGAAGTTACATTTAATTGTACTTTGATGGATAGTAAAAAAGTTCGTCTTTCCCTAAAATAACACTGAAAAATGTGATATTGCAGTGTGTCTTTATCATCTACTGGATTTTTTCCCAGTAAATGTTGGCAGGTATGCTTTATTGTATTTCATTTTGTTATGCAAAACTACTGTAGAACCTCAAGTAGTTTAAATCCTTTCTTACTGAATTCTAGCTTGATCCAAACATTTCTTTGAATTTTATAATGCCTGTTTTTCTATTTCTGTGTACAGAGTAACAACTTTTTCGTAAGATAATGAAAATACACATTACATCCAGATATACATGTACAGAATAGGATGTACATATTTATGTACATCCTATTCTATTTTCTGTCTGACCGTTAGTAAACCTGTTAATTTCTAAAAATATACTTTGTTTATTGGAGATTAGTGATGTGTTGGTTTGCAGAAAATAATTCACATGAAAGCCTTTTAGCTAGAGCAGTTTCCTCTGTACAATCTACAAATATTGAGAAAATTACACGTGACAGGACAGTCAAGATAATTTGAGTTATTTAATGACCAGTTAAAGAATGAAGTTAAATATATTTATTTAAAATCTTTAAAGTATTTTTTAATGTCGTTAAAGTTCAAAATTCATTTTTATGTCCATTGTCTGTGGTGAAGACCAAATAAAAAAAAGTTTAAATTGTAAAAGTATTTAAATAATTTAATTTATTTAAAAATTCTCAGAAAATTAAAAAAACCCCAAAAGTGGGCTAAATAATGGGTTTTTTTAAATGGTTTTTTTCAAAAAAACCCATTGGGTCTAACCCAATTGGGTCCAATCCGGCCAACCCTGAAAATAACTGGGTATGATGTTAATAAAAAATCATATACAATGACTTTTTCCACAACGTGAAATTTCGACTTATGCGAAGAGTCTTGGAACACATCCTCGCCTAAATCGGGATCCGAGTGTATCCGGTATTTTCGACCCGTGAAAGTTAGGATATTTCGTAAAAATACTATTGCGGGGGCCCCTTTGTTGTAGAGGCCCCGGGGCAATAGCCCCGCCTGCCCTCCCCTAAATCTGGCCCTGCTTATATTTTCATATAATACAAATAAATGACTTGTTTCATTTGCAGGAAAATATACATTGGAACACTACTGACCAGAAACACAGAAACACTTCTATATTTATAACATGTACATATAATGTAAATTAATTTGACACTAATTTTTATGATACTTTTAAAAGAAATCAAAATATACTTTAAATAAAAACATACCCTGAATAGTACTTTTCCCAACACAAACTCGACTGAACATGTACAAAGAGGCAGCACTGAGCAACATTTGAGTGAATTTTTAGCATCCCAATCAAATGATTTTGAAATCAAACGACAGCAAAGGAGCACATCAGAAAATAAGAACACCACCCTGTTCTTTAACTTACTTCCATGAGATTTTACCTGAAAGAACATGCAAGAAAAATTGTTGAGAAATGTTTATTTTAAAAATATCTTTTCTCTTTTTTTGATATCATACAATAAAACAGACATAATATTCAGTTTTTAGCATATTTTTTGAAAAATTTATATAGTCAATCAAATTTGATCTTATTTGCATATTCTATGGATTTTCGTTACAATAGGTTATCTAAATGGAGGAGGAAACGTTCTTATAAAACAAAAAGCCATGTTATTACATAATCAACGAATTTCTCAAAAAGTACCATAAGAACCGAGTTTATACACTTTTTCAGCAATACTAATTTCAATATTTAAATAAAACAGAAATAATAATTTGTGTAACAATATTATTTTTGTTGCCAATAAATAAATGCAAAGTTTTTCTTTGAATGAAATTTTGGAGTTGGTTTGAATCCTATAAACCACCTTCTTGCATAGAGTCTTGGCTTCTAGTGTTGATACAAGAATCTTGTACAACTTTTTCAAGAACCATATGGAATAAAATGCAAGACAAAGAGTCACCTTGTCTAAGCCCTCTCCCTGCAAAAAAATCGCTACTTCAATGGAATCAAAATAAAAAGCGAAAATATGCAAGATAGAAAATCAATTTCTTAAACTATATGATTCAATTTTGCCAACAAAACAAGTCCTTCCCTCCTAAAAAAGAAAGTTTCCAAGGCCAAAACAAATCTGAGGCAACCTGCAGCAGCGCCATACTAATTCTACTAATGAACCTGACAGAATCTAATTGGAGCAGAAAAATAGAAGTATTGGATATAAAAAAAAGTATGAACACTTTTCTATGCTAAGCAAATACCTAATGCTATATTTATAAATATTAATAGGGGAACAAAAAGTTTTCCCAAGTTTAATTTTTCTCCAAAACATAAATTTTTTTCAGACTGTATTTGAGTCATATTTGAAGGAATATTGCATGAGGGCAACTTAGCAATCTGATATGTTATTCAGAAAAAATGTGTTTGATATGCTTAATCAAACTCACTTGCTGATTTATTTTACATAAAAAGCTTAACTGGTTATAACAAAACCAAAATCAATTTTATAGTTCCCAGTTTTTAAAACCCAGTGAAAAATTCTTGCGCAACATCAAAATTTCATGAAAAAGCAATTAAAAAAAAAAAAAATATTTCGAGAATTCTCTCCTAAACCTACTTGAGACAAATTCTGCACCCTTGAATTTTAACTGCAAAACTACACTGGTCTCAAAAAGTTAAGGTACAACCGGTTTTTTGCATCTAATTTGCAAATGAATGAATATGGAAACAAAAATTTAGGAGGATATGAGTATTAAATGTTTTTTTTATTGAATGTATATTAGAAATTTGTATAAGTGTATTGCAAAAATGATTTTTAACAAAAAAAAAGCAATCTTTGCGGGAAAAGTCCATTTTTGAAGAAAATAACCTTTACAGTGTTATGTAGTAAAGTGTCATAGAAACAATACAGAAATGGGGTCTACTAAGGAATGTGTCCCCCTAACTTGAATTCTTTGGCGGCATAGATTTTCCATTCTGTTTATTAAGTTTTCGGACACTGGAATAGGAAGCAAAGACCCGACACAGAGTAAGCCTTGCTCCAGCTCATGTAACGACCTTGGAGGAGGATTTAAAGCATTAACCTGTCCACCAAGTTAGTTCCAAAGATGTTCTATGGGATTTAGGTCTGAAGATCCAGCTGGTCATTCCATTTGTTCTAAACAGTGATCCTCGAGATACTCTTCAACAATCCGAGCTCGGTGAGGTCATGCATTATAATTCATCAGAATGAAGTCATTACCAATAGCACCAGCATATGGGCGGAGGTATGGATCAAGGATATCATCGCGATATCTCAGACCAGTCAGACTTCCTCAATGGAACATACGCAGGTCGTCAGTGTAACCGCCGAGCGAGATCCCTGCCCAAACCCTGATTCCACCATCTCTATAACAGCAGTCTTTCAATAGTTTTGGATTGATCGTATCTAGTGCACTGTTCCATCGAGATCAGTAGAAGCCCTGAATCACTCTCCAATGTAAATCTGGACTTGTCTGTGAACAACACAGAAGTCCATTGCTGCTGGGTCCTGGAAACATGTTCTCTTGCCGAGCATAAGAGGGTCCTTTGCTATGATCCATTCAGGGGATCACAAACAACTGTACATCTTACATAGAGATCTGCATTGTGAAGACGATCTCACACCAGCAGTTCTTCTCCCTGATGCTACAAAGTGGTCTACAACGAGCTATGGCACAGTAATGGTTCTTCTCCTTCGAGTCGAAAGAACTAGAAAACGGTCTTCTGCAGGTGTTGTAGCTTGTGGTCGGCCTGGAACAGGTCTTCTGGACACACAATCTTTGGATTGGTATCAATCTCAAAGTCGTTAAACAACACTACGAGACACATCATGACGTCTAGCAGCATCAGCCTGCGACAATCCCCTTTCCATCCAACTGCCCTCCACACTGACAAAATGGGTAAACGACGTCTCTGAGACATTTTCTAAACTATCAGGGTTGTTTGGTTTAAACCATTTTTTTTTTTTTAAACCATGCGGTTTTTTTTTTTTTAAAAGACAAAAAAAAATCCATTTTACAGGTTTACATTGATTTTCCCACACATATTGAAAAATGTAAAATTCCATTCATGCTAAGTTGCAGAGATAAATACTAAAATTGCAAAGTTGCTTCTTCAAAATGTATTACAAGCTTTAATCAAAAAAAAATATTAATATATTTTTTATTTCATATATGTGCCATAAAGCAGATTTCAGTCAACTTCCATCATTATGCTTAATTTGCATGATAAGTTAATATTTACTAAGGATTGAATCTTTTATTGTAGATGCAATCTATTATATTGCTCACTCCTGTTGCAGGGGTGTGACATTTTTGCCCATTTATATGCACTTTCCTGGAATTTTAACTTTGACTTGTAAGGTAATCAACAGTCTAACTTAATTGTTTGCACCTAAAAATTAAGATTTGTTCTGCAGGTGAACACAAATAATATTTTTTGAATCAAATTTAAAAAAAAAATTTATACTTCATATTAAAAGACAAATTTTTAAATTCCCAGAACAAAATGCAAATGTATGTGTAAAAATTGATTGAGAAATATATAAATCTTCACATATAAACTACTCTCCATTGGTGGTTTTTTTTTTTTTTTTTTGGATTCTGTGTGCTCAAAAGATTTTGATTGGCTATACACCTATGCTGCTTTATGACTATTGGGTGCAGATAATTCTTAGTTTTTTCCCCCCCTTTTATTCATTGGAATTGGGATTTTGGTATTTGCTTTGCCTTAGCTAACCTGTGCAGTTTACAAAAGTTACTTACTCATATTGTTTTAAAAAGAATGTCTATGCATACTAATATGTTAATCAAGTCAAACATTTCAATCAATATTTCCCCGCAGAAAGTTATTTTAGTTATTTAATTTAGTTACAAGATTTTGTTCTAATCTCTTTAATTAATCAAGAAATTAGGTATAATGTGACTATTGAATAACTGTTAATTACATGGAACCTTAATTACCTTCCAAAAATTAATTGTTTTTCTCGCAAATAGTATTTAAACCAAAAAAAAAACCGGTTTAAAAAAAAAAAAACCTGGTTTAAACCAAAAAACCATTTTTTTTTGGTTTTTTTTGAAAAAAAAAAACGTTTTTTTTACCAACCCTGAACTCTATTCACTATTGTCACCGAAACTGCCAACAAGAGTTGAAAATCCACACAACTTACACACAAAAGTATGAGAGCTTGGTATTTGCATTATTTTTTCTCACTTATAAAAACATGTTCTTTTCTATAAAATAAAAGTTTTCTATTAAAAAAAGTATAAATAAAAGGCAACCTTTTTTTTTTTATAAATGGTTTTAAAGTTCGTTATTAGCATTCATGCAAACTATGCATTTTATTGTTACTGCCATTTTTTTTACTGTGAGCTTCAAAAAACATGTTGTACCTTAACTTTTTGAGGCCAGTTTATTACAAATAACTGCTTAGTAGTTCACTACCTCAAAACTTTACATCAAACACTTTTTTCGGAAATAATAAAAAAAATTAGACATTAAAGAAACAATTTTTGAAAGCTTGCGGTATTTTATAGTTAGATTAAAATTAAACATATTATTTATTTTGACAAAACTTACCTCAAACAAAATACCTTCTTTCAATAGAGTTCTTTGAAGATTAAGAATCTTTGGTTGGCGTTTAACCAAAAGTCTTTGGATCTGAAGCGATTTCAACATATTCTGCTTCAAAGATATTTCAGAACCAATAGTCTCAGAGAGCTTGTTTATGTCAAATAAAATACCTGAAAAAAAATCTTCATCAGGATTTTTAAAAAATCTTAAAGATAAAAACAATTAAGTACTTTTCCGTAAAGGTACGTCACTTGGTTTGCCGACTTGTTCACTTTCTACCTTGGCGACAACAGAAAAATTGCTTAAAGGGATTAACAATCCTAGAATTTAGAAATTAAAGTTGTTGAAGGTCGCCAACTACGAAATTTAAAGTTTGCAATAGCGATAAATAACTGAAAATTGCCAGAAATAAGCTAGTATGTTGTGGCCATCACGAAACTTTCTTCTATATCTTTCTTGTGAATTCTGATCCCTCCCTATGCTTGAAGAGAATGCAATATTCCCAGCAACAGCAAAAAAAAAATATGCACACAAAAACTTGACGACCGTCCGAATTCCTGAATTCTCGCAAAAGCAAAGCAAAGAACGACTTGAAAGTTATTTTCAAAGCCTTAAATCAGATGTTTTATTTGTTAACAAACATAAGATGGCAACAGTTAAAAATTTTAAATCTTTGCGATAACATTTCCGATTATTTCCCAAAAATTAAAATCATGTGAAATAAGCAGACGACAGTATTACAATTTATCTTTCTTATTGTTGCGTTTATAAAGCTATTTTTATTTACAAAAAAAAAAAAAAATCAGCCCCCCAAGGAGCGATTGGCGCCAAAATTGAAACAACGCCTATTTACAAATAGATTCACATTTATTCCAAATTTCATCCAGAATGTGATATTACTTCTTGAGATAGGGCACTCACAATGAAAAAAAAAACATTCGATTGCTCCACCCCCTTTACAGCTTTTGACACCAAAATAAAATCAGCTATTATACCCTCTGGGGGCTACTTGTCGATAAATTTTTCTTTCATTCCGTTCATTATTTCTTGAGATACAGCAGTCACAATTGACAACAAAAATGTTCTACAGCTCAACCCCCATTTGAGCTATTGACACCAAAATTGAATCAGCACCTGTACCTGTTAGGGGCAACATATGGACCAAATTTTGTTTGATTCCGCCAGTTACTTGCTGGGGAATAGTGTGCACTTATAACTCAAAAAACGTCCCATTGCTCCACACCCCTTGTAGGAATTCGCGCCAAAAACCAATGGGCACAAGTTCACATAGCGGCACATATGTGTACCACATTTCGTTCGATTTCATGTGGTAGTTTTTGATGTAGAGCGGCCACAAAAAACTGGTCACACACAGACGTGACATACACAGGGACACACACACACAGACAGACATTTTCCAAAAATGGTCGAAATGGACTCAGGACACCTCAAAACGTTCGAATCCGTCAAAATTCGAAATTCGAAAATTTGCACGAATCCAATACTTTCTTCTATATATTAGATATAGAAGAAAGTAAAAACATGCCACATGACGAGATTTAACGGGAAAGTACCAACAATTATAAACAATTTTTATTCCAAAAATTCACTTATGCGTAGGAATAAGAACAGCAATATTTCTTTGCATACCTTCATAAATATTTTCCCTTGGCATAGCATCAGATAGATCTATCATCAAAGATTTATATCTGTTAAAAATACAATTATGACAAAGATTACTTCAATTTACGTACAATAATGCCACCTAATTCAAAGAATATGAGCAATGAAAAACTACAATACAGTGAAGCACCGTTGATACGTTTTTGAAGGGAATGCATGAAAAAACGTACAAATGAAAAAACGTATAATAGGTATAGGTAAATGTGTATTAGACTTTGCAGGGACAAATTTTAAAAACGTATAATTGATAAAAACGTATAAAAGAGAAACGTACAAACGGTGCTTCACTGTATCTCAAAAACTGAAAATGATTTCAATATTATTCTAAAAATAAATGAATGAATGAAATGATAGAAACGGGGGCTCAACCAAACCAAGCACTGCGATAAAAGGTCTGTTGTATTAGTTCCCAAAGAGGTCTTAAAGCAGACGAGTAGCTGAAGCAAAATTCTTCAAACAGCTAAAAGGAATACATGAAATAGACCGCCAGCTCAGTCATTTCCAGCCGAGGACTGCATTTTGTGCTTATTAGCACTCATCAGCCCGGCATAGGAAAGTGACCGAGCTGGAGATGGAAAACCTCTTAAGGAAGCCAAGAGTGCGAAACAAACTGATAGTTTGAGTTGAACCAAACCATTGCTTCGGTCACTCGGCTGGTCTGTACTAATTCTACATTAGCTACCAGTTTGTTTGGCCCTCTTGGCTTCCATAAGAGGTTTTCCATCTCCAGCTCAGTCACTTTCCTATGCCGAGCTGATGAGTGCTAATAAGCATGAAACGGCAGTCCTCGGCTGGAAATGATTGAGCTGGCGGTGTATTTCATGCATGTCTGCTTTAACCCTGGCTAATGGGCGGTAGTTTACTGAACTAAAAGGAATGTTATGAATATCCCAAGGTTTGATCAAATGACGACTAAGGTGTTCAAACCTAGGCAAAAAACATTTTGTAATCCCGTGAAAATAATTGCAATCCAAAGTTTCCTTGTGAAAGAATCAACCCCTGGAAGTTGGATCATTACTGACAACCATTAACAAAAAAGGGGGGGGGGGAACCTAGCAAGGGCGCCCATACAAGGAGGCAAGGGAGGGCTCGAGGCCCCCCCCCCCCTTTGAAATTAGAACTTTCTTGCTTTTAGTACTTTTTTCTTTGCAAAAATGTAAAAACATTTCTTCTCCAGTCATTAATGAATAAGTTATTAATGATAGTTATTAATGACTCTAATCTGTCCTGACATCAGTTTCTATGAGGAAAACATCCAGCTGAACCATGGAGAAAATATTTGAGCCCCCCCTTGCAACTTTGCATATGGGTGCCCATGAAACCTAGCAAAAAGTCAAAATGTATAAAAGAAAAATATACCTTTGCACATAATCCAATTGAGACTTAAATCAAAGTGGATAATAGAGACTCAATTAAATTTTTCATTAATATTTACCTGATAATTAAAAATATTTAAAATAATGCTCAAACAAAACATGAAAAAGTTTAGTAATAGATAACATCAAAAACCATAGAATGTGTTCTGGTGTAAAGAGTTCACCTGAATATGAATCAAGTTGAACTATTTTATGTAACGATTTTCATCAACAAAGTTCTAGTTTAATATGAGTTTTAACAATTTACTTTTTTCACATTTTTTTTTTTTCAAATTTCTATTATTATGATAGCATAGCTATATCGATAGTACTCATAAGTTAAAAATTTAAAAAATAAGAATTTGTTAGTCAATAGTTATGACTGCTGTTTGATAGTTCAAAACAATGCATTAATTCAAAACAGCATTTTACTAAAACTACAAACTTAAGGGAAATTCCACGGAAAAGGGTAATTTTTTTCGCACATGTGACGCTTATATGTTTCATTTAAAATAATAATTTAAAAGGGTAATGATAAAAATTTCATTGCTTAACAAATTAGAAACAAATGCGTAATTCCTTACGCAAAAGACAGACCATCAAAGTTCCACCAAACAATTACTTCATTCAAATATTGAAGCAATTTTCACCCGTCATACCTTGATGGGCGATTTTCTAGTATATATATAAACTAGCTGTACCCGACGCGCGTTGCTACGCCAACAAAAAAATACATCATTATACTGATTTTCATGACAATCGGTTGAACGGGGCAGAAGTTGCTACTCTGCAGTGCCACCTGGTGGCGAGTGGCTTCAATGAGCATATTATGCGCCTTCTCCGTGGAAAAATACATATATATAGCAATTTTCATAATAATCGGTCCAGGTATCAAGTGAAGCCGTGACTATACTCAAATTTTGTACTCACGCAGTTTGCAAGATCAATCAATCGCTAAAAATATCAAATAGAAAAAGTTTTAAATCCCCCCGTTGCATGAAAAGCCATAAAACAATAAAGAAAGAATTTATTTGTTCAAACTCAAGAAAAATGGCAACAGCTAACTTCTTATCAATGAGATCTTTCACGCGAATTAATTTCTGCAGCCGACAATTTTATTCGTATTTATCCAATGGATTGTGACTTACATTGGAATAAAAAAGGAACTATCGATCGGATTTTTTCGAACTGGTCTATAAACATTCCCAGTATCAAAAATAACAAACGGTGAAAGTTTCAGCCAAATCTGCCGGGTAGTTTTCGAGTTCATGGATGACATACAGACAAACATTCATTTTTATATATATAGATGTGTAACAAGAGAGAGAGTAATTTTTCACTTTGCTTACCTATTGATTTGAAAAATTGGTTCATGTATAAGATCATAAAATGATATTTTTATCTCTTCATAAATGTAAGAGAATTCCTAAAGTGAATATCAAAAGAGAACAGTTTTAACAATGTAGTTCAAACACAAACTATAAAGAACATGAGTAATAGATCTCATAAATCAAACCAGCGTAATATTCTTTTTTGATGAAGGATTAAATAAAAAACAGCATAGGGTAGCGACACCAGTAACACACAAGGGTCCAGTAAAAGAGTCATAAGTTTGGATTTAAATAATAAGAATTTCAGGCGGGTACAACAGATGTTGCTGGGACCAGTGGCGTAGCTAGACCCGACTTTCGGGGGGGGTTACTTCTTTTATATATATATATATATATATATATATATGTATGTATAATCGCTTGGAATTTTTTCCTTTTCTTCCTTTTTTTTCTTTCTCTTCTCTCTTCTTTCTCTTTTTTTTTTGAGACTAACTTTTCGGGGGGGGGGGGGGGTTTGTCCCCAAACCCCCCCCCCCCCCCCTTAGCTACGCCCCTGGCTGGGACCCATGAATACGGCCATATTCATGATAGTGATCATCAGGGTAAGTTTTATGAGTCAGTTGGTTCACTCATTGCCAGAAGTTAAGCATGGGGAGGAAAAGTACTGTTTTGATTGACATGAAATGCGACATTAAAGTAGCAAATATGTTTATGCAATGAGCAAAACGAAGACTTACATACAGAGGTGAAAATAATAGTACATTTTCACAAATTAAAAGATGACGTCATAATAGGGTCATTTACAAAATAATGTTTGAATTAAAACAAACAACAAAAACTGACTTTAATAGAGCATGTGAGCAACCCTCATCTGCATACAAAGTTTACAGCTTGGAACCGTAAAAAATATATAATAATTGTATAAAATGATAAATCGCAATAGAGTCGAGTAATTGCCATTCCATCTGTAAAGCAGTTTCCAACTCCATGAGAGTTACTACAAGTGAAAAATGTGTACACACAGCACGGCCGAGGGCATCTCAAAGATTTTCAGTGGGATAACGGTCAGGAAAGTACCTCAGCCAGTCCAAATAGAGGCTCACAAAAGTGTTTGTACACCTCGAAATTTTGTAGTAAAACCAAAATAACGCAAAACTGAATTCGAATATGAAGTCCAATTTTTTTCACACCATTCCTATGCCATTCTGAATAAAACCCAGCAGTTTTTTTCAAAATATTGCCAGATTCTATTTTTGAAGTTTGTCAAAAAACGAAGAGACAGAGAAAGAATACGCCACAAAAGTCATCGCACACTGAAATATTTTCAAATAAATTCATGATTAAAATTATCATATGTGGTTTTTTTTTATTGTTTTTGCATTGTAATGACACCGTAAAGTCATCTGCCTTTAATTTTTTGTTTATTTATTCCCTAATATTCTGCTTATTATTTTTAAATGGCAGGTACGCGTAGAAAACAACAAACATGATTCGAAATTTGATTTTTTTCCCTCACAGTAGCCATAAATTGGTTTGAAATGTCTCTAAATTAGTTAGTTTGTACCATTCCATAGTGAAGTGCTTGATAAAATGCTTTAAAGACAAGAATCGGATCGAAAAGAAGGTAAGAAAAGGTCAACTGGCAAAGTTAACAAAGTGTGATCGGAGGTTTACAGTTAAAGAAAATATAAAAAATACACATTTGAGTGCTGAAAAAGTTTCTGCAGAATTGAATGAAACATTTTACGTTTAGTTTTCACGTAAAATTGTTCGCCAAGTTCTCTGATTAGCTGGAATAAAGGGGACCTCTTCCTGCAGAAATTCTCTTGTTCCTGCGAAAAACAGTAAGCTTACGCTTTCCGTCGTAAGATCAATGATAAATAAGCTCAAAATGTTTTGGAACAACGTCTTACTTATAGATGAAAATAAATTTAATATTTTGGGTTAATTTGTTGCATAATTGTCAAGAGAAGAGAAAATGAGGAATTTAATATTAAGAACTTAGTTGGATCAGTTAATCAGGACGGTGAAGGTGTCCTTGTGTGAGGGTGCATAACAGCATCAGGACTTGGAAATTTGGAATTTTTTGATGCAATAATAAACCATACTGTTCATTTAAATATCTTAAAAAATAATTTAAAACTATTATCCCAAAATTTGGTAATCGGAAACAACTTTGTTTTTTATCAAGATAACGATAAGAAGCACATGTTTGCGTTTGGCGCCTCAAAAATTGTCCTTAAGCTTGGAAATATCTCCTCAATCGCCAGATTTAAATTTAATGGAACATATTTGGAGATATCTGGTAGCTAGATTACGAAAATACACCATTGAAATGAAAAGCGAACTAGAAGCAGTAAGACTTGAAGTGCAGCTGTACAATTACTTAGAAATTGCTCAAAAAAAGAAAGAAAAAACAATGAAATCTATTCTCAGACGTTTAAAAGCTGTTGTTGATACTGCATGATATTCTACTAAATAATAACTTTGTAAAAAGTTAGATTTTTTACCAATTTTTTGACATTTTTTCAAAGTGTACAAAGACTTTTGTGAAATAAAATTTCCGGCAATTTTTGGTTTTTGATTTTTTAAAAATTATGTTTTAATGTTTTATTAAAAATTTTCATGTAGTTTTGTGAAACATAGATCATTGATCTTATAATAAAATTCCTATTCCGAAATATTAATTCTAACCAATGGATAATGGCCAATTTCATTGAAAGTCGTAGGTGTACGAACACTTTTGGGAGCCACAGTATGTGCAATAGCCACAGTATGTGCCCTCACTCTCCAGGTAGTCAGCGATGGCAGTTCTATGGGGATGCTCCTTATTGTTAATTCAAACGAAAGCAGGACCCACTGCTACAACGTACAATCTCACAGTGGGGTCTAGGACTTCATTCCGATACTGTATAGCAGTCATAGAACCCCATCTGTAGTTATGTTGGTCGTTTCGATAACCCAACGAAATCACTGCCCAGACCATGATACTTCCACCTCGGAATGTGTGATATTCTGCGATGTTTTGGAGCCGATAACAATAACCTTGTTCTCTTTAGACTATTACACTCCTGTCATCAGGTTGCAGAGCAAATCTTGACTCATCTGTGAACATAACATTGCCCCAATCAGAAACAGTCAAACTGACACGTTGGCGGCACCACTTTAATCACGCCTCTCTGGATTGGACGGAGAGTGGAACACAAACTTGTGGTACGTAGGTATACAGCCTTAATCATATGTAGCCTTCAGCGCACAGTAGTGGCAGATATCGTCTTACTGATGGCCACTGCAACCGTATATTTCACAAGCATGGAGGTCGCTCTTCGGTTCTGCTTGGCTACAACAGCAATGTATCGATCTACTGTGGGGTTCGTAACCCTTGGGCTGCCGGTCACAGGTCTTCGGACAATTTTTTGGCACGTTAGAAGTTATTTCCATAATCATGAAATGATGGAGTTATGGATGCCAAAGAAACAAGCAACATTTTGATTGATTGTATTCAGGGTTCGTACAGAATTTCAGAAATAAAATGAAGGAGTTTTGAAGGAGTAAAACGGGGTTTTGAAGGAGTACTAATGGGCTGTCTCTCATTATAGATAATGTCACACTTTTTTCAGCATATTTGACCCCCTTCCCCCTTTATCACTTAGTGTCACACTTCACCTTAACTCCTCCTCTTGTCACACACTTGTCACGCATCATATTTCCTACAAACAATAAAACAATAACTGTTTGATGTCACATTTTGTCACCCTCTCTCTTCCTCTTGTCACAATTTAATGCACCTGTCTTCTCCTCAAGGCATGACATCACTTGTGAAAGACCCTTTTTACAATATCATAATTGCTGTTTACTAAACAATTATTTTTTTGACACAGTCACTTAATATGGTACATCTGCTTATGTAGTTTTAAAGATTGAAATAATAATTAAACAACCTGACTTCTGCTGCTGAGAGTGTGGTGGAGAGAAAAGCACAGCCAAGCACCATTTAAGCATGTTTTACTTCATTTATGAAACACCTTCATCATCTAATACTATTTTCACCTTCAACTTTTATGACTGAACTATGATCAGTTAGTAAATGACATCTATATAAAAAATAAATAAATGCACGAAATGACTACATTAAAATCGCCCTTGTGACGAAGTTAGTTGTCGATCAAAGTATTATAAGTTACTGTCATAGTGGAAGATTATGCAGTCTTGAACTAAAAAAGAAGGAGTTTTGAAGGAGTTAAAACCAAAATGAAGGAGTTTGAAGGGCCCTTCAGGAAAATTTCCTAAATGAAGGAGCATTGGAGGAGTTTTGAAGGAGCGTACGAACCCTGGTATTGCTCCAATGTCTCCAACAGCACGACATTGATCAGAATCTTCCGTTTGTCTTCTGAATGTCATATAAACACATCTGTCTTGAAAACAAACTGTTCGAAAGTTCTAAACACCTTTTATCGGCACTTTCAAGCAACTCATGTGACCCTTCACAATGATACCTCCTTATACGAATGCCTTTTTTTGCATATTTCTCGGCCCGAAACCGTGATTGGCTGTTCTCTAACTTATTTGCATATTTCTATCTACCTCTGCAGCAAGTTGCAGCCTCTTCAATTTGGATTGGTTTCCAGAAATTTACATTTTCCTCTCCCTGCTTAACTTTTGGCAGTGAGTGTATTTAAAAGGCAGTAGGGGAAGGTAATGGACAGTCACCATAAGGTCTGCTTGTGTTTTATGCTCATTTGAATTTAGTAAGGTTTTAAATCTAAAATTAAAGAACTTTTGCACATTTTGAAAAAAAAGAGGGCAGGGGGAATTCTGTCTGTTACTCATCCTCTCCTCATTCTACCTGTTACTGGGTATCACCAGAATTGTCGGTGTCTGTTACTGGGCGTCACCCCTTTTGTCGAAATTCAGCAAATAAAAATAGAGTAAACTAATTCAAAGGATCTAGAAGCATCCAAACGTTAGATGAGATGAAGTTGCATGGGAGAAAAATAATTTTAAAAGTCTAACTACATTAAAAGGCTAAGAAAACTGAATTAACCCGTGAGCGATGTTTTTTAAGCATGTCTGTTACTAGTGCCGTTACCCTATAATTACTAACAATTTGTGAAATCTTTACTAATAATAAAGCAGAACGTCTCTCTGTCCGGAGGATGTCTGGATGTCTGTAGGATGTCTGTGACGCGCATAGCGCCTAAACCGTTCGGCCGATTTTCATGAAATTTGGCACAAAGTTAGTATGTAGCATGGGGGTGTGCACCTCGAAGCGATTTTTCGAAAATTCGATGTGGTTCTTTTTTTATTCCAATTTTAATAAAAAAAACTATCATAAATTACGAAATTATCATAACGTGGAACCGTAACATGGGCACAAGCCAATTGGCGAGATACGAAATTATCATAACGTGGAATCGTAACATGGGTACAAGCCAATTGGCGAGAAATTTCACCATACATTATTTGTAAATATACAGGCGAACCAAAAGACCTTTAATTCTTCTATTACGGGCGAAGCCGTGCGGGTGCCACTAGTTATAAATAAATGTTGTTAGCTCAAACTAAATACACTGGTACAGTAAAGGAGGATTTTAGGGTAAAAGCGCCCCCCTCCCTCCAGGCTATATTTTCACCACATTTCTTGGTGAACTAGGAGGGTGGCGATTTTTCGGGGTGGTTTAACGAGGTTGAACTTGTTTGAATGACTTTTTGGCAGTGCTAAGGGAATCAGAGAAAAAGTGACCCAATTTTGGAATTTTAAAGCACTCCACTCCAACTCTTTTATGGCAAATTTCCTCTGATTCCCCCTTTATAGCTGTGGCAGAGCTTTAGACTCTGAAAGAAAATGAGATTGAAATTCCTGGAATTGTAAAGCTCCTAATTCCTGATTTCATTCCCCAAAAATCAGTCCAACTCCGACTGAACAACTCTGTGTTTTATTAATTAAAATTAAAACTGAAAATTCATTAAACTAGTTATGAGTTGTTATTCACTCGAGGCACTTATAAAAGCTCAGCAGTAACTTTATTTTTTTTTTTTTTGGCAGGGTTTTTCCATGTATGACTATGTATATTCTTCAGAATATATGATACCAGCACTTTTTTGGTACAAATAAAGCGTCATTGCTTTCTACAGCTGTTGGATGCTCTAGAGCTGAATCCAAGAGTTGTTTGAATGCAATTCTAGATTACTAACTTTTGAAAAAGAAATGGCATGCGACAACAGTTAAATTTTTCAAATTATTTTTTTCATTATTCAATAATATTTGCAAAAGCGGAAAGAATGTTTTCAGCTTCAGATACTAAAGGACAAAAGGCAAGTCTAACTGGATAAAACATTGAACATTTTCAATATATTGAAATATTATTAGTGCAGAACTTAGATATTTTTTAGAACACATTTTGTTAGGGCATGCAGTGAGAAGAAAAGGGATGGAAGTGAACCTTTTAAAATTTTGAGAAACACACGTTTAAAGTTCAAATCCTAGTAAGACTTTCAATGAAATTTTTTTCTAAATCCTGCTGTATAGCAACACCAACCAGAGTTACTAGCACCATATCGTGCCCTAAAACAAAGAAGAGGTTTACCTACCATTTGCACTGATTATCTTCAAATTTTAAATTTTGACACTTACACCCCTTTGCTTCTCACTGCCTTATATAATCCGAGATCACACGTAAAAACATAGATGCAGTGATGTACTATTTATACGTTTTTTGAAGGGACTGTATAAAAAAGCGTACAAACGAAAAAACGTATACTAGGTATAGGTTAATGTGTACAGTAGAGAACCAATTATCCGGGAAGTTCGGGACCATCGCTATCCCGGATATCTGAATTTTCCGATTTTCTGAATCGCTAAAAACCTCTGTTTGCCGATTGTTTATAAAACTTAAATTACTATACTAAATAGTAATACATATTAAAATAAGAAGAAAACAGTTCAGAAATGCTTGTAAATACTATCAAAATATTAAAAACTACTAGTGAAAGAATAATTTAAACACCAAAAAACTTCAAGTTATTCATAAGACCGAAGACCCTCACATTCAACCTGAAAAAGAAAAAAACCCACCGCTTTTCGATGTTTTAAAAGGAAAAAAAATGAAGGGAAGGGCTAGAAACAAGTTTTTGAACGGAAATATGCGAGTTTCCTGCTATTCAGCATGAAAAAATTCGTTTTCATGAACGCATTTTTTTTAAAAATTTTTTATAAAGATGATTACGGTGGTTATTGATAACTATTGCTTTTTGCAATATCAGTAGGAGTTTGATTTATGAGTTCTTACAGCCTTATTACAGTCATGTGTTTAACGATTTCTGATTCCACGATTAACTATTCGGAAAATTCGCGAATCTGGTTTTCGGCGTTTCCCGAAATTTCGCTACATCACCGACGCTCTAAACGGCTATAATTTTAAAGGCCATTCAATAAAATATTGCATTAGAATTCGACAATATTCATTCCTTCATTTCTTTAATTTTCAGTTAGAATAAAACACAAAAATTTCCTTCTTAAGAGTGTACTTCTTAATTTAAGAGAATATTTCGGAAATTTTGCCCCGCGCAAGGTTAACCCTTTGAAGGTCGTTTTCGTAAACATTTCCCCCAATTCTACGTAAGTAATATGGTATTGATTAAGAAGCAGTTCATATTCCTTTAGGTATTTCAAAAAAAAAAAAAAAAAAAAAAAAAACTTAGCATTTCAAAAATTGCCGTAAATGAGTATTTTTAAAAAATGGCGGAAAAACCTGCAAACAGTTGCTGGTTTTCTGGTTTCCCGGTTTTTCGGTTCCCGGATAAAAGGTTCCGCACTGTATTAGATTTTGCAGGGACCAATTTTAAAAATGTATAATTGATAAAAACGTATAAAAGAGAAACGTATAAATGGTGCTTCACTGTATATACATTCAAAAAAGAAAAAAAAAAAACATTTTTATTAGAATCTGAAAAGTAGAATATTATTGGGAATAAAAATTTTAAACAAAACTCTAAACAGAGCAAAATATGACTAAAAACCAAACTTTATACCTGCAATGTACTTAAGTGGAGTTCCACTAATGCTGAATATCTTCTGTATATTTTCAACAGGGGTCGTAAAGGAGACAAACTTTCTGCAACTGTACGCTTGCCATCACATAAATCTTGGTGCATGATTTCATGAGCATGCAACAGTTCAGTCACCACATTATTCATGTCATCAATACAAGCCAGAGCTTCCCCCAGGGTAGGATGCGCAAATAACTAAAAATGTAAAGCCTATTTTAGAATATGAAGTGGTGCTGGCCGACGTAAGAATTTCTACATTGTGATGCATCGCCAGCCAACCTTACATCTCGATGTTATGATGCATTGTGCTTTTTTTTTTTTAAGGAACTTTAGTTATAACTGCTTGTTTAAATTTTACAAAATGTATTCAAAAGGAAAATATATAAATACTACAAACAGATTCTAGTATCAGCAAGAAATCATCAAACGAAGAAGAAAAAGAAAACAACAACTTGCGTTGAAAGTTCAAGATTGCGGTAAATATTACAGATATGTGTTTCGAGATTACAATGAACCTAATTTTTCAATGCAAAAGCTGTGAACTTTTGGAAGCAATCTCATCTTCTTGCATTTAAAAAGCCTTGCCAAGCATTATGTTCAATCTTAATCTATCAGAGAATATATAGTGGGTTTTAAGAATACCTCAAGAATTAACCGAGTTCAAAGGAAGCTATTCATAAGACTTTTACATTTTAGAACATTGTACACTAACATAAAAAAAAACAATCCACTCTGGAGCAAATAATCGTTTACAGCATTTTAAAATTCATATTGTATTGAAAAGTGCTTTGTCTCATTTCTTCAAAAATCGAATTTTCCGATTATTTGTTTGTTTTGCGATTGTAAAAGAACTATTGCATCTACAGACTTTGTTTTTGGCTTAAATGAAAGCGAATTAAATGCACCATAACAGTATATACATGTTTTTTCGATTTAAGTGGGAATTCATGTCCATATTTGGCATGAAATGTGATCGAAGCATTTTTTTTTCATTTTTCGCCAAAAATGGCCTGTTTTTGAAGTATGTACGATATCTTGAAAATATTTGTCGTACAGATGACCCTTATTTATAACCGATTTCAAAAAGGTGGCAGTAATCAGTTCATACCGAATGTATGGGTTTTTTTCCTTTGGTTTGCTTGTTTGTTAGCTCATAGAGCCTCACCTAGTGAACCTTTAGTTGATGATTCTTTTTTAATCGATAGGGAGTGGTCTAACTTAGGTTACTTACATGTAGTGATGGCAATACTGAGATAACGGTATACCAAATACCAGTATTTCAAGCTAATTTGCAATTTCGTAATACCGATATTTGCTGAAGTAAAATACCGGTATTTTCTGTATTAGCTGAAAATAATAAATATTTTTTTAATAAAAGAGTTTTCAGTTTATTTATTAGATATCTACTGTTGATTTAGATGAGCATTTTTTTATTTTTTTTTTGGCCAAAATTAACCAGCACCAAATTCAATCTATTGATGTAAAAATTAGGCTTCAAAAGCACGAATTCATAGACTACCTGTAAACAAAAGTACGTTTTTGTGCACCAGGTTTTTATTTTTACTACTTCCTCGATCATTCACTTGCCCTTTATCCAATTTAAAGTATAACTACTAATGTATTTGTGCTGTGAGGAATTTAAACAAATTGATAAGAGCTTGCAGCAATACTTTATGATACATTTTTTTAAATATTTGTCAAAACTGTACTGAATTTCAAGAAAAACCTTTTCTCTTAAGTAAAACAAATGGTAATTTGTCGTCCCCAGTATTGGTGTGCTGCAGTGTCTCGCTATATAGCTGTATAAAAACTTGGCAGGATAATATTTAGCATTTATAAATTGCTTAAAAATTTGCATGGAGTAATGGCATAGTGAGCTGGAAAATATTTCCAGAGAGTTACATATTTATAAAGAAATTTTAAAAGAAAACAAAAATGAAAAAGTAACTATTAAAAGAATCAGGTTTCGTTAAATTCATCGTAAATTTCCTACTAAATTGCAAACATACTACTCTAATTAAGGGGAACTCGTTGAAAATAATACAGTGAAGCACCCTTTATATGTTTCTCTTTTATACGTTTTTATCAATTATACGTTTTTTAAATTGGTCCCTGTAGAGTCTAATACACATTAACCTATACCTATTATATATTTTTTCATCTGTATGCTTTTTCATACAGTCCCTTAAAAAACATATAAACGGTGCTCCACTGTATTAATATTTGAAAAGAACCATCTCTCGAAGAGAAATTACAAATAGATATTAAAAAGTAATAACATAATAATAATGATATACACTCAGTACAAAAGAAAAAAACATGTATCCAAAAACAGCACACAAGAGGCTGAATTTTTTTGGAAATGAAAGACTTTGAGGCGATTACAGGAGCTGTATCGAACATTATTAACAGTAAACCACTGGCAAGCTTGAATCCAGGAAAAATATTTTTAGCAGCTGGAAATTTTTTCACAAAGTGAGTTTCTGGCTTAGTGACAATTCAAAAAGATGCATTGTTCCTTAATAATATTGAATTTTTATTATAATAATAGATGTTCCTGCATTTTATAATTATTTGTACACAATAGGTTTTCGTAATAAATGCACTTTTTGTACAAAATCATGAAACACAGCAACAAAACAAGATGTTTTTGATTCTTTTTTGAGGAATTTCTAATATTGGTATTAATACCAGTATTCCGGTATTCAATTTTTAAAATACCGACTACCGGTATTGCATTTTTGGTCCGGTAATTGCATTCAATACTCACATTATTTCCCTATAAAGTGGTTAAATATGAAACTCATTATTTAAGGAGAGGAAAAAGAACCAAGGTTCTTCAATAGCATTCAAATACATAATAACAACATTATAATGGCATAAGCCCAAGTAGCATCAACTCATCGTATTTTGTTCGGTCGATCATCGACTCCCCCTAAACTCATCGCGTAACGCACGCCGATATCATTGCAATCAGAATCCAAGAACCGGTTTTCGATGACCTGTTTTTCCATCGAAAAACAAAATCGTAACGATCAAAATTTCATCGGAAAAAGAGATCGTAACGATCAAATTTTCCGAGCGAAATTTTATCGAGAAACAAAATCATAACGATCAAATTTTCTGATGAAAATTTGCTGAGCTACATTTCATCTGAAAAAGAGATCTTAACAATCAAATTTTCTGATGAAAATTTGCCGAGTTACATTTCATCGAAAAAAAAGCAGGTTGTTTAAATTTTCCGATAAAAATTTTCCCAATCTAAAATTTTTGAAAACCTCCCAACTGTCAAAGTAGGATAAGTTTTATTATTCGAATATCCGACTATTGTTCAAACGTAAGGCTATACGGATCAACATTCAGGGTTGAGAACCAGAAGAAAAATGACTTAGACTTCGACTCCGACTCCTGGATTTTGGAAGGGTATTTACTCCGAGTTGCTGCAAAATCAATTCAACTTCAATTCCACGATTCCAACCCGGATTACCTCACTGGAATTGCGAACAAAATGAGACTCCGACTCTTGAATGCTTTCTCTCTATTTCCAAAACAATTCCACTCCGTTCAATTTGACTCCCAAAATTACCGACTCCGACTCGGTTTGCGGGCAAAATGATCGACTCTGACTCTTAACTAGCTGGTGCCACAAGCATATTCATTGAATAAAATTCTCACTTTCCGTTCAGATATCTGTCGTGGCCTTGGTCCCCGATAGATGGCGCCACGAATGATTTTCCATTTAACACATTATTTTCTACTTGGAAAGAAGATTACTTGTCTAGTGGTTAGCATATGAAGCTCGTATTCCAGAGGCCTAGGGTTCGATTCCCGGCCAAAGCAACTTAGGTTAAACTCATGAATCACGTTCATCAAAATTAAGAAATTAGAAATTAAATAAACAAGTTATTAAAAACATATTAAATACTTGTCCCAAATGACGTCATCCGAAAATGCCATACCCTTAAACTTTTCAAGATGGCGGAAGGGTCACATAATCATCCAAGATGGCGTACGCCCTTCCCACTGTTAAATTGTTTTCCTCCTGCTTGTCCCTTTATCGCGGCTGTTACTACTTCTCATCGTATTTTCATCCTAAATTCATCGCCTCGGAACAGCACTGCTCGTATATTGCTCCAAATCTCATCAGTATAAGGAGCAAAACTCATCGGATTTCGATGATCAGATTCTACTATTGCCGATGAGACATATTGGAGCAATTTCCGATGAAAACTCATCGGAATCTGATCGTCGTCTGATAAAAGTTTGATCGAATTTCGATGAATAGTCGATGAGTTGATGCTACTCGGGAGTGTTTCGTCTTTAATTTTGACTGGTTTTCCTGACAAATGCGTACAAAAAACAGTTGCACATCATTTTATCTATTGTTTTTGCGTTGACTTCAAAAATTATGTTTAAAAGTAGTATCGATGTTGTTCAAGGAATGAATTATTATTTACAACTTAGTGCAATTTCCAGCTGCAGTTTTAAAGTCTTTTTTTTTCTTCTTTTGTCAAAAATATTTTTTGATATGATTAAAAACAAAATAAACGTAATACATACTTGTTGAAGTTCTTTTAAGTTTTCAATACTTAGTTGTATGCTCTGAAGTAAATTAAGAACTGTCTGGCCATGTTTTGTCACATCACATGAACTATCAGGCATATCATTTTCCTTCAGATTTTCAAGGTTTGCATGCACCGCTGTTAGCACTAAAAATTGAGAAAGATATAACTATAGAAAAACAAATTTGAAGTAACTTAAATAGATTCTTTATTATGGATAAAAGAAATTTTCATGAAACACTTTGAAAATCTTAAGGACTTCCTTCAAAATTTTCGACTTTTTGGAAAAAATATATGTTATACATAATTTAATGCTAAACAATTTGATACCTTATTTATTACCATATGCAAAAAACTTTTCAAGTTATCGTAAAAATGCGTAACCATTCCCCATAGAGATTTATGTTAACAGTAGCTGTTTAAGCCTCTTTTTCAAAGGTGCTGGTTTGGCTGTTTTTTTTTTTTTTTTTTTTTTTGCGTGCATGATATCTCAAAAAGTTTCTTATATATTTCCGTAAAACTTTTAATGCATGTTTTTCTGGATTATTTTTATGATCTGAACCTAAATTTTCATTATTTTTTTTTTAAATATTTATTTTTTTCCCTTCATTTTATAAGTTAATATCACAATTTTCCAAAATTTTGGCCGAAGACATTTTTTTTAGATATTAACTTTCTCATTTTTAGTTAAAATTTAGGTTCAGATCATAAAAATAAACCAGACAAACATGCATGAAAAGTTTTACGGAGATACATAAGAAACTTTCTGAGACATAACGCAAGCAAAACAAGAAACCAGCACCTGATAAAAATAGGCTTAAACAGCTGCTGTTAACATAAATCACTATGGGGAAAGTTTATGCATTTTTACGATAAATTGAACAGTTCTTTGCATATGGTAATAAATTAGGTATCAAATTGTTCAGAATTAAATTATGCATAGCATATATTTTTCCATAAAGTCAAAAATTTTGCAGGTTAAGGGTCCTTAGACCCCTTAATTGTCAGAAAAGCATTTCTATATAAAAGGTTAAATATGCAAGAAAAAAAAAAAAACAAGGAAATTAAATTCAATTAAATGAATAATAATCAACCAGCAACAGGACCTTGGCACAAATTAGGTTATTGTACATGAATGAACACAAGAAATTTAATAGTAAAAGCAAGGTATAAAGGTGAGAAGGTTGACTTACACGCAAGATTAAGCAGCTAAATAGATTTTTCAAATGGAATGACATTTTAATGTTTTTGCAATTTCAGTTCAACACTTTTAATTAAAAACCAAAGAAATATATTTCTGCCTGAACTAGTGATGTAACATGTATAGATGTGTTTAACATGTATAGCCTGGAGCAAAGGAGAGTCAGAGGGGACATGATTCAGTTATTTAAATTTATCAAAATGAAAGATGTAAATGGATTAAATTTTTGCGGGGAAAGCAGGACAAGGGGTCATTGTTTTAAGCTATTTAAATCTCAGGCTAACTTGGAAATCAGGAAAAACTACTACTTTAGCAGGGTCGTGGGCACTTGGAATAGCTTACCGGAAGAGGCGGTAATGAGCAAGGGAGTGGATAGCTTTAAGAGGGCCATTGATCTTCATTGGGGACTAATTAATTGGCTAGGACCAGCCTAGCTGGGCCCAGAGCCTGTTGCTGGTCGTCACATTTGTATTTGTATTTGTATTTGTAAAATACCCAGGTATTTATTTTTAGGGTAATATACCCAAAATGGGTACATTTACCTGGATATTTATTTCAAAAATTTATATTCAACTAAAATACTTTCCTGTATGTATTCCACTATGTATATATATAACCAACCATATACAAAGCAATATAAATTTTTCCTCCAAATTTGTATTTTGATCACATATTTAAAGAATTATTGTGTGAAACAACTTAGCAATATAATACAATATTTACATTAAATGTGTTGGATATGCCTAATCAATGTTGATAACCAAATTTTAGCTATAAAGAGCCATTCTACAAAATGTAAAAAGCTTCAACTGGTTACAAAAAAAAAAAAAAAAGCAAACATTTTTTAAGGTCCTAGTCTTTTATAACCCACTTGCTTGGGTCACTGGAGACATTTTATATGATTGGTTCCAGAGCTATTTCCAGAAATAAAGTTATTAAACTCACACAGTTCAGAACTCACTGGAAGAAGAGTTTTCAGGAGTGACAAAGGAGGCCAAAACCAGCAGGATACCAACCTCGGTGATGCACAAAAACGTCCACATTGAAAATTTTGAGCCATTTCTAGACAATAGAAATGATCTTTCTGATTTGTTAGTGAAGGAAGATTCTATCATGGAAATGACGTAAGTGATCATGGATGCGTTAATGCTTTGCAAATAATTACAGAGAAAAATCTTTAATGACTGCCAAAAGACTATCATAGCCAGCTCCTCTTTATAAACAGAACACGAAATTAATTTATGTTTTCTGTATGCATGTTGTGCATAAAAGTCGATATAAGTACACATAAAAATTACTATACAACCAGTCACCACTAACTAGAATGAAGTATTTTGCTATCTACGGAACCAAACCCCTATTTTAACACTATTATTTGGTCCTAATTTATGCAGCATTTCCGTGAAACGTAACCCCGCATAAAATGAAGGTCTACTGTACATATATATACACTGCACAAAACAATTGAGGGAGCACATGGTTTTAACAAAATTACGCAAAGATGTTGTTTGGTACAGCGAGAACAAAACAAAAAAGGAAGAGGAAAAGAAAATGCGCTGTTCGGCTTCACGGCTGATTATCATTTTTTCTCTATATAATTACCGTGAAATTTATTCTTTATATGGGGCTAAAACTTTTCCCTCCATGGTTTTTGTCCCTAATTTAATTTACATAATTTACTTTATAAGGTTGTGGCAACAGTCTAAAAAATACTTCGACTTTGATTGATTTTCGAATTGATGTGTTGTGTTCTGTGTGCGAGTTGTGGTGCTTTGTTCTTGTCCGAGTGTGAAACTTCTTGAGTTGTGTTTTGAGTTTCTTTGTGCGAATTCTTCTGAATTCATTCATTACAGTCCACTATTAAAACGAATTTTTGTGAACCTTGAACAAAGTCATATTTTTGTGTGAATTCTTTGCTTCATTTATGACTCGTATTCATCAGATGTATACAGGTGTGATTGTGGGTTCATCAAAAAATACCTGAAAGTTTCAAAGCTAGAACGGGGGGGGGGGGGGGTAATCTTTGGCCCCTATTACTTAAGTGCACCTATGCCATAGCATTTAATAGTTCAATAATCGGTGTCAAAATAGTGTGTGTACATTTGATTAAAATTTTAATGGGTTACAAAGTTACTTTTGAGCTGGTGTTATACAAAATTATCTTGATATTTGTCCATCTTAAGAGATAGGTGTCCATCTTGAGGCTCTTGCAAGTATATTTGATGAGTATTATATAATTTTTAAAAAATTGCGCAGGTAGGGAGATAAAAGCATAACAAAAAAACATAATTCTGGTATTTTCGGACATAAAAATACCGGAAATACGTCTGTAAATACCGGAAATTCGGTAAAATACCGGAACACAATCACCCCTGGATGTATACTAATAAGTAACATAAAATGAATAATACATAAATTAAAGCCTACCAGGAAACGGAAGAAGAAAACTTTAGATGTAAATCAGTATTCATGACAAGAAAAACCAGAAAAAGGAGATAAGGGCAAAAATCGGGATGCTGCTGAAACGTCTCTTTTATTGCCATAACTGTGAAGTTCGATAGTGCAGTATTTTTTCTTGAGACAAGGTTACTTGAGAATGTCTCAACAACATGATTTACCCGAATCCATGACATGGCGTGTTATAGGCAGAATGGAATCCGGGCAAATATAATGTAGTGTCTTGGACGCAGTTGGAATCTCCAGAAGCGTTGTTGCAAGGCTGTGGAATTGATTCCAAGAGACAGGAAATGTTAGACGTCAACCAGGGCAAGGTCGGCCACATGCCACTAAAGCAACTGATGACCGGTATACATGGTGCAATCCAAAAGTAATGAGGCTTACTTTATACTGACGCATGCACACCCTGCAGCTCAGGGGTGCAGAAAATGTTTTTAACACCAACATTTCCCCCAATCTGTATGAACATTTCCCCAAAATTTTACAATATGCTATATGTTTCAGATAAAAATTAATTCCTATTACTATAGGTAGAGATAGTTTTGGGGGGAAAAAAAAGCAATTGCATTGTTAAAACTAATAGAATGAACTAGTAGCCTTAGAACTCGGTATCTAAAAAGCAAATTAAGTAAAAGCATGTAAGTTTTAGTTAAAATATCATATCTACATTTATTTTAAATGTAAATTATTATCCAACAAATAGTTGATGAAAATATAAAGAGTGGTGATGCAAAAGAAAATGCATTCAAAAGACACTTGCAGAAAAAAAAATTGGATTTTTCTTTTTTTTAAAAAATTGAATCTGCAAAATTTCCCCCAGATGGTTCAAATTTCCCCCGATCCTAGATCGCCGGATCGGACATATTCTACACCCGTGCTGCAGCTCACTCCGCTTTACAGCAACGGTGGTGGGGGTTGTTGGTTTTACAGCGAATCGCAGGTCAGTTGCCTCCCAGCTTTCGAAACAGCACCATCAGCCTTAACAGTAACCCCTATATGGTGAGTGGAATGGAAAGTTCATCAGAACAATGCAAAGGCATCAAATTATGCATCCGGTTTCCTTCCCAAACATTCTCAACACTTCAACAGGCACTTGGCACTGAGTGTCTGTCCTATTTACAAGAAGAAAAATCGCGCAAGGCTTTTCGAAAGGCCGGGAAGTGGTGACTGACGAAACCATGTCTGGACGCTCGTTCTCCTTTATGCACGATTCTTTGGATTCTGCCTTTTTATCTCTGGCAGAGCTGCAGACTCTGAAAGAAAATGAGATTCTGATACCTGGAATTGTAAAGCTTCCAATTTCTGACTTCATTTACCCAAATTCAGTCCAACTCTGACTGCACAACTCGGTTTTTCATTAATTAAAATTAAAACTAAAAAAGGAGACAAATCCTAAAATGCATGTATTAATTAAATTCATATACTTTTCATCAAGCTAGTTATGAGTTGTTACTCAGTCGAGGCACCAATAGAAACTCAGCACCAACTTCGTTTTTTTTCCTTTTTTTTGGGGGGGTGGGGGGCAGAGTTTTTTTATGTATGACTATGTATATTCTTCAGAATATATGATACAAGCACTTTTTTGTTGCAAATAAAGCGTAATTGCTTCCTAGAGCTCTTGGATGCTCTAGAGTTGTATCCGAAAGTTGTTTGGATGCAACTATAGAGTACTTTACCTTCAATTATAAAATTCAAAATGGGCCTGCATTAGAAGTATGCCCCAAAATTTCTAAATCGAGCTCGGGGAACTACTTTGATATACCCTCCCCCCCCAAATCGGAAATTTGGCGACTTCCAAAAATTGTTGCCATAAAACTTTTTTAAAAAACTCAAAAAATGGTACAAAATACAAGAAAATACTAAATTTGGCAACAACAAAAACCTAAAAGCTGAAAAAACCTAAATTGGCAACACCAAAATTAGAAACAGCAACCCTAAAAAGTACGTAGGGAGGGCCAGATTTGGCGTATAATTTTTGGGGGGGATATATCAAAGTTATACCGAGCTCGGAAGCCACAAGAAAAAAAAAAGTCTTTCTGGCACACCTTTTAGTCTCCTTCGAGTTGACAAAAAGTTCTTCTTCAGTTTGGACTTAGGATTAGACGAGCGTTCAGTTTCCTCCATTTTATAGTTGCTCTTCATCCCTTTATATTATTAAAAATTAAGCATGTGACTATCATAAAACGAAAATTACAAATGTGGAAGAAGTATTAATAGTAATTCCTAAGTAAAATAAGAACTAATGTTGCAAAAAGTAATCAACTTCGAAGTTTATAATAAAACACAACACTGTTTACCGAAAACTTGTCAATTTGAATTTTGTGTCAAATTTTAAGATACGGTCATGGTTTTAAACCACGAAGGCATATCTGAACAAAAAAAAAAAAAGCTAAACACGCAAATCAGAGTTTTACGCCATTACTTTCATAAGGTATTTATTACTATATTAATGTTTTTATTCAGCAACCCATTTAATATTTCCTCAATGCATTGCCGCTTTAGGAAACAAGGGACTGTCTTGCAGGTACACTAGCGTCACCTAACAGTCAGGCTGAATAGCTAATGGTGGGTTAGTATTCCGGTCGGCTGAATAGCTACAGCCCTTAAAATCCGGAAGTTCAGTTCGGCCAAATTATTGATATGTTTATATTTTTCTTTCGCATCAAATGT
This sequence comes from Uloborus diversus, assembly GCF_026930045.1. Taxonomy (NCBI): domain Eukaryota; kingdom Metazoa; phylum Arthropoda; class Arachnida; order Araneae; family Uloboridae; genus Uloborus; species Uloborus diversus. The sequence continues at coordinate 25,751,496 of NC_072732.1, read as the reverse complement.
GTTGATTCAATCCTGTTCAATGCACCGTACACTTGTGTTCCTTTTTTTACTGGCTTTCAAAGGTATTCTATCTCAAAGCGACAGCTGTTCTGCGAATGGCAAGAAGAGCAAACTTTGTGACAGTTCTTCACAAAATGAATGGAGCCCGCAAAAAACTAACAAGTAAATTGCTGGTTCTGTCTGAATTCTTTTTATTCTTTTTTATTTAAATGAAGTATGCATAACTTATATATGAAGAAAATTTCGAAACCATTTTCATTAAAAGTTTACGACGTATTCTATTCATCAAAAAAAAAAAAAGTCTATAATAAATAGGAGAAGAAAGTTGATTAGAAAGCTGGTAACCTTTATTTTTCATAAGACAAGCAGTCTAAAATGGAAAAAAACCTACGAATGTCTCGAAATTTTTTTCGATATATAGAGACTTTTTCGATATATAGAAACAATTTTTCTATGTAATGAACATAGAAGTTTGCTGGGATTTCGATATATAGAAAATTTTAATATGTGGAAGTTAGATATATGGAGGTCCGACTGTACGTTCAGACGCTGTGAAAAAAAAGTCGGAATTCGTTTAGAGGTGATTAAAAGCAAAATTTATGTTTATATTTCAGTGATTAATTTTTTGTGTAGACAATACTTCTTTTTCTTTGAACAAGGAAGTAAAAAATACTCCTCCTCATGTCTATTGAAAACTAAAATTTTAATCAGGTAGAATTTTCTGAATAATCTGAGTTTTCAGTAATCCGAGGTGGCATGAGCCCCAATTACCTCGGATTTTCGAGACTCTACTGTAATTTGTTTTAATTCCAACTTGAATAATCATTCCTTTTATTTATTTTTTTAATTTTAAAAAATCCTTTTTTTTTTTTGTAAAATATTTGACACAAAGTCTTTTGAATTATGTGTAATTAAACTTCTGCTGAAATTTTGTTTAAAAAAACTATTCTATGGACATGGAGGTCTATACTACTATTCCAATGAGCTAAAAACTCATCATGTGTGTATGGGTGGTTCTTCTTAAAACATAACTGGTACTTGGTAATCGACCCAGTAGTGAAAGGCTGAGTACTCGGCCAAAGTGCTACTCGGTACATCTCTAATACGGTGCCTAAAAAAATGTTTGAGAGTGTATGGGGAAATCCCATGGGAAACCCCTGCTCTTGAATGCTAGACAGTAGGAGTGAATAACTTGCCACCAGTAGATCAACTAGGCTATTTTAAGGCTGTGTGTAGCCTTTGTTAATCAATATGTACAGTCGAATCCTGTTTTGATGCAGTTGATAGAACCAGAAAAACCGTTTTGATGTACCAAAATATTTATCACCCTTTGGCCTTTGCTAATATAATATATATATCCAATTTTTATTTTAAAAATATCATGATATTTTGATATTTTCAATATTTATTTTTTCAACTATGGTATTTTCAATATAAAAAGTATATTAATCATAATAATATTGTTGATTTATTATTAAAAATAACTAAAAAGTTATGTAGTATATTTTTATGATGTAGAATACATCATTAATATAACAAAGTATTATAATATTCCTTTTCCCCTTGTATTTTATGTTCATAAAATTATAAGTAATGTAACAATTTTAATTCATATTAAAAGTGCCTAATTAAATATTAAACATTGCTCAAAAATAAAGAAAATGTCTTATGACTGTGCACCCATTAATGCATATTACAAGGGCGCCCATAAAGGGGAGCAAGTGGGGGCTCGAGGCCCCCCCCCCCTTAGAAACTAGAACTTCCTTGCTTTTAATACTTTTTTCTTTGCAAAAATGTAAAAACATTTCTTCTCCAACACATTAATGAATAAGTTATTAAAAATGTCACATATTAATGACTCTAATCTGTCCTGAAATCGGTTTCCATGGGGAAAATATCCTGCTATACCACGGTTAAAATATCTAAGCCCCCCCCCTCCCCCTGCAATTTTGTATATGTGCGCCCATGGCATATTATTTATTTCTGAATCCATATAAAGTAGCTAACAGAAGAAAAATGAGTAAAACAGCTAAATTAGCTCCATTGAAATTGATAGAAATGTAAAATGAAATATTAGATATAAATAATGAAAAAAGCATTATGTAATTTTAAGTCTACATATTGTAATTATAATGTAAAAATATAGAATAGGAAAATAAAGAATGATTTGAGGATGTACAGTGAAGCACCGTTTATACGTTTCTCTTTCATACGTTTTTAAAATGGGTCCCTGCAGAGTCTAATACACATTAACCTATACCTATTATACGTTTTTTCATTTGTACGCTTTTTTCATACAGTCCCTTCAAAAACGTATAAACGGTGCTTCACTGTATTTACTATTTTGAAGACTTTAGTTTGTGCTGATTGAAAATATCGGATGTATATCAAAATATCCGATACATCTATTGTTTTTGAAAATATCATGATATTTTCAAACCCTAGGTCTAAGACTCTTGGCTACTTTGGATTTTTTGCTGAAACGGGAGTTGGCTGTGTATTAGTACTTGAATTATAATTTTAAACCTGTAAAATGTGGATTAAGACTGTCCAAACTTAAAATGTTTAAATTGTTATTATTGAAACAATTTCTTAAAGTTCAAAATAACATATAGACTAAGGGTTTTATTTGAAAATCGTGAATTAAAAAACAATTTATAAGGAAGACATTTATTTAAAATAAGAATCTGTTGCTTTTCTTAAATTTATTGCAAATATAATACAATCTTTTCAAAATAAAATGTCGGTTCAATGTACGTCATAAAATCATGTAATATTTTTATTTTTTTAAATACTGTATGAATTCCTGCACATGCTATTATTTTTTACAGTACAGTAAAACCTGTAAAGTTGACCACCTGTTTAAGTTGACAACTAAATTATGGCACCGCAGGTGGTCAACTTACACATGTTTCACTGTAATTCCTAGATTAAGAATCACTTTATTTAGTTACTGACATTAAAATAATGCATCTTTGTGGAGTGACCCTCAAAAGCCTTCTAATATACAGTGAAATCTCATTACAGCAAATACGAAAATACAATGAAATATCCATTTCAGCAAAATAAGTGTTCAGTCTTATTTTTATTGCCATCACATTGTTTGAATTCGCTTACAGCAAGCAAATTTTGTGGTCACTTGAAGTTCTTATGATTTAACTGAATTTTTTCGGGTTGGTCAAAATGATTAGCGATATCTTTAAGTATATAGCAACTCTAGAATTTAGAAATTGAAGTTGTTGAATGTTCTCAAGAAAGAAATTTTCGTTTTAAATAGCAATAAATTACTCAAAATCACCCAAAATAAAAAAATGTCAAAAGATGTATTGACTTTTAATAAAAAAGCCCCAAAGCCGCATTATTAAAAATATATTGTTTCCATTATCTTATTGCTTAAAATTGGTTTGAATTCTTGTTTTTATTACTATTGTTCTTTTTTTTAGATACTTATTGTATGATGTAAATCCTGGAGAAGGTTTTAATTTAAGGAGAGATGTGTATATGCGAGTTGCTACCGTTGTAAAGATATTGAATCAACAAGACAAGCTAAATCATTGGACATTAGTTTTGCCACCTTGGGGACCTTTATATCATTGGAAAACAAAGAATATTGGTTTTCAAGCTCAGTTACAGTGGTCAAGATTTTTTGATGTTCCTAGTCTTGCAAAATATGTTCCAGTTGTAGAATTAGAAGACTTCTTAAATGGTAAGTGTTTGGAAAAGAGCTGGTTATTTTATAGTTGGGCTTTGTTGATGATTTAAATTTCATTAAACCAATGCTATACATTTCTGGTACCATGTCAATGCATTTTAGCATTGAGCAGAAAATCAGCCATTTTGAGTTGCATTGAATAAGAAGAACAAAAGAAAAAAGAAAACCAGTGAAACCTTTATATATTTTGAAAAACTTGTGTAAACAAAAATCTTTCTATTTCTCTCCCCCCCTCCCCCCCTTTAAAAAAAAAGAAATTCAAAGGCGTGTCAGATTTCTGAAGTGATCAATCGAGATGCCGGAATTATCTCGCCTCCCCCCTCCCCCATCATTGCAGGCATTAAAAAAGGTAGTGTTACAAATTCTGTAAATAGTAATTATTTTTATGATTAATTTGTTGTAATCTGGCTAAATTTGGCGTTTATTCCATTATTCTTCATCTAAAAATTATTGTAGTAACTTAACCTGTAAATAGTTTCTTGTAATGAATATACAACCCCCTTACATTCGAATGAAGTATAGGGTTCCTCCATTTCTGCATGCTAAGATTTGTGAATGGAATAAAAAGAAGATATGAGAAATTTGTAGAACTTTGTAGGATTTTCTAGATATTTCTTCGCTCTGCATAAAACAGCGGGCATCTTGTGAATGGGGGAGTTGGTTCGCTTTCTAACTATAGAGTTTCGTTTCTTGTTGAGCCGCGCTGTGTTATTGCGCATTTGGATGCAAATACTTGTTTTGCCGTTGAGTTTCTGGTGTTATTTGATATTTGCTTAATTGCTGATGATTGATTTAGCAGTTGTAACTACATTTCCTGTACATAGCTGTAAATAAATCTCCTGTGCTTTTCTCAAGAACTGTGTCATCATTTAAAGAAAGTTTGAAGTTGCACCGGACTTGTAACAGAAGGTGCACACTCTTGGCTGGTTTTTAGATAGTAGTCCATTCTCCATACTATGAACAGATGGTTATTAATTATGGACCTAAATCATGGTAATAATGAATGACACAAGCAGATAAATTTAAACACATGTATTTCTTACATGTTAATATTTATCAGTTACTTAAGTAAGAACTAAGAAGTAACACTTTGAATGAGGAATAAAAATTTGAACAATATTTACATGTACTTTTTGTTGGCTAGGACTTTTTAAAAGTATTTTTTGGCTTTAATCTTGTTGTAAAAATCTTCACAACCTAAACCGATCTTTATTTTACAGGTCAGTATTACAAATAAAAAAGAAATTGCCCAAAATATCCTTCACAGTTCATTATTTTTCGACTATTTTGGCCATCTATAATCAAATTTGTCTTTTACCTGGACATGAAGTAAATTGGCCGGGACACTGGGTTTTTGTCTAAAAACCAGTGCTAGTAGTCCCAGTCTATCAGAGACGTGTGGCATATTAACTCATTTATAGACACAAACATTTTTGAAACATCTAACAGTAATAATGCCAATGTAACTAAAGCTTATCATATGAGAAACGCATGCAATGCTTCCCTTTTTTATCTGGAATTAATACACAACTACTACTTTTCATATCCATTTTGGCATGTTCAAGAAAGAAAAAAAAAACTAAAACTTATCATATAAGAAATGCATGCAATGCTTCCCTTTTTTATCTGGAATTAATACATAACTACTACTTTTCATATCCATTTTGACATGTTCAAAAAAAAAAAAAAAATACGTTATATGTGGGACTTTGTTAAGCAGATATCTCAGGTAGGAATTTTTACCCTCTTCCACTGATACAGCTGCTGCAAAAGCCCTTTTTCCACATCAGTGAACTTTCCTCTTTGAGGGGTTTTTATTTATTTAATTAATTAATTATTTTTTTTTTTATTATTATTATTTGATGCAGTAGAGCACTATTTTGGTAATTTTTTCAATGATTTTGCACTTATAAGTTACCATGTGTGAAGTTTAAAGTGGTCTGTTAAGTTTTTTCTCAGTATTAGGTTTTTTAGTTTCAATTTCTTGCAGCTATACTTAGCATTTGAAACCATGGAACACTAAGAAATAGAAGTACCTGCCATACTACAAGCAGTATAATGCCAGTATTTCTTTATTTTTAAAACTGAAATTATTGCTGATGTTAGCAATTCTTATTTAAGCTCTGGAATGATTAAAATCAACTAAACTTATTGTTAATAGCAATGTTTTATTTATTTTATTTGTGTGTGTGTTACATTTGAAGGGTATTCAATGCTTTTCAATTAAAGATCAGTTTTTATTTGAATATCTGGCAAAAAAATCTAGGTGAAATTAACATTTTCTGATCTGTAGTCGTGTTCAGTTTTTTTTACACCTCAAACAGAGTTAAATTTGTATTTGATTTTAGGTATTTTGGTTGAATTATGATCATTAGCACAACCTGAATTCACCTTCTGGGAAGAGAAGTTAAAACAGCTCTTATACATGTGTATAAAAATACTGTAATTGTGTTAGGCTTGGCAAAAATGTGTGAAAATGAAAGACTAGAATTTACCTCCCCTTGCTGCGCTTCAAGTTGTGTGTCTTGTTAAATAGTTAAAACCTTAAAAGCAAAACCAGTGTGAGTTTTTTTCCCTTAATTTTTATTTGTACACCAATTTGTTCAGCATTTGTAGTATTAGCTAAAAAAGCGTTTCATTCAAAGAATATTGACTTAACATTTAGATCTTAGGCTTTTACTGGGTGTCTTTACATCTAGAAGCTCACACCTTTGAATTGAAAAAGGGGTTCCTTGAAACCTCGAAACACGTGTATTCTGAAATCTGTTTATTTGTGCTAAACAACGTTGGATATTTCCTGTTATTTCTCGGCACAAAGGTATTTATTTATTGCTTAATTTAGATCCCTGTTTCAATGATGCAGTAAATATTCCTATATATATATATATAGATATAGATATATAGTTAAAATATAAGTTAGTATATATATATAGTTCAAAATAAAAAATAATAATTAAAAAAAAGCATTTTAAAGGTATGTGTATTGTTAAATTTTAGTAAAGATTTATTTGCATTTACATGAACTAAGCTCACTATTTTAGTCACTTTAGGCAAAAAGATATTTTTACCAAAATGATTTTAACTTTTTCTATCTTCAGCAAAATGCACCAACACTAATTGGCGCTATTATTTAGAGATTAAAAGCAAGAAACTGCCCAACAAGAGAGCTATGTGAGATGGATGTCAAATTTTCTCTTCATTGCCTCTGGGCTGACATAGTGACAAGATTTACAGACATATATTGGAAAATTAATTTTCTTGAGGAGTATTCACATAGAGTTGCATTGTTTTTGCAAGAAATATGTTAAAGGACACACATTTATATTTCGTAAAAAATCAAGTGCACTTTCATTTCAACCAAATATCTTCATCATGGTAATCTTTCAAGACACGCCGCTTTTTATAAAAATTCTCAGTGTCTATCATTAGTTTTGTTCAAGTCAAAAATATGTATATTTCCAGCATATGCAAAAGTTTTTTCATTTTCTGTGAAGAACTTATTTGATTGCAATCTTACAACACATCCTGACTCTTTGTTTACCTTTTCTTAAATCGTTGACAGACAGGAATCATGAATAATGTCTCTTTAAAACATGTAATAACTAATTTTCAAAACATAATTAGAAAATAATAAGTAAAAATTAGAGTTGGTATGTTTTTTAATCTAGATTATGGTTCTAGTGTGGATGCTCTGTACTATTTGCAAAATTATGCCGAAGGCTGGACTGATGTTGGCTGGGAAGAAAAATACCATTTTCGAGATTGCGTGGAGTCTCCCCCTTACAAGCACACTGTAGAGGGTAATTTTATTGGATGGTTTTGGGGTTATGATGATATTTCTGCAAAGAAGTTTCACTGCTTATCCATTCAAGGTTACAGCAGTACTTTAGCAAAGTTCTTGATGTCCAGGAATGAAAGGTAAGTGGCAAATGTCATTTCCTTTAGTTTATTATATTATTTATTATTATTTTTATATTAAAATCAAATTACTGTTAAAATTACATTTTATGATAAATAACTGTCTTCCAATATATTTATTTCTATTGTTATTATGTACAGTAAATCCCTCTAATGTGGACACAATTTTTTGTCCACAATAAAGGGGGGTGTCCATTAGGAGGGGTAGAAATGATGCTAATAAGCCATGTAGTTTTTGTTTGTTTGCATGACTTTTTTGTTTTATTCCTTTTAAATTGATTTTCAAAGTGATGTGGACATTCTGACCCACTTAGAAAGAAATGAGAATTCAAGAATCATTACTAAATGGTAGGAATTAATGCAAATTTCGTAGTTCGTAGTTGTAAGCAGCGGTTTCCTCGATGTTGAATTCGATACTTATCAATTCATGATGGAACTACATTTTCATTGTGGCCATAAGAACACTATAAATATTTCATGTAACAAAACCTTTGTTTTCCATTGTTATCAAAAGAGAAAAATGATACTTCTTTGTCTTGTTTGGCTAGCGCTAATTGTTTTACATTTGTAGCTGAGTTATTTCTTAAATTGCCGAACCGGTTAATTTTAATTTTTTCTGTTTTGTATGTTTCTAATTTCTGAATTATGATTTAATTCTGTCATGCATCATCAATAAAATTCTCAATTATACATGGTGATAGTTTTCTTTATAATTGATCTTTCATTATTTCTTTAAACTTATTAAATTCTGTAATCTTTCTACAATTGATAAATAATAAAAATGGTTTACAACTGACATGCGAAATCTTACCAAGGGTTCTTTGCTATCCCAATACTAAAACTATAACCCTAAACTATAATCGCACTATTTTGGTGATGAAAATTCTCAGCATTAAACATTTTTCTCATTTCGTTCTATGATAATATATTCAAGAAAATATTTTGCATATTGTCCATTCCAACTAAATGTTGCAGTAAAATAAGGTTAGTTAAATTAATTATTTTTTAACTAGGCAGAGATGAAAGCTCTGATTCTTCTGCTGATATCATCAAATCCTTTTTTCGAGCTTAAGATGAAAAAAAAACCATAGTCTTACAAATTTACACAAAACAATAAAAAAAGTTAACTTGTATAATGTTATCCTCTTTCAAAAAAAAAAAAAAAAACATCGAATAGAGGAGCATATTTATTGCTAATTTCATGCAATGCATTAATAAATACTCATAACAAACTGCCTATGTTTACCAACAGACACACGTGGAATGCAATGTTTTACCTTTTTCCGTAATTTTGTAAATCACCGCAAGGTAGCGTATTTGAGTGCTGGTGTTGCGAATAAGAATACAGTAAAAGAAGCAAAATTTTAATGTTCTTGTTTCAAAATAAAAGCAAAAATCACAATCACGACCCTAAATTTGTTACAAAAATCGTAATTTCGAAAACTGTGCATTAAAAAATTTGCGAACTAAAAACATACAAATCTCTTACTCGATTTTGTAAAATATACATTTCTGATGATCGTTAACTCGTTCAACTACTTTATTTCTCCTTTAAAAAAGGTTATTTTAAAGTTTTGCACTACTTTTTAAGCAACTAGTTTCCAAAAACATTGTTTATTTTCACAAGTCAAAACAAAAATGATTCTTCCAAAATGAATAAAAAGCAGTGCAATTGCATAAATTTCTTTTGTAATACATATGAACAAAAAAAAACCAAAAAAAAACTGCCCTTGCATCAAAAGGAGTCTAGACATTTTCAAACAAATACACCATGGAGACCTTTTTTTAAAATCATTGTGTTTTATTATCTTTCTTTTTTTTTTAGATAAGAAAACCTGTGCATGGAGGGGGAAACTAAACATCTGTAAAGGCTTTCTAAGTGAAGCAGAAAATGTTATCTTTTTTTTTTTTTTTTTTGGTGGGAGTGACAAATGAAGATGATCCGGGTGAGGGGGGGGGGGGGTAAATTCAGGGGGGTTATAAAATGATTTCACTTTCCACAAAAAAACGTGGGGGGGGGCTATAATTGATAGGAGGGTTACTTTTGGGATTTTAGGGTATGTTACAAAATTCACCTGATTTAAATCAATGATTTATTTTTTTTTAAATCACTTTATTTAAATCATGATTTAAATCAAGGAACTCTGCAGCAAAATGATAGCATAAATGATCAAACTGTCTATAGCAATATTTTTTTAGGTCCCAACAGTATCGATTTAGACAGGTTTTACTGCACTGTGGGAGCAAGAGACCCAGTAGAAATTTAGATTTAGCTAAGAAGCCTCTCATATCAAATATTTTTGAAATCAATAGTTATCTTTTTGAAATCTTTTAGTGCCATTATGATTGATCGTGCTGAAGTTATTCTACATGATACATTTGGTGATGCCGAATACTGGTTGGTGAGTAGTTGAGTTATCCACATAATCATATTTACTGAGATGATGAATGAATGACTAAATATTTTTGTTTATATTGAAAAGTATTCATTTTATGATTCATTAAGGCTTCTTTTTACTTTAAAGGTTAGGAGGAGCATGGTTTTTTCTAAAAAACTTACAGAATTAGGTGATGTGTTCAGAAAATTCTACTTAAATTCATCTGACAAAGTAGACAAAACTGAAAAAAAATCTGTTTCTAATCGTGCCCATCGCACTGCTGTTGGTGGTCCGTATGTTGCTGTGCATTTACGAAGGCGAGATTTTGTGTCTGCTAGACCAAAAGAAGTTCCATCAATGAAATGGGCATCTGAGCAAATTTTGAAGTATCTGAAAATGTACAAATTGCAGAAGGTTTTTGTGGCTTCCGATGCATCTGAATCTGGTTAGTATTTAGAATGTATGCAGTAATTATTGTAATAAATACCGGCATATCTAATTGTGGAAGGGAGATGGGAATAATTTTTAGTGTCTAGTCATCTGCTGTTTCCGAAATATTTTAGTTATATAAAGTTAGTGATGTGAGTCAAGAATATTCTCTGAGAAAGAAATTATTCTTAGAATATTCTCCTGCTGTTGAAATTAGGAGAATAATCAAGAACATTTTTCTTATTTTTTAAAGTAACCGAAAAGCGTTATATATGCAATTAGCAGTACCCGCACTGCGATGCCCGCGCTAAGAACTTGAAGAAAGTCCGTTGAATAAAAAAAAACCATGACCCCCCCCCTCCCCCACTGAAGTGAAATGATCATTTTTCTTTGACTAAAATGCATACACACCTTTTTAAAAAAATCTATTAAGGTTTGTTTGGAATTTAAAACTACTCAATAAAATATTAAATTAGATTTACTGTTGCTTTAAAACTTAAAATAATCCTCGTGTTAACTTTCATTTATATGTGCTAATGGGGGTACCACAGTACCCTTGGTGACCCCCAAGCGTACGCCTATGCATCTGTCTAACTGAAAAAGAAAAGAACTTCCCCGATAGTGACATTCAAAAATTGTGGTCAGAAAAAAGAGAAGGTAGTATATTTCATTTGGTTAAAAACAAATCAAACGCTACTTAGGATTTCAAAGCAATTCTTTAAAACGTTAAATTACACATACATTTAAAACTTCAAATAATCCTCCAACTTCTGCTATCGCCTAACTCCCCAAGCACCATGCTACTGGAACCCAACATTTTCGCAAGTGAAGCAGATGTTTTTTTTTCCTATTAAAAAATTTTCGCCAAAAAATCAAAAAATAAATAAATTATCAAGTTACATTAACAGCACTTTTCAAAAGTAAATAGTTCCGCAAATCTATTGTGTATCGCCAAACTTGCCGTTTGACCCTGCTATGTTAACCCAGCCGATTAGCAAGTGAAAAGAACTATGATCAATTAGCGATCCGAACAAAGAAAGAAAAAATCCCTTGATTAGAAGGAATCCCCCCCTTTCCCCTCTGACATACAAAAATCATTTTCTTTTTCTAAAATGCTTAAACACCCTTTAAAATCCTAAAAACATTTACTTGCAATTCAAATATTTTGCCAAATAGACTAAAATGACACTAACAGTAGCTTTCAAATTGTAAAATAATCTCGCAACTCTTATTATTTATCGCCAAGCGACCGCGCTACAGTAACCCACCCAATTAGCAAGCGAAGCGAACTCCGACCGATTAGCGATCCAATCTTTCTAACGAAAACGTTTAAACGAAATTTCCCTAGCAGAAAAACTGTTAACATTTTAGTCAAGTTTTCTTTTAGATAAGTAAAATAAAAAAAAAAGAAATAACCCACCCACTTATTTCTTCAAAATACATTTTTGCCCCATGCAGATCAGGTTCGGACAAATTGCTTTGATGTAAACAAACGAACAACATTGAATCGGTAGTGACGTCATTTGGGCGATTCACTCATTTGAACTGGATTGGGTTTTGATTAGTTCCTGCAGGTGATAACCGTGAAATGTTTTCTAAAGTTTTCGTGTATGGCAACTGCTTGTTATTTTGCATAAGCGATTAAAATTTTGAATGTTGGTTGTTTCACCATGTGTTTTCACGTCTATGTAATGCTGCAGGTTTCGGAGCTCTCTCTCTCCCTTAGTTTTTTTTGTGTGTGATGTCTGCACGTTAATGTCATCCAGTCCAGTTCAACAAAAATGGGGTAATTATATTGAATGTCCTATCCCGTGAAGATGCATCTTTTCTAAAGTAATTCGAAATAAGTAGTTAGCCATTTTTGATGAGATGTTGTTCCTGTTAGTATAATGCTATATTTTTAATGTTCCTGTTGAAATGGATTCAATGTAAGTTAAATACAGTGTCTAAGTTTTTGCTCATTCAATATCTTTACTAATAATAAAGCAGAAAGTCTCTCTGTCCGGAGGATGTCTGGATGTCTGTAGGATGTCCGTAGGATGTCTGTGACGCGCATAGCGCCTAAACCGTTCGGCCGATTCTCATGAAATTTGGCACAAAGTTAGTATGTAGCATGGGGGTGTGCACCTCGAAGCGATTTTTCGAAAATTCGATGTGGTTCTTTTTTTATTCCAATTTTAAGAAAAAAAACTATCATAAATTACGAAATTATCATAACGTGGAACCGTAACATGGGCACAAGCCAATTGGCGAGATACGAAATTATCATCTTCTTTATCTTTACTAATAATAAAGCAGAAAGTCTCTCTGTCCGGAGGATGTCTAGATGTCTGGATGTCTGTAGGATGTCTGTAGGATATCTGTAGGATGTCTGTGACGCGCATAGCGCCTAAACCGTTTGGCCGATTTTCATGAAATTTGGCACAAAGTTAGTATGTAGCATGGGGGTGTGCACCTCGAAGCGATTTTTCGAAAATTCGATGTGGTTCTTTTTTTATTCCAATTTTAAGAAAAAAACTATCATAAATTACGAAATCATCATAACTTGGAACCGTAACATGGGCACAAGCCAATTGGCGAGATACGAAATTATCATAGCGTGGAACTGTAACGTCGGTACAAGCCAATTGGCGAGAAAATTCACCACACATTATTTGTAAATATACAAGCGAACCAAAAGACCTTTAATTTTTCTATTACGGGCAAAGCCGTGCAGGTGCCACTAGTGCTAAAATAAAAAGGATATTTTTTTTCTTCCTTTACTTTGTTCGTCATGTGCTTATTTCAACTGCTACTCTGCTAAATATTTCCGAGGTCTGCATGCTTCCTTCAGGCCTATAAAAACAACATAATTAAAAACCAAGTTACATCTAGGAAAAAAAGGAAATCCCGTACCCTGTAAAATGTTAGACATGAAAGACTTTTTTTAAAATATGCTTACATTGTCATGATGTTTGCTCCGTCTTTTCTAATTTCTATTTTAATCGAACGTTTGCATTTATTTATGACTCGATATATTCATTTAGCAAATAATTTTAATCGCGTTAAAGGATCATCAAAAGTCTGTGGCAAATTAGTTTAATTGGGTCTTTTATTTGACAGATTTTTTTACTTTAAATCGCTTGGTTTAATTATTTGAAAAGTAACTAATTAGTCTTGTTTCTAAGCTTGTTTCTTGTTCAAAGAAGAAAAAAAAAGAAGTACATTGACAAAATAATGCATGGTTTTGCCAAATAAGTAGTTTCTATGGTTTTAAAAGTTTTTTTTCTGAAAGACCATGCTTAAAACCATAGGATCTAACCATTTTAAAATATTTTGACAAAGTTAAATATTCTTTAACAATTATTTCAAACAATGCAATTCCATTTTTTATGCTTCTGCACATAACATCACGAGTGATGCAATACCGATCACTGATGCCATTAGCGCAGAATGCAATATTTAATTTGCTCCTTTACTCACATGTACTAGCAACGATATGGTTGATAGCAAGTGTAAAGCGCACTATTTATTTCACTACTGAAATATCATATGCTGGAAACACGGTAGACAGCAATCTCAAATATTCAGCGCCAGTGGAGATGCAACAAAGTACATCAGTTGTGATTCACAAGGACTACGCCTTGGAAATTTAAAAAAAAATAATGAAAAGTTAAGTGTTGGGAAAATTAAGGTTTTATCTCGCTCCATGTTGTTTTTTGCTTATTCCAACAATGTGACTAAAGTACAGTGATTAAAAGTAATACTTTTGACTGAAGGAAACAACCCCATTGATCAGAAGAGGGACAGACCCAGCGCCCTCCTGAAAAGTTCTGGGGGGAAACACTAGAATGCTACTTTTCATTTATGAGAATTTTATATAAATGTTGCACTTAGACTTGTATGGTCCTAGGATTTGGAGTTGAACCATTCCAAATACCCACCAAGTACTTGAGTATGCTTGTTTAATGTTTAAAAGTCTTGTAGTCATTCTCCAGCAAGCATAGGTGCTGAGTTTTTGGATGCTTTCCCACCTCTTCAGTACAAAACCTAAGTTGTGGAAGTGACCTTGAGTTGTTCCTCTTTTTTTGTCGATATTTTTCTTTTATTAAAGTTTATTATTCATATATAATTTTATCATAAAGACAGCATTTTGTTTCCTCTTTCTTTCTTCTTAGAATTTCTCGAGTTGAAAAGTTACATTCCCGATGCTATACAATTTGTTCCTACCCTAAATGTACATAGGGACATTTTAGATGGTGGTGTTGCTATTGTGGATCAATGGATTTGTGCTCATGGAAGGTTTGTCCTTTTCATAAATATTAAATGTAGTTTTTTGTATTTAAACTTGTTTTAGCAAAAATGTTCTAAACTCAAAGTTCTTCTTTTAGGATGCCAAGGATTAAAAAGTTCAGAATCAGATTGCATGCAATCTTTAAAAAAAACTTGCTGTGTGTTTTCCACTATAGTATTCTATCCCATGAATGTAAATAATTTGTTGGTTAGAAAGTTCAGAATTGGATTGCAGCCGAGCTTAAATAACTTGCTGTGTATTTTCCACTATCGTATTCTGTCCCATAAATGTAAATAATTTGTTGGTTAGCAATATTTTAATTCTTTTTGGGTTGTGAATAAATGGAAATTGGCTACTTGAATAAAAAATATCCATTCATTTCTCAGTCTGTCATGACTTGAATATTATTGTTGTTAGCTTATTTTTTTTATTAAATTCTTGTTCTAATTATTCCTCTAAACATAAAAGACAAGTCAAAAGGTAATATAGGAGCAATTTTCTAGACAGTTGTTATTTTGCACTCCTGACTTTTCAATTTCGCAACTTTTCACAAAGGGTGAAGTTTGTTGGCAATTTTGGGAAAAGCAAGATACGTATTTTTTTAAACTGTAAAAATACACAAAATGTCTTCAGTTATTTTGGAGGTTGTGAGAGTTTAAATTTGTAAATTTGACAAATTTTATGAATACAAATTATTTTCTTAGTCTTCCTTGATTTTGGTTCATGAATCAATTTGTCTAAAATGCAAACAAATGTACTAAAAATGATTAAGTACTGAAACATTTTGAAACTGCTAATCAACTATTTTTTTAAATGCATTTCAATTTAAACTTACCGATGCACCATTTGAAAGATTAACTTCCAACAAATCGGGCATCTAAATATTTGTATGATTTTATTCTTAGTATATCTTTATTCTCCACATGTCTATAACTTTTACACTGGGTGGTAGTGACATTTTAACATTTCACCTGACAAGACATAAAATGTGACTACCTTTAGTAGAGTAAAAATAGGAGTCGGACACAAACATCCAAAAAAAAAAGTTTAAACCAGTTGCAAATTGTTTATTACCCTCCCAATAAGAGCAGGTAAAAAGTCCCACCCAATTGTACATCGGGTTTCAGAAAATGGGGGGCATCTAAAAATTGCTGTTTTGGGTATTTTTTCAGAATTTTTAGAGTGCATTTCAAGTTTAAATATTATGTTATACTAAATTTAAAGCATAAAATTAAATGTTTTTACCACCCAAAAGGGATGACACAACCCACTAATAACCCCTCCCCGTAAAACGAAGCATTACCCCCCTACATACATTTCAAGTGGAAATATTTTTTCATGCAAATTTAAAGTTAGAAATCAAATGTGTCCATCCTCCGAGAGCAACAGCACACCTCCTTACAAAGCTGCCCCCCCCCAAATAAAATGACACCTCAATTCCCACCCCTCCCCTCCTTTCAAGTAGAAGTATTATGCAAATAATTAATAATTTCATGCAAATTTAAAATGCATTAAATCAGGACTGTCCACCCCCAAGAACAGTGACTTACCTCCCAAAAAGGAAATAATATACTTTATAATAATATAAAGGAATAATATAAAAGGAAATAAGATTACCCCCCCCCCACCCCTCCGCCTCCCCCTCTCCCTCTCTGGTGGCACATTTGATTAAATGGTCAGAAAAATTATGCCAAACTGTTTTTTCCCATAAACTTTGCTTTTTTCGCTATATTTAAAATTGAAGTTTTTAGCTTACGTGATGTATACATGCGTGCCTCAAATATGTCATCAGATTAAGGCTATAACTCTTCATCAGAACTGGAGTTTTTAAATGATTTCTCCCCTAAGCTTTTAACAAAACTCTTTGTTATCAAGATCTTTTATGGTATCTAGATCATTATTGTTGCAACTATGTCTTACACAGTTTGTGCATATACTTCAGTCCACTTTCACACTTTTCAAACATTCACTATATCTAATGAATCTCTCAAAGCAAGTACAAGATATGAGTCACAGAAAGTCTTCTAGTGCAGAAGGCATGGCTGTTATGATAGGACGCAGATGATATATCTGTAGTTGTTTCTCCTTCTTTGAATCTATCTTCTATCCATCAAAAATGACAGTAGCTTTCCCTTACAAGTGGCATATACACTGCATTGCTGGCACATTTCCTTGAAGCTTGCAGATCATTACCAAAAAAAAAAAAAAAAACATGATGGAGAAGGTATCTTCCATCTGTTACATATATGACACCAGCTGTTTGTTTTGTGATGGTGAATGGGTGGATGGATCTTTTACTTCAAGTACAGTAAAATCCCTCTAATGCGGACACTAACGGGACAAATTTTTTTGTCCGCAGTAGAGAGGTGTCCGCAGGGCAGGGGTTTAATAATGTTATTTGCATTGGAACTGGGGAATTAAAAATTGTCCGCATAAGAGGGGTGTCCGTTAGGAGGGGTTTTACTGTAATAACACTATAACGATACAGGATTTCTTTCCTTATGAATCCAGATTCATCGAATACTGATTGAGGATCAGCTGATAACTTGTACTGGAAGTTTTTAGCAATTTGTTATTGCATTTTTACTGTACATACCATTCGGTGTAAAAGATGGTTTGAGTTGACACATTTTTACAGATAGTTACTACTCTCATATCAGAAGCTTGAGGCTTAACTGCATATTTCCTTTACAAAGAAATGCCACTAAATTTTTTGCCTTCAATATCCTTTTATGTTACTACCGCAATGTTAAAGGCATCATCACAACTCACCTTATTATCAGTGACCGACCAGTATCAGCGAGCAATACCACTGCAATACTTCTGGTGACTTTAGAAACGGATTGTGATCTCTAAACTGAGAGACAAAAAAGTGTAAATATTTAGCATTCTACTGTTGTATTGCTCACTGCTCTCATCAAGACTTGTTCGATTGTTCAGTTTATACAGGTTCTGGACCACTAAAATTTGTCACTGCGTTGGATTGTTGGGTAGCCTGAGGTAACACCTTTATCAAATTTTTTTATGGCATAATGAACTCAAAAGTTTCAGACATTGTTGCTAGTATATGTGCGCATATTTAGCATAATTCACATAATGGGCTACTGCGTAAAAGAGACACAGCTTGGTGTTTGCAAACGAGAACTCTCACAGACTTAGAGGGCGCAGAATTGCAGCACTGTCCGTCTCACTACTGGCGATTTCGGTTTATCCCCCTTTACGGAGATGGCAAAAGATCGTAAAAAAGTTGAAGTAAATTAATTAAGAAGAAGGAGGGAAACCTCAGCCAATTTGTACTTTTTTTTTTTTGGGCTGCACAGCAATTTAGTTTTAGATATCACTCCAGCACTCTAAACAGTTAAATAACTCCAGTCACAACTAAATTGGTTACTGAGATCGCTTAGATCATTTTAGGTTTAGTCGTCTGATATTACTGTATTATTGTGTGGCATTTTGTACTTAAGAAAAGTTAAAAACCAGTGAAATTTTTCCGTTAACTTCTCTGCAATTGTCGATTTAAGAATGAAAATTACACTCCCCCCCCCCCCCCAAAGTGATGGCACACCCCTCAAGTATTAACTATTACCCATCTTAAATAAAAAATCTCAAAAAAGATAGAAATACCACTTGAAAAAACTACCTTAAAAATTCCAATGACGGCAATCTTTGCGATGGACCCCAGCCCCCTAGGGGGAGACTCCAGTTAATTAGCCTTTTTGTCTATTACAGTTTATTATTTTACTGTTATAGAATGGTTTCTGCGATTTTTGAGTAATTTTGTTAAAGAAATTATTTTTTTAAAGAGGATTATTTTGCCCCCCCCCCCCCTTTCCCCCCAAACCCGACCCTCAGAATGCTGGAACTTTTTACCTTTTCTTGCTGGAAGGGTTAGAAGTAATTTGCAAAAGGTTTAAACTTTTTTTTTTAATGTTTGGGTTGGGCCATTTTTTACCCTAATTTTACTGTACTACTTTTTACATGTTTTGTGCAAAGGTTCACCTTTTATAAGCATTAAAAGAAATTGCACAATAATGTTAAAAGTAACTCATTATAAGTAATAAGGATAGTTATGACAGACATATCTTTTTCTCAACTTGATATTAATACACCTAATGAAAAAACTTTAAAATTTCCACTCCCTAAATTCTTATTTTACTAACAAAGATGCCAGTTGCACCTAGTGAGCATGAAAGCCTGTAAAAACTGTGGGATGGCAATGACACAAAATGCTGGGGACAAGTTTCAAGGGACGTATTAATGTATGCAATCAAGCAGAAAAGAAAGTTGTTTTCAAATTTTTAGATACTTGAAGCATTGTAAAAATCTATTTTAGACACCTTTTAGTTTTTTGTACTTTCTTGGTAGACCATTAGAGACAGAAAATCTGATTAGGGCCTAGGAGTTGGTAATTTACCTTTTAGTACTTATATTAAGCCTCCACATGAATAAGTGTTATGTAGCCCTGTTAAATGCCTGTTATATTGTTCTTTAGAAGGTGACAAATTAATAATAAAAATGTAAGAAGTAGAAAGACTTTTCTAAGGTTTCTGTGAGCCTGGGATAATTGAACTTAAGGTTATATATTTCCTGAATGGACATTACCATATCCCGCTTAGGAAATTTTTCAAAATTAACAGTTTAAATATTTTTGTTTGGATCCTCAAACGAAATTCAGATTCCTTAAAATTCCTTTTGACTTTGAAAAATGAGAATGCATTCTGCAATGAGAAATTAACTAAAATTAAAGAGTTTTAATAGCTTGTAAAAAAGAGTGAACTTCTAGATGGTTAAAAGGAGCTTTTAAAGAAAGATAGAAGAAAGAAAAGAAAAAGAAAGAAAGTAAGAAGACTAGAAGTAAAGAAAGCTCTAAGCCTTTTTGTTCATTTTTCTGATTTTTTTTTTTTTAATTTTTTTCATTTGCTGCTTTTCTTTTCTCCATTACCGCAGTTACCTTAATTTTGCATTCCTACTGGTTCTTAAGTTTCAGGCTTTTAAACTACTTTAATTCTTTTTTACAAAAAGTGAACATTTTTATTGTAAAATTTGTTTATCCAAGAAAAAAAGTACTTACATTCTTCTGTCTTCCCACTTATTTCCAGGTTTTTCATTGGCACGTTTGAGTCTACTTTTTCTTTTCGTATTCAAGAGGAGCGTGAATTATTAGGTTTTAAAGCTGAAACAACCTTTAACAGATTATGTGGAGACAATCAAACCTCATGCCAACAACCTTCAAAATGGACGATTGTATATAAATAAAGTTATTGTTTTTATTTAAATCACTTATGTGAATGTTGAGTTTCTTTTAATAATTCATTCTAAGCATTTTTCATGTGCAGAGACCAACAACTTTCGGGCGCCAGGTCGCTCAGGTAATTTGAAAAAATACCTCTAGTTCCTTCAAAAGGGCGGAAAAAGAGTAAAAACTTAGATTTTTCAATGATTAATATTTTTTATTTGAGTCATTCTACGTCAGCTGACCTGGTTTTTCAAATTGTCCCCATTTGACCATACCTCCGAATTGGATGAAATTTTATAGAGGTGTAAAATGCCTTTGAAACTAACCTATAAAATTTTCTGATTCCAAGATCCAAATTCTGAAGATCTAGGATCTCCCAATAAAGTGATCCAAAATGGCAGATAAGCTTTTTGTGACAAATTGTCATGTTTACTCTAAGGTTGCAAAACCTTTAATCACACTGGAAGTCTGAAATGCGGGGAGCTTTAAGTACGTATAGCTGTTGAAACATATAAGTATTTTTGTATGTTTGATCTCATTAGATTTTGGGTAGGAAGCAAGTGAACTTGTAGAAAAGAGCGGTGGGGAAATGTTTTCCTGCATTTTAAGTTGTCATAAAATCTGAACAAAAATAGTTCAAAGTCTTGTACTTCGTGAGTCTACCATCAAACAATTTGTTTTCCAGGGCCCCACCCCCTTAAATATTGTGAAGCCCCCAAAAAATAAGAAAAATACCCCTCAACCCCCCCCCCTCAAAATGTCAATGGCAATGTCTGTACCATGACCCCCTTTAGGTGGGCACTAGGGTGGGTCAAAAAAAAATTTTTTGAAATGTTAAGAGGCAGGCGATTAAAAAGGTGCTCAATGGTCTCAAACTAACATGTGCGAAATTTTATTCCATTCTGATAAGTCTTTTTGCCTCCGGGTTGAGTTGGAAGTTTGGATTTCCTTACCCAAATAGGATTTGTTCTATGGAAGATTGCAATACTAATAAATGTTACTTTGTTTAAAGAAATAAGTGATGAAAAATTCAATTTGCACCTGGTTTAAATTCACACTTGCCATTTTAGGTGTTAGAATTGGCTGAAATGTGTGAATTACAGTGGTGTGAAAATTATTAGAATAATTATGATTTTTTTCAGTTTTTCTTGAATAGTTTTGTATATACTTGCAATAATTCATGAAGGAATTTTTTTTTTTTTTTTTTTTTTGCTTTTCAAACATTTTTTCACTCCTTTAGAGTAAGTAGTTTTAGAGACATTACTTTGTTAAATGTTGGCATTTTTAAAGTAGAAAAACATTTGATCTAAAGTAATGAAATTGTTTGCATTGCATAAAGAATGTATTTGATTAACAATTAAATTTGAAAACTGTCTGCTTTGATAGTATTTTATATTCTTCCCTTGGGTTGGCATCAGTATTATTTTATTTTTAAAGCAATTATTTCGTAGGTTTAATTAGTTTATAATCAGCAGCTTTTTTTTTTTTTTTTTGCTAAGAACTATTGCGTGATCATGAATGCACGAGTAAAGCAGGCAGGAGTAAAGCAAGTGATATTTTTCCTAGAAAACTAGCTGCTATAAAGTGTATCAGCCAAGAAAATCACCATACACAACAAGAAATTGCTAGAAAACTAAAAATTTTGCACGCATCTGTGTGTAGAATAAAATGATCTTCAAAATTCAAACGTAAATATATAAATTCCAGAGTAGGAAAACGCAGTAGGAAAGTTAATTTATTGCAAAAAAAAAAAAAAAGAAATTAATTCATATTGCCAAAACAAACAGAAAAACAACTGATCATGAAGTAAAAATCTCTCTATAAGCATATGGAGTAAATCTATGTGATTCTTCTATTCGTAGAAAGCTCATCTCAATTGAACTCTGTGCTGGTTGTTCTCGTAAAGAGGGCAAAAATCACATTTGATATGATGTGGCAAAAAGACTTGCTTTGCCAAAATATTGTGCATAAACAATTTGTAAGTAATTGGAGCAAAGTGAGAAACATTAACTTTCCTTTAATTTATCAGTTAAGTTCAAGCTGGTCAGTTTTTTTTCCTTAAATTAAATTTATTGCATACTGCCTAAAGATTTATAACTGTTTATAAATATGGTGATAACTTTCTCTATGAGAATATTCCCCAAAAATTACACGAATTAAGGTACTTTTTACCTTTTAGGTATAGTTTTTTGATAATTCAATGCTTAAAATACCAAAAGAAAGTCAGTATGATAGGAGAAGCACTGGAAAAGTATTTTCTCCGAGTCACATTACACAAACGGTTAAAACCCCCACCCAATGCATGGATTGGAGCGTAATTTCCGTTGCTGGTGCTGGATGTTAAAGCATCGCAGAAGGCATGAGGACCCAATAGCAGCATGAAAAAGTGCTTCAACAAAGGTTTTATGGTTAAAAGTTTGGTTTTTACATGGAGACTTAATGCATGATAGAGTTCTGTGTTATAAAGATTTATCTGTAAAAAATTTTGAATGAAAAAAAAATGTAAAAACACTTCGACGGCATGGGAACATTCCAGATATGAGCCCAATAGAGAATATTTGAATCATTGTACAGAAAAAATTAAAGAAATAGAACTTCACAAATGAACATTGTCTGACAGAAGGGCTCATTCAAATTTGGCACCATGACGAGAAAATACAAATTAATTGCCAAAAACTTATAAAAGGATGCCCCCTCAATATTAAATGTATCAATATTTTTAAAATAAAGTATTATTTCTTTGATATAACAAGGTTTTACACTATAAATTTCACAATTATTTTAATAATTTTCACACCTCTGTAGATCCTATATGCTCCCTATCTATTGTGCAAAGTAAATGAGTAAGATATGCTAAAAATCTACCTCTTGAAATGCAGCAGCAATTTTTTGAAATCTTACCCGAAAATAACTGAGAAAATAATCAATCATTTTATCAAGCTGGTAAGTTGCTATTTGACACTTCATCTTGTAAATGCAAAGATATTAACGACTACATCTGTATGGGGAAAAAAACTTGAGAGAGGGAGAGAAATTGCAGCTTCTCAGCCTCAAGAAGAAAATGAAGACAGTTTTATTAGTATCATTACTTCATCGCATCTTTTTTAGCGGATACGGACAGTGAGGATCAATTCAAGGGACCTTTACAAGCTTCAAACTACAAATACAAAAGTGACGACCAGCAACCGGCTCTGTGCCCCGCTAGACTGGTCCTAGTCAATTTACAATCCCCAGTGAAGATCAATGGCCCTCTTAAAACTATCTTGCTCATTACCACCTCTTCCGGCAAACTGTTCCAAGGTTCCACTACCCTGCTAAAATAATAATTTTTTCTAACATCCATGTTAGCCTGAGATTTAAATAGCTTAAAACATTGACCCCTTGTCCTGTTTTCAGTGCTAAACTTCAGATACCACAGATCAACCGATAAATTTACTAGTTGTATGTACGTATATGCGCATGTCATCCTTAAACCTCATGAACGACAGAGAACTGACCATCGAACCAGGTATCGCTAGATTCGTAATTTTTTGGACATCATCATGTTTCGTCATTTTTCTTTTCTACGACTTTACTTACAACTGTTGTACCAATAAAAAATTTCTTTTATTGCTATGCTAATTGTGTAAGTAGAGTATTCAGGCTAATTTATTTCTTCAGCAGGATAGACTGCACATGGTAATATAAATTTTGTTTTTTTAGAATAATGCGGGTGAAATCGGGATGACATCCCCAAAACTTGGAAATGTATTGAAAATTCACAAATCATTGAAATTTTTGGAAACAACGGGGAATTACTTCTCATTACTTTCATTTATTATAGGGTGAAACTGGCACCAGTTGCGTAAAAAATTTATTTATTCGTCAAAAATGCACTTTTGGGCCGTGGTAGCCTGATCGGTAAGGCATTGGACTCGGGGCCGGAGGGTCTCGGGTTCGATCCCCGCTGGTCGAAGACCCACCGTCGTCATTAAAGGGGACTGGGCGACGTTAAATATGCTCGTGGTCTCAATGTCCTCCAAGTGAAACGATACCTCTGGGGGTGCTAGCACCAGGTAGCTATTAGCTCTTGGACTAGTTCTAAATTCTCATTAACTGTTCGATCCGGTGATGGTGCTGCCATCTATCGGTAGATAAAATAATGGAGGCAAGGCACTTAGTATGCAGTCCTCGACATAAATACAGTTGTAGTCAGTTGTGACTCTGAATAGGAATAGAATAGGAAAAATGCACTTGGGGCTGTGGATCGGATTCGGGGCCGGAGCGTTCTGAGTTCGAACCTCGATGGTCGAAGATCCACCGTCGTCATTAAAGAGGACTGGGCGACGTTAAATATGCTCGTGGTCTCAATGTCCTCCAAGTGAAACGATACATCGGGGGGGGGGGGGGGAGTGCTAGCATGATGGTGCTGCCATCTATCGGTATAAAAAAATAATAGAGGCAAGGCACTTAGTATGCAGTCCGTGACATAAATACAGTTGTAGTCAGTTGGGACTCGGAATCGGAAAATGCACTTTTTTTCCCCTCGATTGCCTGTACACCTGCTCGACTTGGAGCCAGTTTAATTTTTGGAGCCAGAAAAGAATTTCGGAGGGGGATATAGTTAGTGTTATTCCTTTTTCTATGGTCTTTTAGACCGTAGAAGATTTCTGAGTTTCGATACGCCTTTGGGTGCTGCGGTCTATTTAAATTTTCCTCTGCTAGGTACTTTGATTTCCAGTTAATATTCACGATTGCTTTGCCCCGTTAAAAGAAATACTATTCAATTACTGGAACTGGACTTCTCTGATCATTCCGACTTAAAATGAGGAAAATAAAAAGAAATAACTTTGTACCAAATGAATGGTTTGCCTTTCGCGTGCAGAATTTTTAAGATGAAAACTTTCAAAAAACGTCTTTTAGAAATTGAATCGGCTTTGAAGTCAGCGAACAGCCCTGACGTCACGTAAAAAAGGCTTTTGATGAGAGCAGCGAAGCCAGTAGCACTCCAGCTACACGAGGGAGGGGAGGGGGGAAGTAGGTCAGTGAAGAAAGTTGAAGTTGCTTCTTGCAACTAATCTTTGTCTGTACTATGATAGTAAATAAATCATGGTGTAGATCGTTTGAGAAAATGAAATGTGTTTTCTGTTGTGGGATGTCTGCTTTTGAATAATGGCTGTTCCCCATGGCATAAAACAACAAAATAGAATTGGCAGTAGATTTCCAAGAAGTAATTAACACTCTTTTATATTTAAATGCACCTGTGTTTAGATTGCCAAAAATCTGAAGTGAAAGATATTAAGTGACTTTTGCTTTTTTATTTCTACCCATACCCCCCTCCTTCCCCTTTACTTCATTATATTCAACCTTAAAACACATAAACCTCATCTTTTATCATCAAAGTCATGACCTATTTGTTTTCATATTGTTTATTTTTATGCATATTATTTTAAAAGGGAATCTCTTTCGCAACCACATGAGTTTATGATGCAATAATATTAGAGGTAATATATTAAAACGTGAGTCGGATTATGAGGTTTTTTGAGGAGGATATAGTTAATTGTTTAAAAGTATGATCTTTCTGGATGTAGTAGCTTGTCGTTAAATATTTTGTTCGAGAGGAAAAAGGGAGTATCTAGAGGCAACATTTTGCTCTAAAATGCCTTATTTCAATGATAATTTTTAGCAAAATTTGCACTTGCGATTTTCGATGTGGTCAGGGATAGAACTGCCATGTAGTCTTTAAGAAAACTGCCAGAAGCTCCAAAAACTCAATTTAAGAATTCTCATGTACTTTTAACTTTTTAAAATTAAACATCTGTTACAATTTATGATGATACTATAGTCAAAAATAGGGTCTTTATCCGAAATTTTTATGGGCAAACATTTTTATAAAATGTCACTCAAAAAATCCGTACGATCTCATGTAGTCTTGGGGAATTTGAGTCCTCTAAAACCAATTGTCTAAGATGGTCGACAGCAAAATCTTTTGTATTGAAAGAAATATGAGATTATAATGAAAAATTCTTGGCAGACCCTCAGAGGGATTTGAGCTGCATTTCAGAGGATGGGGCTTCACATCACTGAAAGAAATTCTAGTTTTCAACATCATGACTAAAAGGGCAAAATTTTTAAAATCTTTGGTGTTTTTTTAATCATGCAAATGCATTTAAGTTCTACTGTGCTATCCATAGCAAGAGTGCTGTAACATTTAACAAGAATAGCTTTTCTTCAGAGTTGTAAGTTGACCCAAAAAAACATTTCTGAAGCATCTGCCTTTTTACCCTGTAATAATGTAGGAACCGCGTAATTGCACTCACTCCAATTTCAGACCTAATTTAAAGCTTTCTCTCCTGTTCTAGTCTTTTGAGGTACTCTGCGTCGGCAATGTGTGGGAATTCAAATTCTAAAAATTCAACTGTAAGCCTTTCTGTATCTTGGTTTGGAATTCCTTGGCAAATATTTTTCGAACTTGAAGTGTAAAAAAGGCAATTTTAGGTGATCATGGGTGATTAGAGAAGGAGAGATTCGGGCCCCGTGAGATTTTTCACATTTATAGTCGTAAAGATACAAGATTTTAAATCACCACAGCTAAATGGAAAAGCAAAAGTTGCAAATTGCAGTTCTTAAACGGAATTGTGAAAGTAAACTGTATGAAATCTTACCAAGAATTTCATTGTTGTTTAAAACCTGCCTCAAATGTGCTTGAGCAAATTTGTGCATTAAAAATTTATACAATATCATTTTTTCTTTTTTAAATGTTCATTTCTCTTGTAAAGCATGAGCTGTGAAACAGAAACGACATTTTTTCAA
Organism: Uloborus diversus; assembly: GCF_026930045.1. Lineage (NCBI taxonomy): Eukaryota > Metazoa > Arthropoda > Arachnida > Araneae > Uloboridae > Uloborus > Uloborus diversus. The sequence continues at coordinate 25,724,758 of NC_072732.1, read as the reverse complement.
TACACATGCAGAAACACATGCAAATTGTTAAATGTCCCGTTTTGAGGAAAAAAGAAATGATCACCTTATCCATACCCAACCCTCATTAGAGCTGCTTTAAGGTGACTAGACTTGGGCTACACAGGGAAAGGGTTAAAAATTAGTTTTAGAAAAAAGTGGTTACTAAACATATTTGGCAATCAACTAAATTTCATTTTGATGTCGAAATTTCAAAAACCTATGTTTCAAATATGAATTTTATCCTATATCAAATCTTTTCTCATTGTGAGTGTTTTTTAAACTGACTTGACGAATTGGAAACAAAAACATTTCTTTACTTTTGACCTTTTTTTTTTTTTTTTTTTTGTAGCTTCTGAGATATAATATATATATATATATATATTAAATATCTAGATTTTTCATTTTGATTTCTGATCTAATGTGTCATTGTGCTTCTAAATTTTTGTTCTTATTTACAACATTAGTTAAAATTCCAAAATTACTACATTCTAAGTTAAATAGAAAGTTGGATGCATGTGTGCATTATGCAATCTATATTAACCATTCGACTACGGTTATGTACAATGCGTATTGTAGTTCATACTAGGTGCCTAACGACAGTGAAATATGCACTGTACGTAGTGTCCTTTCTTCACTGACACAAAAAAAAGTCATATCATTACAAGAGCGTTAAAGTTTTTTAGGTCTTCTATTGGAGATATGTTCTTCCCCACATGCAATCCCATGGACATTTTGAACCAATATCATATCAGAATTGTTCACTGCAAGTAGAAACAGCGAGAGAACTAGTTCTCATGGAAATGAACCAGGGTTGGCAAGTTTCTGCCAAGGTGGTTAAAACCACTGGTAAAAACCAGTTAAAAACGGCATGGCAAAAACCACTTTCTGCCACATTTGCGGCAGAAACTGGCAAAAACTCACAAAATGAAAAAAAAAATTAAATTATTGACATGCAATAGGAAGTGCATGGGAAAAATAATTATTAACCAAAGCACAATTTAATTACAATATTACCACAATTTAAAATCAAATATTACATTGTTTGGACCCTGCTGTTGTTTCTTAGAAAAGGTAGTTTCTAAAATCTAAACAGTTTCTCAATCTAATATGTACAAATGAGAAACTTTAGAATATTCCTGAAAAAGAAGAGCTAGCAGGCAATGCATGAAGGAACAAGCAATGTTTGTGAAACTTTCATCTATTGTTTTTTTTTTAAACTGGTCCCCCATGTAGTAACTGGGGTAGTGGGAGAAGTTCGACTGGAAAAATAAGTTTCGAGCAATAGGGCCAATTTGTTTTGCAAAGCTGTGACATTAGGTACAAAATCAATGTTAATATTGGCAAGTAAAATTCTGGCACTTTCTTCTTGAAGCACGCGATAATTTCGATCACAAACAATTTAGATGAAGCATATAAGTGAGCAAATTAAAATCAGAAATGCCTTTTAATTCTGTACGTCACTCCTCTTTCCTGAGCACCTATATGATTTTTTGTCCTTTGTTAGATTAATCCAATCATTACGAGCATCTGCAGTTCTCGAACTAAATCAAGGGCATTAGCATAAGATTTTATTTTTTTAAATGATGAAATGAAGTTTAATTTTTTAGTTTACCTAAACGAATATCATTTAGCAATCACTTAAGTAATTAAAGATGCTTTTAAGTTTTTGCCAGGTTCTGCCGGTTTTTACCGGTTATAACCAGTTTCTGCCACTGGCACGGCAAAAACTAGTTTCTGCCGGCAGAAAGCCAACCCTGAAATGAACCAATAGCGTACCAGAAACATTCATTCCAAGTAAGAAGGGCGATAGAACTAATTATCAAGGAGGATAGTTATTGTATACAGTAGTTGTGCTTTCGCTAGTAAGTTTAAAATTTTTAGACCATGTGAGTGTTTTTGTTTTGAGTTTTTATAAGACTGAATGAAATGTTAATGACAAAAATTAAAGTTGAGTAACATAGAGTGCTGCGACCATCAGTTTATCATTTTGGACTTAGTATCTTTGTCACTCCCTTACTTTCTTTTGCTTTCCTGCAAAACCCGCTTGTAGGAATCTGTCCACTTCTTTCACTAACATATTCAAGTAATTAATTTAAATTATATGTATTACTTTTGATTTTAACATTTTTAAAAATATTTTTCAGGAGGAAGAAGGGACAGTGAAGAAGAGAATGTTTTTTTGGATCTTAATAGAGGTATTTTGATTGTTTATTGTTAAGAGAAAATTCTTTAAAAATGACTTTTTTTTCAGCATCTTAATAAACTAAAAATTTGCTCAACTAAAACATTACGCTTACATGTATGAATTAGAATGAACTAGTGTATATGTAGTTAGTAATACAAAACCTCTATAACTCCACACCTCAAGAAAAACAAGCCATCGACTTACATGAATGTGGATTAACTGGTTTTATTTTTCAGCCAGTTTCTTTTCAATTTATTGGCACCAGGATATAGTGCCACTAATAAAAGCTCGAGCAAAGCTGTTTTGCAATTTCTGCATCTTTTTCTCTCTCTCTCTCTTCCTGTCCCCCCCCCCCCCTTTTAAAAAATACATGTACAAAAAGATGAATTGAAAAACAAATTGAATTATTTTTCTCAAGAGATGCACTTAACGACAGAATTTCTCCCACATGAAAAAATATTGTCAGGTTTAGGAGAGGGAGTCAAACCCCCATACCCCCTCCCCTTTTTTTCCACTCCTGATTAAGGGTGCTCTTAGTACAAATCTGAGCCAAATTTCTATAATAATCACATTTAGTTAAAGTTATTGTCTATAGACAAGCTGCTTGATCCAATTATTTTGTTACTTGTACTTTATTTAAATTGTTTTTAATGTAGAAAGCTGTATTTTATTGTTTTCTTTTATAGATGTCGGAGAAATCACTCAAGAAATCTTGTATAATATTGTTAGCCGAGATGTCAACAGCAGTAAAAAGCTTGGTTACCTCAATGGTTTTGTAAAGCTCTGTTTAAAGCAGAACAACATTCCTGATTATGGCATCTCTTACAGAGACATTTTTTGCTGGTAAATGTTTCAACTTGTGTTGTAATTAAAGATGAAAACAGTCAGAAAAAAACCGGAAAATTTCCGAAAAAAAAGGAAAAAAAACGTTTTTTTTTTCTGAAAAGGTTTATTTCCACTCCGGAAAAATTAAAAAAATGAAATTTTTCAACTTTTCAGACTGAAGTTTTCAGCAAAAAGTGATTAGAAATTGCTCACTCTTAAATTCTGATGCAATTTTCTCCCCCCCCCCCCACCTCCTCCTTGTATGTTAAAATCTCATCAAAAACAATCCTGTTGTAAAAATTTCCCTGCCAAGAAAACCTTAAACTTTTCTGCACAAAAAAGAACCCCTTCATCCTAAACCCCAAAACCCTCAGCCTTGAAAAGTTATATCTAGTTTGCCCGCCAAGTATCTGCCAAACCATCATCCTCCGTGGTCTCCTCTTTCATCACACCTACTTCCGTTAGAACCTCTTCCCACCTTCAACTCCTCAGAAATATGGATAGATCCTTTAAATTGTTTATCCTGTTTGACGGGAAGCTTTTCAAAGTGGTTGCTTGGTGAGCAAAAAGCTTCCCGCCAAACTGGATCAACAATTTAAAGGATCTATCCATATTTCTGAGGAGTTGAAGGTGGGAAGAGGTTCTAACGGAAGTAGGTGTGATGAAAGAGGAGAACACGGAGGATGATAGTTTGGCAGATACTTGGCGGGCAAACTAGATATCAAAACTTTTCAAGGCTGAGGGTTTTGGGGTTTAGGATGAAGGGGTTCTTTTTTGTGCAGAAAAGTTCAAGGTTTTCTTGGCGGGGAAATTTTTACAACAAGGTTGTTTTTGATGAGATGTCACATCTTTTTGCAGTGATATTATTACTTTGTCTGTATTGTTATAATTGAGAACTTCAAGTCAAAAAGAGTTCAATTGAAACAACGCTGTTTTGTGTTTTTAAGGAACAATAATTTTAAGCCGAATTTTACATCAAGTTATTTTCTGACCATTTAGATTCTATGTTCGTTTTGCGAGAATTGGGTGGTTTAAATTTTATTGCAATCCTTGTATCCTCTCTGTTGCAAAAAAACTTCTTGGATAATAAAATACTATATTTTAAATTATATTGTTTTAGAGTATTTCACGACTACGCAGAAAATTCTATTAGTTTCTTTATTTCACGGATTATTCAACATTTTTATGAAGGTTTTTTAAATGTTTTACAGCATGCGGGCTATTTTAATCTAGCTTTTCACTTTTTGTTTGATTACATTTTTTCTTAAATTGTGGATTATTTTACATTTTATGGGATAATTTTAATTGTTTGGAGATTGATCTTTCTTTTGATGGAAGTCTTTGTCTTGTTTAATGCCTAGTCTTATTTAATAGTTCATTAAAAAGACAAAACAACGCATGTTATTACCAAGCAAAAAAAAAAAAAAAAAAAACTAAGCCATTAAATATTTTAAATTTGAATGTGTCAGAAGATCTATTCAACTGTACTGGACGTCAAATGGCGGATATACTAAATTTGCCACAGCAACTGCGTATGATGCACGTGGACTTAGCTCATTAAAAGTCTTGCGAAAATTAATTGCAAAAATTTTGTCTGTTAACAAATATCCACACACGTATTTCATATATTTTCAATTCGTAATCTGTTGTTTGTGAAAAATGCATTAATTTAGAAAATAAGCAAACCAATAAAAAAAAGGGCTATTTTTTGCTTTTAGTTATAAAGTTAGATGTATCATATTCATATGCGTTATTGTTTCATATAATATGTTACGCAAAATATTCTAATGGTTTAACCCCAGTTTCGAACCGACATTTAAAATTCCTCCCCCCTAAATATATCAAAACTGAAAAACAGGGGGAAGGAAATTTCGTATCGGCAAAACTTGGGGATGGGGGATGGCATTCTAATTTCATTCATTAATTTGTTTCTCTACTAAAATATAAACAAACAACATGGAATCTTATGAGCAAAGTCCGCGCGCATGCACAATTGCTGTGGCAAATTTGTGATATCCACGATTTAACGTCTAGTTGCAACTGTTAGATCTGTTTTAGTCTTAGATCTGTTCTAACCTTGCAATTGCAGTCACAGCTTAACAAACCCTACGAGCTGAGAGTAAGTACATAAAAATTTAGGGGAAATTAGTGATTTTCAAACTTTCATTACTCCAGCCCATTATGTCCCTGGGGGTTGAATTTTTGTATATGTACTCAATGGCCCCCCCAAGAATATGTATAAAAAAATCATTACTATAGCCCCCCCCCCCCCCGGGGGGCTGTAACAGAACCTTGGAAAGGTACAGTTTGGGGCGTAAAAGACGAGGGGGAGGGGCAGGGGGTCAAATGGTACAAAAGGCACATCAGTAGGGCACAAGGAATGTGTGTGCGAAATTTCAGCTTGATTCATCTTTTCGTATGGGCTGTAGCCCTGTCAAAGAAAGCGAAAACTTTTTTGAACAGCGATTTTCTAACTTGAATTCCTCCTCCCCCTGATGGTCCTGGAGATTGTATTTCGGTTTATGTCGTCAGTGGCCACTAGAGATTGAGTATACCAAAAATCAACTCCGGGGGTCTTTATGGGGCTGAGATACAGTGGGGTGAAAAACCTGAAAACCCCAACTTGTTCTGTCGTGTAAACTGTTCCTTAGTCGCGTTTATTTTCTTTCATCTTTCTTGGTGGCGGATTTGCTTTCGTTGGCTGCCGACGTTTGATTTCCTTGGCGGCCGGGACGCTCCCGCGTCCCGTGATACTATCTAACTTTGATAATGCAAGTTGTTGTATGATAATATAATTTCCATATAGATCAAAAAAGATTTAATACTTTTTGCAAAAAAAAATTAAAAAGGCAAGCAATTTTCCATGTAACTTTATTAAAAATAAATAAATTAACAAAACACAAAAAATAATAATATGAAAAAACCTTTAGCAATCAATAAATTAAATTGGTTTCAAACTGGTCGCTTTTTGAAGTAATACAGAGGGGCAACTGCTTATTGAAATTTTCATTCAAGGGCCGCAAATCCTTCAATCAATCCTATTCCCTATAAAGCAATTGGTTTAGACTCCAAACTTATGTTAATTTTAGGGTAGATCTTTGACTCTAAAAGAGGCCATACAGTGTAATAAATGGGATTGAGGTCTAGCACCCGCACTAAAGTTGATGTCATGTCAAAAACAATGCGCCTTTTTTTGCACCATTCTTGTCTTTTTTGCCGTATAAACTAGTATGGAGTCAAATTGAAATGTCCAGTCTACATTGCTGTGCTGAAGTGTTCTTTGGTCCACAGAAGCATAACAGCTTCTAGAATGTCTTTCTGGTACACTTTTTGATTCATTTATGGCCCTCATCCATAAAAAATAGAGATTTTTTTGTCGCTTCTGCTGATTTTATAACAGACAAAACCCAACTTTGGATTTTGGTGATGTTCAACATCTAAGGTGCTTGGAGTGTCTACAAACCAAATCCTAATTAATGTGGGTGTTATGAGCTGGTTGAACGGTAAATTAGTGAAAGGCATCTCTTCTATCACGGACTTGCGGCACGTCTCAAACGTTTCTAGCATCTTTGGAGTCATACAAATGCTTGAACTTTTTGGAACTCCTAAAACTTCTGTTTGAGCTGTTTTTGCCCTTAGTCACACTTATCGGTCACAAATTTCCCATCTTACAAATGACGTCTCCCGTGGAAACCCAAGGATTTCATTGAACTCATTTTTGGATGACCTGAAATGTTCACTGTTCGTTTTTGTAAACTTTTTGAACATCGACTATCATTTCCAAGCCACTTGATGCAGCATACCGCATCAAATACTGTTTGCTGAGGCACAGCAAGGAAACAAACTGTTGTTCTACTTGGTTAAACAACTTTCAAATAGCAGGTCTTTTGCTTAAAATTAAAAAAAAAAACTAAAAACAATACATAAACTAGGAGATATATTGCAAATTATTTTCTAAAAAGTGAGATACAAAAATAAGACACTCATTAAAATGAAATTACTTTACTTCCATTCAATGGCGCAATCTTTGTTTGAGGGTTTTTTTTTTTTTTTTTTTTTTTGACGCATCCTCTGTATGCTGCCGTGCTAAGCACAAAAGTGGAATCTGTAGTTGAGCTCAAGCTGAGATATTGTGTTTTAAAGTTTGGCTCTTCCATATAGTTCATTCAGATGGTTTTTTTTTTCAGTAGTATTAAAAAATTATAAAAAAAAGTTCTTGATCAAATGACTCAAAAAACATTTTATTTATTAAGTAAAATACAAAACAGAGGAAAAAATAATAACTCAGTTTTATTCAAAAGTGCAGGTGTGACTACTTTTACTACTATGCTACTGTGCTTAGCACGGCCGGATGAATGAACTGAAACTCCAGTTTAAGTTTTGGTTCAGCTTTAGAAACCATTATGCAATTTTGGTTTGCGGTTTTTGTTGGAAAGACAAAGAAAAACCCATTTCGTTTTGATTTGAACTTAGACTGGATTGGAAAAAATCAAAACTCAATAGCTTTCATTTTCAGACAGTAATTATGTTTCAAAGTCAAAAATTACAATTATTATTCCAAGTTTCAAAGACAATCTAAAATAGAAAATGTCATTGTTATGATTAGGTGCACCTTACCCAATATTATTGGTTGAACAACCACATGACTTATTTCTGGTGTTTTACCACCAAGAGAGTCTCTCAGTTATAAAACAAAAAGTTTTTTTTTCTTATTAAACCTTCCTTTATGTCTATTTCTATCAAGCAGAAAAAGGTGTATGGGTTGTATATTTTTTTAAATGCTTAACCCTTTATAAGTTCCAAGAAACACAGAGCTATTAAGAACAGGGTTCGTACGCTCCGGGAAAACCTGGAATTGTCAGGGAAAATGAAACAGTTAAAAATGTCAGGGAATTTTCCAAATTTGCCCCCCAAATTTTTTTTCCAATTTTTTTCCCAGGGAATTTTGTTTCATGAGATCTAATCTTCCTTTTTATCTATTTTTCCTAAATTTTAAAAATTTTGAGGCAAAATGAAACTGGCAATTAAAAGTAAATTAAATTCAACTTTCGCAGCCACCATTTTTGACCCTCAATAGTTCTCAAGAAAATAATTCCTCGGGTGAATAAGAATTATGCGCAAACTCAACAGGGAAGAGGGCAATTTACTGCTTCCGAAGCACAAGCCTGAAAATGGCTTTGGGGGTGGGGGGTGGGGGGTGGATCTGGGAAAATCGTTTTTTTTTAATCGGAAAATCTTTTAAGCTACATGTGAAACGTAGTCGACATGTTTGGTCACTCACAAGATAGACGTAGACACGATCCTTAAATGCCAAAGTTTCCAAAAGAAAAGCATAATTGGATGTTTTCTTTAACTGCAAATTAATGAAGGTATCACAAAATGTGCTGAAAATTGTTTTATTATTATTATTTTAAATAATTTTCTTGAGAAATGAAAAATGTTATTCTTAAAACTTAATTTTATCTTCATTTCATTGGATGCAATTTGTGCTAAAAACTTTTCAACTGAATTGTAGTTTCATGAAGATTTATTATTTTTAAATTGTTTTCATGCTATAAATTCAAAAAATTACTTCTTATTTTTGGGCGCAGCCGCCATATTTGGCATGAATTGTTTTGCTGACGATGTAAAAGTTATGGGGATTGTCGAAAATGAAGAACAAGTAAAACAGCTGCAAGAGGATTTAGATCATATTACTAAGTGGGCAGATAAATGGGGTATGGCAGTTAATGTAGGGAAATGTCAAGTGCTACACTTAGGTCATGGAAATAAGCGTATGAGATATCGTTTACAGGGTTCAGTCATAAATCAGGCAGAAAATGTAATGGATCTGGGTGTCTTTATAAATCAGGACTTCAAGTTTAGTCAACAGTGCAGTATTGCTAGTAACAAAGCCAACAAAATGCTTGGGTTCATCAATAGATCTATTTCAAACAAATCTAAGAAAGTTCTTCTGCCTTTATATAGGAGTTTAGTAAGACCTCATTTGGAGTATGCTGTGCAATTCTGGTCGCCTTATCTGAAGAAAGATATTTTTGTATTGGAAAGGGTTCAAAGAAGGGTAACTAAATTAGTAAGGGGACTCTCAGATTTAGATTATGATACCAGACTTAATAGGCTTAACATGTATAGCCTGGAGCAAAGGAGAGTCAGTTATTTAAATTTATCAAAATGAAAGATGTAAATGGATTAAATTTTTGCGGGGAAAGCAGGACGAGGGGTCATTGTTTTAAGCTATTTAAATCTCAGGCTAACTTGGAAATCAGGAAAAACTACTACTTTAGCTGGGTCGTGGGCACTTGGAATAGCTTACCGGAAGAGGCGGTAATGAGCAAGGGAGTGGATAGCTTTAAGAGGGCCATTGATCTTCATTGGGGACTAATTAATTGACTAGGACCAGCCTAGCTGGGCCCAGTGCCTGTTGCTGGTCGTCACATTTGTATTTGTATTTGTATTCCCAAGGTGGAAATACACAAGACTTTTTAAGTGCTGAAGTTCCCGAAAAAGGCATTGGATGCTTATTGCTATGCAAACTATTGAAAATAATGCAAAATGTGCCTTTTTTTCGGATAATTCATAATTATTTTCTTGAAAAATGCGAAAATTTATCTTCAGAACATTTTTTAAAAATTCTAATTGCTTTAGATCCTTATGGGCTAAAAACTGACTATTTTGACTTAACTGTAGTTTTTTAAGGATTATTAATTATTTATAACTACTTTTATGGTACAAATTCAAAAATCTACTTATTATCTTAAGTTTTTCACTTAGTCGCCATATTTGGTTGTTTGCATGATGGAAGTAGACGTAAACTTCCAAAAACAGAATTGGATGTTTATCTCTATGTAAACTATTGAAAGTAACATAAAATGTGCAACAAATTATGAATTTTTAAAAACTAATTATTTTTAGAAAAGAAAAATTTTAATGGAAGCATTCTTTAATAAGCAAAAGAGAAAAAAAAAGATTATTGGCATTGGCCTATAATCGGCGGATTTTTGTTATTATGCATTTTCTGGTATGGTGATCGATGCAACAAGTTAATTATATTTATACTGAAAAATAGTTTTGTATTTTGCTCAATATGTTTTGTGTTTCATACTAATAAGAAAATAAAAAGGAGTATTGTGAACCAAAAGACCAAAAGCGAGTGCTAAAAGATTGCTGCTCCACTACAGCAAAACGCTAATATTACTCATGACACAGGACATCGAGAAAACGCTAAAATAAGTTGGAAGCACTTTGTTTTCAACAATTAGTAAATCAATTAAAACAATTTTGAACAAAGTGTTTAAAAAAACTTAAAATTTAGGAAAGAAAAAAAAAGATTTTTTTTTAAATCTAAGGAGAAAAGTTTCAGTTCTTCCGCATTGCTACTTTAAACAATTTTAATTATTTTTAAAATATTGCTATTTAAACTTAATTTTGAATGGAGCGAGTAACCTGGAATTTTTTAAAAAACAACCTGGAAAAGTCAGGGAATTTTTTTTAACCACAAATGTATGAACCCTGTAAGAAACCCTATTTTTATTCATAAAAAAAATCAAACTTTCCAATTTTTTCCGAAAAAAACGTTTTTTTTTTTTTTTTTTGCCACCACCTCAACATTTCCGGAAATTTTACATCTCTTGTTGTAATGCAAGGGTTTTAGAAGTAAACCTTTAAGAAGTTAACCTTTTTGCAGGGGCAAATTGAAAACTCAATGTTATATAGCACAAATTGCAAAACATATTTTATGAACATGTTTCATGGGTGGTGTGCAAAAAATGTATTTCTTTCAATTCCAAAGCATGAGTTTGCAATATGTTTTGTAATTTGGGTTGTACAGCTTTTGTTTCTCGTAAAATACATTTGCAACAAGGTTTGTATGCATCCTGAAATTCCCGAAAAATTGCTGAAATTCATTTTATTCTTCAAAAAACCCTTAACATCCGTTTTGCCTGTTCGAATTTTTTCAGGGGGAGAGGCAGAGTTTATACTGAATGCAAATTCTATCGAAAAACAACTACCCTTATATTAGTCCTGGATCTGACAGCACTTCTGTAGGAAAGTTTGAGTAGGGAGAATTTTTTTCCAAAAATGCTTAGTAGATGTCCTAGAAAGTATTTTGGACTCGGGTGGACATCCGCCACCTGGTCACTTCTCCTGCTATGACGTCAGCAAAGATGGCGGCATCTCGATCACATAAATGCTCATATTTATTTTAATACTTGACTTTTTTGCGTAATTCTTGCACATTTTTATACTAATTTATATTAACTAGTTTACTTTTCAGTTACAGTGCTAAAGTTTTCCCGAAAACGTAGTTTAAAAAAAATTTATTTTATTGTTTTTTATTTATTTTCCTTTTTAAAATTCATTCTTTAAAATTTTTTTTTCAACTGTCAATCTTTGAATAACCGTATAAAATTACACTCAGAAACTATTTATGTAAAAAAATGTTTTTTTTGCCATTTTCACCTGGTGTGACTAATCAATCAGAATGTTCATTAGTCGCTCCACTTAAGCGTGCCACTATAGGCGACGCAGAGATAACATTCGAGCGCGTTGTCATTCTTCGAAGTAGTAAGTTGGCAGCCATTGAATTATATGATGTGTTATGAGTGAAACTGAGAGTAGTGTTTGAGATGATGAAACGCTGTTAATCTAAATGATTCTTTTGTTCGAGATTTATCGAAATAAAATTGAGATATGGATATTATTAAATTGTCGAGAGTGTCAAAAGACAGCATAGGAGATCTTAAACCAGTTGGAAAGACTTGCATTATATGTAATAAAAGCAACAATAGTGTGAAAAGTACAGAAAATGGTCGTGAAAAAATAAGAGCCATTGCGAAATGACGTAGTTACTAAGCGTTTGAACGCGTTAAGTGAGGAAGAGTTGTTGTACTACCATATGAATAATGCATGCTATAAGCAATACTGTCATAAGAAACCTCTTTTACAGCTTCAAAATGAGAAGGAAAATCAAAAGGTGAAGATGGCAAGTTACTGATAAATTATTTACCAGTAACCTGTGACAAAGGTGTCTACGCTATTGCACGCGAAGTGCAACTTAGCAATCCAGATAAATTTTCAAATATTGTACTGGTGTTGGGTGCATTCCATATGGCTAAAATTGTGCTATGTTGTTTAGGTAAATATCTTCGAGGAAGTGGAATATCCAATGTGTTTATTGAATGTTCAGTCTTTGGAGTAAATGGGCTACAATCGGTTTTACATGGAAAGAATTATGTGAGAGGTGTCAAGGGGATGTTTATGTTGGGAGAAACCATGTTCAGATTGTAGGTGAAATCTTTTTTGAAGAACGTTCCATTGAGTCCTGCGCTACAGAGTTTGAAAACTTACAGAACATTCAGCAGAATATTTCTTTGACTTGGGGGAAAAAATCAGATCATATAGATGTAGATGGTAATGTGGAAAAACTCTTCTCGGACTTAGAGAGATTTGTCAGCCGAGGAAGGAAAATGTCAGAGCAATTTTTGTACTGGGACAATTTTCTGAAACTTGTCCAACTTCTCAGAAATTTGATTCGTTCAGATAGACAAGGTCTTTGGGAATTACATTTAAATACAGTGCAGAAACTTCAACCAGTATTTGCCGTATTCGACTGTGTCAACTATCAGCAATGGTTTTCTCTGTATTTAGAAGACATGAGGAGACTAACCAAGACAGCCCCAGAGGTGCATGACATGTTCATGAAGAGGAACAAAGGTAATCCGTTTTATATGCATATGCTTCCTAACCCATTGCACAATCTGTTAACAAAAGCACTGGTTTCCCAAGATACAAATAAAAAAATATTAAAATTATTTAAGACCGGCGAAGAGATGTATTGTACATTGCAGAAAACACGATACGAGGACAAAACAGTAAGAATATCAAGCACCTTCCATAAAGTCATGTTGCCACCATTTCATTGCACCAAAGCGCAAATTTTAGGTGCTACAAGGAAAGTTATTAAAAAGAAATCGAACAAGTCATCTCACCGAATGATACAAATAGTTCAGGCTCGTTCGTATGACATGCAAGAGCTCTTTCGTAATGAGCTATCTGAAAAATGTTCATTGTTCAATAACCAAGGGCTAATGGTAAAATAACAAAAACGTGCGTTGTTAAAAGAGCTGGAAACATGGTAGCACCAGTGATGATACCTGGTTCAAGTCTGACGATAAAACCTGTTTTATAGTTGACGTCATGAACTCTGTATGAAAGTTTGGAGCTATTTCAGCTTTTTCGTCATACATCGGGAGCATCACCAAGAACTGTGGAAGAGTACATTACATTTTTGACAGTTATCGCAAATTTTCTCCTAAAAAATCTGAAAGGGTGCAAAGACAAGGTAGCAGCATCGTTATAGATGTGGTCAAAATCTCAGAAGATATATTCCATTGCCTGTCCGACTCAGCAGCTTTTGGGGATCTTTAAGAAACAAACTGATGTTGCAAAAGTTCATTGCCGATACAGTGACAGCTTCTTTGACTCAAACACCACATAATACCAACCACACTTTTAGAGCCTTTCGTGGTGATGAAGAGGATGATGTAATATTTAACTGTACATCTGTGCAAAATGGAAAACAGATAAATAACCCAGAATTAAATTGTCTGACAGTAGAGGAAGCTGAATTCAGAATGTCGATTCCTTCAAAACATGCATCCCTGTGTGTGTTCACTAAAATCATTATTGCTAGCGCCAACACTGATATAATGGTGTTAACTTTGTTTCACTATCTTACTCTTCAACGATTTGGTGTTCAGGAACTTTAGGTGCGTACTGGAGTTGGTGATTTTACACGATTCTTATCTCTTAATGATATTCACTGAAAAAAGGTGAAAACTTATGTTCGTTGTTTCCTGCCATCCACGCACTATCTGGATCAGATTATACAAGTAAATTTCGTACCAAAAAATCTGCTCTTCATTGTGCAGCTGTAGAGTATTTGGAGAGTTTTGGTGCATCATCTGACTGGATTTATATAGAGCAAAGCCTTAAATCTGCAGAAAAATACTTAGTGCAAGTACTGCAGAAAGGGTCATTCTGTAAATCTTTAGATGAACTTAGGTTATGGCTGTATCATCATGCGAAAAATATTGACACTGATAACTTGCCGCCTACTAGCAGAAGTGCTAAGAGCCACTTATTAAAATCATATTTTTACACATACCTACAACGACATTGTATTGACGATGTTGCTGTTGACTTAGATCCTTGTGAATTTGGTTTTGCAGTGGTAGATGATGATTTGATGCCAGAAAAGAACTCACAGAGATTTCCAACCGATTTTATTGGAGCATGTAATTGCTTGAAATGTGCCAAATCTTCCTATACTTGTAGAGCAAATGAAATAACCTGTTGCTCTTTCTGTAAGTGTAATAGTACGGGTTTGCAACAAGGGCGTCCATATAGGGGGCAAGGGGGTTTGCCCCCCCTTTAAAATTAGAACTTCCTTGCTTTTGGCACTTTTTGCTTTGCAAAAATGTAAAAACATTTATTCTCCAGCCATTAATGAATAAGTTATTAAAAATGAAATATTTTAATGACTCTAATCTGTCCTAAAATCGGTTTCCATGGAGAAAATACCCTCCTAACCCATGGGGAAAATATCTGAGTCCCCCCCCCTACTATTTTGTATATGGGCGCCCTTGGTTTGCAACCAACTTGTAACAACCCCTTTTAAATATAATTTTATTAAGTGCAACAAAAAAATACAAAAAATAGTTATTAATAGCAGCAGTAAAAATACATTGCTATTCGCCTTAAAAACACTAATAGTAACTTACTGGCCAAATTTTCATTTTTGTTGGTTAAGTATTAACATAAATTTGGGCTTATATGGGGACGAAAGCGCAGGCCCGCCATCTTTGATGACGTCATAGCTAAAAAATGTACGAAATGGCAGATATCCACATAAGCTCTAAATACTTTTTAGGACACCTAATAAACATTTTTGAAGCAAAATTCTCCGTATTCAATCTTCCATCGAAGTACTAAGCATTTATGAGAGCGAGCGGCCGCCATCTTTGCTGACGTCATAGCAGGAGAAGTGACCAGGTGGCGGATGTCCACCCGAGTCCAAAATACTTTCTAGGACACCTACTAAACATTTTTGAAAAGAAACTCTCCCTACTCGAACTTTCCTACAGAAGTGCTGTCAGATCCTGGACTATATGATAGAACAACTTATATGTTAGAAACATTATTTCCTCCAAGTTTGGGGACAGGGGCAGTAGTGCACTGATCTCCCCAAATGACAGGCCTGCGTAACTCCTCCTGATTTTTTGCTTATAATTCTTTACTTTCTCACTTGACGCCTGCATTTTTTAAAATTAGCAATAAAAAATATTTAGCAAAAGTTTCAAGAATATACAGTTTTTATGACAAAGTATTTTTATTTCTGTGTCTTTTTTCTCAAATATTTTAAATAAATCTGCATTAAAATTATTCAACAATGATCCAAATGTCTCTCAGTCTTAACATAACAACTAGTAAGAGACGAACACTTTTATCTTTGCAAGGAGTCTGGTATTCCAAAGTTAACTTTAGCTTGATGAAGTTCTGCAGAAATATGACTTCCCTTTTTTGTTGCAAAATTTTATTATCGTCTATGTGGACTATATTTGATTTTCTTGTTTTTCACGTAAATATGAGTATTTATTAGAGTGGATAATCAGGAGCTCAATCTATCAGCATTTGTTGTCATAAAATTATTTGATTTTGAATGTTTAAATTCTTTTGTAATTTCTTCATATGGGGCTATCTTTATACTACACTAATATTTCCTCTATGTTGCCAATTTCATGTTAATCTGTCTCTTAGTTTCATTCACCAAAATCTAACCTCGCAAAACTGTTAAACAGATCATTGCATATGTAATTTTCTGTAAGTCTTTTAAAATATCACTGTTAACCTTACCATATATTTATTTTTTAATGAAAAAAGAAATTCTCTATAGTAATTTGTTCATAAATGTATATTTCTATGTTCCTATGTTTAACACTAGAACGACTGACATTTTCTGTATACCTAGAAAGACTGAAGGGGCCATTGTGGCCCCTACCCATTTTTGGAGTGAATTCTTTTACAAATTCTTCCTGAGGGAGTCCACATGCCTGATACACCTTCTTTCATGACTAAATAAAAACTTAGTACTTAATTATTTTTAGTTTTTCTCTCTATACTGGGCAAAAGGCTGAATTAGTTTTCCTTTCTAAGAGCAATGGCCACCGTTAGGATGGTAAGCAGTCGGTACTGTTTATAGCATTTGGATATCCAATCGGCTGCATAAAGAGGAAGTTGCAGGTTAAACTAGAGTGAATGGCATTTTTTTAATGCTACAACAATTAGGAGAAAGGAAAAAAAAAATTTTTAACTGTCAAAATGCTTAGGGGCCACTGTGGCCCCTCCCGTCTTTCTAGGTATAAAGATCAATATTAACAGTACTATGAGGCGAATGATTAAATGATTAAACAAGCATTCAAATAGTGTCATATAATGAAAAGTCAGAAAATTCCATTAAGTTCCGTTAGATATTATCCGAGTTATTAAACAACAAACTACACGAGGGGCCACACAGGCCCCTCCGTCTTTCTAGTGTTAAATAACCACTCATAGGCTAATATTGTTTTCAGCCTTCGCGTATCTTTCTTCCACGAAACTTGTGAGGTACGAGCCAGTGGCCTGAGGGTTTGTCGTTACCTCCTCCAAAACAAGGAAGCCCTAGAAGCCTTCTTAAATGGACAAATGCATTATCTCGTCTCTCGCTCCCTCGATATTTTGCTTGACAATCGAATAGAGAGGATCCAAGCTCTACGATTGATGCGAAAAGTGATGAGTTTGGATCCATGCAAATTTCCTCGTGCCTTTACGAACTGTCTTGTAGCTGTCGCCAATGAGGGATCTCAAGAGCGGGACATGTTGCGACCTTGCCTAGCAACTTTAGCCCAACTTAGTGAGTATTTTCTGTTGGATTTTTCTAGTATAGAACTTTGAGGGGTTCATGAGCAATTTTCATAGGAATTGAAAGTAAATTAGAAATACATAGATAATTTAAGTTAATAGCAATAAAGTATGTATGTATATATATATATTTTTTTTCAAAAGAAGTTGTGTTTCTTCACCTGTTATTGCTTCAACTTCTATTTCAATTTAATTAAAGTTATTCTCAAAATATTGTCCTGATTTCGATTGATTAAAGATTTTGTACAGATGTCAAATTGTATTGCCTATATTCAGTGAATTACCGCCCAATAGCCAGGACTAAAGCAGAAATACATGAAATGCACCACGAGCTCAGTCATTTCCAGCCGAGGACTGCAGTTTCTGCTGGAAATGACTGAGCTGGCGGTGTATTTCATGTGTATTGCCTATGTTTCAAAAATTATCCCAGATAATAAAGAATTTAAAAGGGGTACCAATCCCCTCTTGAGCTAGTGATTTTTAACACATATTGTAAATCCACATTTGGTTGTTTATCTATAGTTTAGGACTTTTATGACCCCATACCTCAGAGGTAGATTCTGGCTACACTATGGCTGCCTTTTGTTTACCTTGACTATTAGCTTGGAAAGTATCTTTTTCAAAGTTGAAGTTAAGTTAAATACAATTTAATGTTCGGAATGGAGAAAAACAGACATTGGCTTGCAAAGTTCTATGAAAACAACAATACCTTTTATAACTCGGCTCATTTGGTAGTTTTGGGCAATCAGTTTTTTAATTGCTATAAATTTGGAGTGTAGGCTTTTTTGGAATGAAATTGCTTTTGTAATACATGTGATATTTTCAATGGATTTATACTGTAGTGTTTTGTAACATATGTTTTCTGTGTTTGTCACCATTAGCAATACTAAACCCATCTGCAAGCATTGAAGCAAGGGGTGTGAATGCCTTGCTGCAGAATGTAGCGGAAAATTCTCATGCTCAAACTGCTGAAGCTGTGCTTGGTGCCATATTTTTCTTAATAAATCATCCTTCGACTCGAAGTTTGTTGAGAGATGACTTTAGTTTGCAGGTAAATTACTCTACATTTGCTGTATTTTCGTAATATTTATTTTTTTCGTAAAAATTGTGATAATTTAATATTTTATTTGCTATTTTTAAGCATAGAAATGTGAGATCTATCATCCCTGTTTTACTTGGAAAAAATAAATAAATAAAAATAAAAACTAAAATAGTGAAAGAAAGGTATCAAATGTATGCATGAGGCAAGGGCAATGCTGTAGGGGGCGGGGTATATCTCAAGCAATCATTATCATTCTTTCGGATGTTTATTTATATTTTCTATTTTGAAACACTTTTCATGGACAATAAGCAGGGTTTAAGCTGAGCGAAAAAGCTAAAACTAGGGGAAATGCTTTAGCAAAATGCTAAAACAACGAACGTTAATGAATAAGTAATTCTCACTGCTTCAATGTGCTTCATCTCTGGTTGAAAGCTAAATTCAAAATTCAGCCACGACATTTTTAAAGAAATAAATTCAGTGTAAAGGAATAAATACACAGTAGGTTTCTTTTTAATTTGAAATAAAAAAAAAATAGGAGTGTTATACTTAGCAATAAGACAAAGTATTGTTGAACTTAATAGTAGTTCAAACAGTTTAATTAAGATTTATAGTATGATTGTGCTAAATATCACCATGCTCTCAGATCATTTTTTTTTCTCCTTTTTGAGCAAAAAGGGGAGAAACTGCTTCACTTTATTTTCGTAATTTAGATAATATTTTCGCATTTTGCGAAAAATGCGATTGTAGCGGAAACCCCGACAATAATTTTTTTAGTATGAAGTTCCATGTTTAATCCCTTTATTTATTTAAAAACTTACCCTTAATTCTTTTATTTATTTAATACTGAAACCCATTCCATTTAAATTTTCAGTCGTGAGAATTTTTACAGCTTTCACACCTGACATAAGGGTCATAAATTGGCTCTGAAAATTTATTTGTAAAATAATTAAAATGAAAGGTTTGAATTTCTAATTCTGATTAACAGTCTTTCTTAGCTCAAAGTTTGAAATTTTTTTCTGTAAAATAGTAAATGTTCAAATTCAAAAGGTCAATTAATAATTGTTGAAGGTTAATATGCAATCTGGGGCCAACACAGTTGATCCCATAGCTTGTTTGTGGTTGATTATTTTGTATTTATGCTTATATTTATTCATGTCATTTCTTTAATATTCCAAAGTAAAATTATTTACTTGTTAATCTTAATGTATAAAAATCTTTTGTGCGGACGTTTGTCACAATAAGGCTTTTAAACGGCTGGACCGATTTTGATCAAATTTTTTGTGTGTAATTAAGGGTTGGCAAGCATGGTTTTGAAGCGCGATGGATCGAATCAGAAACGTTTTTGTTAATTAAATAATTAATTTAAACATTGGATGTTTATATCTCCCAAATGATTAATATTTATTTTAACCTATTGTTGAGCGAGTATTGAAATAAATATTTAATCCGTTGCCAAACAACAATAAGAAAGCCAGATCTGCTTTTTGTAATGAAATTACCTACTGTGATATGTCAATTGAGAACAGATAAAACGTCAAGAGAGAGAGAGTAAAGCCTTCATTTCTTGAAAGCAACTATTTTAGGTCCTGTGATATATTTTAAAGTAAAGTACTGGAAGGTTCACGCAAAACGTGTGTTCTGACGTCGTAGTTGTACCATGTGACCGGATCGGTGCTTCAGGTTTTCCTAACCAAATGATCAGAAAGTACCGTACCCAGCAACATTTGTTTCTTGGCTCAAATCCATCTGAATTTTGGCACCAATGTCAAGAATACTTTAAGGATTATCAAACTAATCAGTACATTATTAAAGGAAAAGATGATCTAATTTAAAGACGAAACAAATTTTATTTTCGTCCAGATAAATTACGACAGGGTAGTTCTGTACACAAAAGATACGTGCAGTGGAAGATCTATATCTTTGCTGGAAAGAACATAATAGGCAAGAAATGAAGTTTTTAAAAGTTTTCGTTCAAAAGATCGGACCGCTAATCGGTCGGAGTGAGCTTCGCTCACTGATCGGCTGGATCACAGTAACGTGGTGGCTTGGCGACTTTGGCTATAAACAATAGAGTTGCGTGATCATTTCTTTACATTTTAAAACTACTGTTAATGTAATTTATTGTATTTTTTCCGCGAAATATTTCAAACTTCAAAGAATTGTTTTTTGTTTTTAAAGAGTGTTTAGTCATAGTTGAAGAATTTGTGCATTTTACATCGGGAGGCAGGGGGGGGGGCGGAGGGATGAGTAATCTTTGCTCATTCAGAGAACTGTTTTTACCTTTATCATTTTTTTAAACGATACCCTTTCGATTGTTTTATTCTTTTTCATATGGGCGAATGTTGCAGCGGGATTTTCCGTTTGTTCTAGATGTGTAGTTAGTTTTTTACATTTAATATCTGAGGACGCTTTTTATGCTTTGAGTATGGCTGAAGGAACAAATCATCAAGTATGGGAGAAAGAATATAGTTAATAAAACAACTGCTCAGTATGCATTAGATAAATCAAGTTGTAATAAATATACGCATTCTGACATCAAGCAGCTTAAAACATATTCTTTTTACTTATTTTTTTCAACAAAACGGTTCAAACACTAGACAGTTTATTGAATTTTTTTAACTTTTCAATTTACAAAGTTTGAACAGAACAACGTCTGTCGGGTCCTCTAGCTATTTTATAAATACCTTATTTGAATTACATTAGACTCCCACTACAACACGATTCGACTTAGGTGAAATGGCTATAACGCGAGTTTTTCAAGAGCAACGAATTTTTAGAGCTGACGTGAATACCTCTCCCACAACGCTAAAGTTTTTGGCTGAATAATTTCGACAGAAAGCAGAAGATTAATTCACCACTTTTTCTTGTTCTTTCTCTTCTCCTGACGAGTTTCCTGAAGTCTATGCAGTGTCAGAGGGAGACTGATAACAAGCTGATTGCGCAGCATAAATCCTTATCATCTTCATATTTTAAGTTATAAATTTACTTACTGTATCTACAGTACCGTACAATTATAGTGCTGCATTTATTATTTTGCTACGTACTTGACGTGCCGTGCAGTTATATTTTTTTCTCTTCCTCCCATTGATCATTGGTTTTGTGCATCGTAATTACAATTTTTGTTGAATGATACAGTTTTTTTAAGAAATACAGTAAAACTTCACTTGTTTATTTAAGAAATGATAATACATAGCTTAGAAATGGTAAACTTGTATAACAGTTTGAGAGAGTTTTACAAATGCCTTAAATAACCAGGCATGTTTACAAAAAGTTCATATGCATACAGTTTTCCACTACGCGGAATTTCGACTTACTAGAGGGGTCTCGGAACGCATTCCTCGCGTAAGTCGAGACTTGACTGTATACATTTTTTTTTTGTCTGTGATGACTAGAATTTGGAAAAAATAGCTTCTGTTGGAACTGCTCCTAAGTAACCAATAATAGTCTTCTGCTTCAGATAAGATTTCCCCTTCACAGATTACAAGGCAGTTAAATCTACACCATCCTTCCTTTACACTTCATCCATTCTGTGTAGTCATTTTAGTTTTCTGTCGCTCACTTGCCATTCTCAATATCGCAGACAAAATTGGAATGTTTTGTTTAGTTAAATTTCTTAATACTATTTTAAAAATTTTGCTAACAATTGACAATATCTTTTTTGTTTTTCCTTGTATGAGTAAGGACAATATAATATGTAAATCTATGTTATGCATTTACAAATTGTTTTGTGCTGGTATACTTTAAATTGAAAAACGGTATCGACAGAAAGCTAGCAGTATATGAAAGTTTGATAGAACACAGTCTTTTCTCCTGTATTTTAATTATCAAGTTACAATATAAATTTCAATTTGTTTCATAAAAAATGTAAGGAAAAATATTACTTTTGTAGTTATACCGTAATTTTGGGTAGATAAGCTGCGACTTATATGTGTTTTAAAATTGAAATTTAACATCTGCAGCATATCTGCCAGGGCGGCGTATCTGAAGATATTTTCTCCCATACTTCTATCTTAGTGCTTTTCATGTTCGCCCAATCGAGCGGCAATGTTAAAATTCATTAAAAAACGCTAGTAGAGCTCTCAAATTGCACCATGAAACAGGTTTTACATTACATTTAATTTCTCACACCCTTAAACCTCCGTTAGTTTGCACCGATTTTACCGCTGTTGGCTGTTGTTGTTCTTTCCAGTGTTGCCAGATTCGTGATTGTAACATACGTTTCACAAGGCTGAAAAATGGAGGAATAGCTAGTTTGTCTGAGTTAGAGTCACTACAGTCTGAGTAATGTTTTAAAATGTCTCAATGATGATAAATTTAAAAAAAAAGAGAATCAATTCATAAAGGGTAAACAATTTGCTGCTAAGTATAATACAATGATTTGAAAACTTCTCATCCAACCAAATGTAGATGTCATCTGGCAAACTAGTTTTTTGTGTAACCGTAGCATTTTCTGACCCTTTTTTTTTACACGAAGTTTATTCCTTTTATATCTGTCAACAAATGCAGTTGCTTGTTACAGTTTTGTTCTAACTATAATAAATAATCGCATCCATACATATGTATATATAGAGATATATATAGAGGGGTGGGGCGCCATGTTTCGATACATTCTTCTGCGGCGTATACGATGGGGCGACTTATCCGATGAACTTTCGTTTTTAGTTTGTAAATTATTGCATGTTCGGCGTATATGATAGGGCGGCTTATCTACCAGAAATTAGGGTACTTCCTTTCTCAGGCTAGGCTTGCACCAAGAATTCAGAGTTGCTTGTGTTTAGGAAAAATATATGCATTTTTTATAGAAAAATGAGACAAAATGTATGCTATTTTGTAATTGTTTTACTCATTCATGATTGTTTTTATTTTGTTTACTGAATGATTTCTAAAATTTGTATGGAACTGAATTTGCCTTCTTTGCAATTTATTTTTGCTGAAAGAAATCGGTTTAGAAACAATTCCCTTATCTCTTAATATTAAATTTCAGCAAATGGTAATGTTTCAGGGACTGCAAGAGGAAGGCCGATTCTTAAGACGGATTAAAAAATATAATTTTGCTGAATGGTTATTATAACTAGGATAAAAGCATTTACTCAAAAAGAAATGATGACAGCATGTTTAGTTATGTATTAAATACAGGAATTAATTTAATACAGCTGTGTTTTACATATATTTAAGTTAAATATTAATTTATTTTTCTTTTAGAATTTGTTAGCTCCTTTTACTGACTGCCATTATCGTTTTCCTTGTGGCAAAGAAGGTTCTGCAAGGTAATATTTCTTTTAATTCTTAGTTGTTTTTTGAGATCCTTATTTATTTCAATTTGGGGAAAGGAAAGAGCTTTTGTATGAAAATTTTAAATAGTACTGATATCACTGCTCTAAATTTTCACATTAGTGAAGTAAATTTGGTTAAAATATTTTATTTATGTTCATTTTGTAGTTGTTTTGATACTTAAAAAATACATATTTTTGTAAAATGTAGTCAAATAGTTTTACAAATAACACTCATTGGAAAATGTCCATTTAAACATGCATTTAGTGAACTGTAACGTTAATATAGTGTTGACTTTTTTGATAAGTTTCATATTTGTGAATACATCTTGTGCTTTATTAGCTTACAGATTCTAAATACAGTCAAACCCTGATTTAACAAATTCATCAGGACCGAAACTTTTATATGTTAAATCGGGGTTATTTGTAATACCGAGGTGAAGAAAAAAAAGGCACTTACCTTATCTAGAAGCCCTAATAAGTAACTGCACAAAAGTATCCATAGTTAGAATCTGTACACTTTTTATTCAGGACTCTGCGATTTATTACAAACTAATTAATTTGAAATTTTAAAGTACAGAAAAATAGATGTTTTACAATTTCCTTGATACTTGACTTGAAATAGTCCTCTTTCGACTTTATGGAGAAAAGAAAATGCTGTGTCATTTACAGCCTGCTGTATGAGGTATGATTTTTCAGTTTCCAGGCCATGTAAAGCATTAGAAGAAGTAACAGTTTTAATGGGAGTTGCATTATCGCTTTCAGCATCAGAATCGCTATTCATTGGTTGCTCTTTCGCCCGTCAAAAATTGTTGATTCCAAGAGAAGTCTTTTTCTGCTTCAGACAAGATGGGCATATAATTTGTCAAACAATCCAATTTTTCCTAACTCAAATTAACAGAAAAATAAATAAATAAATAAAATGAATGAATAAATAAAATCCAGCTGTTGAAATAATTCGTATATTCGGGGTTTATTGTTCGGTAAATAGAAGTTTTTGCCTTCATTTTAGTCGGGGGAAAAAGAAAAATTTGCTATCTGCGAAATTTGTTAAATAGAGGTTAAATTAAGCCGAGGTCTGACTGTAGTTCAAAAAATATTTTAAAAATATTGCCTAAAATGCATCTTGAAAAAGGTAAAAACTGCTTTTTATAAAAACCAAGCTTTTTGCTTTTTACTGTCATCTCTGGCAACAACGCGTAATTTTATGACTTTTAGCAAAGTTTGAGCAATTCTATATAAGTTATTATTAATCATTCTAATGCATGTCAAATATACATGAACTAGTCAGGAATATGTATATATATATATATATATATATATATATATATATATATATATATATATATAATGATCAAAATTGATGTAAAAAATTCTACATTTAAACAGCGCAATGTTGCAGCTAAAGTAGTTAAATGTTTTGAAAATATAGTAAAGTATGTAGTTTCACATGCACGGGTAGCACAGAAATAAGTGTATGTAACAACGAAGATAAACAACAATAACAACAATGAAAATGAACATGGAACGTTAAAAAATAAACTAGGAACATTGAAAACAAGAATTAATGAAATCATGGGTATTAAATTGCTGCTACGTTTACGAAGAGCTGGAGCAGCTGGCATATTAAATATTCTGCAAGGTTTCTGTGCGGGTCAGTATTATACATGCAGCAAAATTAATTAGAAGTAAAAGTATATGTATTTGAATTAACGAACTTATATGTGTAGCAACTTATAAGGCTTAATAAAGTAAGCAGGAAAATTATAAAACGTTATATATGCTTATTGTTTGGATAAAATGCTATAAATTTTACATATATAAATAGTATGCTTATTAGTAATATGCTGTCATGTATTACCAACCCCCCAGCTCTGACCTGCAAAATAAAAGAGAAAAATTACATACCACATGATTTCAAATATTTCGTCGACAACAATGTCTATGTCTAGGTATCCATTTTCCAGAGACGAAAATCCGATGCCACGCCAATCGAACAGGTCACTGGGGCAGGGCATCCAAAAAGCACCTTCCTGTCGAAAGGATTTCAGCGCTCTTTATCATTGATGATAAAGACATTGTTGTCGACGAAATATTTGAAATCATGTGGTATGTAATTTTTCTCTTTTATTTTGCAGGTCAGAGCTGGGGGGTTGGTAATACATGACAGCATATTACTAATAAGCATACTATTTATATATGTAAAATTTATAGCATTTTATCCAAACAATAAGCATATATAACGTTTTATAATTTTCCTGCTTACTTTATTAAGCCTTATAAGTTGCTACACATATAAGTTCGTTAATTCAAATACATATACTTTTACTTCTAATTAATTTTGCTGCATGTATAATACTGACCCGCACAGAAACCTTGCAGAATATTTAATATGCCAGCTGCTCCAGCTCTTCGTAAACGTAGCAGCAATTTAATACCCATGATTTCATTAATTCTTGTTTTCAATGTTCCTAATTTATTTTTTAACGTTCCATGTTCATTTTCGTTGTTGTTATTGTTGTTTATCTTCGTTGTTACATACACTTATTTCTGTGCTACCCGTGCATGTGAAACTACATACTTTACTATATATATATATATATATATATATATATATATATATATATATATATATATATATATATATATATTTTAAATAAATGCAGTCACATATTTAATTTAATCATATAGTTTTTATTTTTCAGTGAAGACAAAGATCCTAATTTAACTGCAAGTAAAACAGCAATAGTCTGCACTTTGTTGTCTTGGCCAGGTATTGTGTTTTTCTTGTTAAATATTGAGTAACTATGATTTTTTTTTTTTAAATTTGACATATTTAACTTTCTGAAAAGCATAAACTGTAAAATAAACTTTGTATTTAAGTTTTATGAAATACTGACTCAAATATTTCGAATTGATTTCCATTTATCTTTTGAAATGAGTTATGGAGTATTTAATTGCATTTCTGATGCATTATAATAGTTATATTTCCACATGCTTGAAGAAATTTTATAGAAAGTATTAATTTATGTGCCTTAGCATGACTGTTTCAGTTTTTTTTATTCTATAGTAATTTAAGGGAATAGTGAAATCAGAATATTTCAAAAATGCATTTGAGTATGGTTTTCAATATCTATATTGTCAGACTCCGAGCTTGAAATTCGCAGTTGTTAGTTCTATGCCACACTTATACATTTCATTGGAAATCATAGTTTTGCATGCAGGAGCCATTTTTAACACTTAAGTTTTTATAAAAATACAGTAGAAGACCGTTATTACGCTGACTTATATAACGCAATTCTCTATAAACCGCTTATCTTTTTAGAAACAATAAGTTTTGAAGTTTAAAAAATCCTTCTGTTTTGTTGCAAACAAAAAAATTGTTAGGCAAATTAAATTTTGAAAGATTTTTATCTTTCCATGTTAATTCAAAGATTTTAAATTGACAATTAGTACTCATACTAAACAGAAAATACCAGATGGCTCTTGAAAATGCAGCTGTTATGCAAACCATGAAGCTAGCAGAAGTGAAGGATAATGCACTTTCTTTTGATTGTGGAACATATTTATTTGTGAATAACTAATGAGTATATGGTGCTTTAATACTCATTGCAGATAAAACTCATTCTGAAGTGCTAATATATAGATATATTCTGAATATTAGTTTCAAAATTTGTGAAATGATCTATATTACGCAAAAACCTGTATAATGCAAAAGCTCTAGTCCCAAGGTGTGCGTTATAATGGTCTTCTACAGTAAACAGTTGTGATTAAAATTTTGAATAGTTAAGCCAATTTCTTGTAATTTACTTCACTAAGTACTAATGAAAATGGGCATGTGCATAATTGCCAATTTTGCGAAAGAAAATGGGTTTTTATTAACTTAGAAATAGATTTTCATTCACTTCATTTAATTATTCATAATTTTGTCAGTAAAGCTCGGATGTTTTAGACACTTGTACAAAATGCATTACTATCATAGCTATTTAACAATTGGTTTCTCTGCTTAAACAGTATGCATAATTTCAAAATGATACTTATGCAGAATTTTTTGGCAACAAAAACAAAAAAGCTTTAATTGAAGTAAACCCAACCTGACAGCGTCGTAATGCTGTGATTAGGATCTGTGTAACCTTCACAATGTTGCTATGTTAGGTTTGCCCCATCTATAGGTACCAATGACACCTAACTTTCATACCTAACTTCAAACCCTGATCAGGCTTTTTGATAAAGAGCACCTTTTTGATAAAAAAACAAAGCTCTCATAAGATTACTAAAAAAACTACTGAGAAATAAAATTGATGCTAATGCTCATGTAACAGGTTACATAGGCTGATCTAATTATAGTAGAATACCTTTATAACGCCAACCTGTATAACGCAATTCTCTATAAATAATAAACCTGGGATAAATCCTTTTTATCCCAGGTTTCAAAAGGAAAGGATTCACTGTCAAATCTTTGCAGTAAAATACAACACAATTACAAAATAAACACCAGCAGCAGATACAAGATAAGCTGGTCCTAGTAAATGTCTCAGTCTACCACCAAAGGTTAAAGGACTCTTAAATTATTCAACCCATCAAGAAACAGACTGTTTTTAGTAAAGTATGCCAAATGGTCACAATTCGATTGAAATACAGTAGAATACCTTTATAACGCCGACCTGTATAACGCAATTCTCTATAAACCGCACAACTTTCCAGAAGTAAACAATAAGTTTTGAAGTTAAAAAAAATAGCCCTGTTTTGCCTTGCAAACATAAAAATTGTTAGGAAAATTATATTTTGAATCTGTTTTTCATCTTTTCATCTCAATTCAAAGCTTTTAAATGAAAATTAGCATTCACAGTAAAATGAAAATACCAGATGGTTCTTGAAAATGCAGCTGTTATGCAAACCATGAAGCTAGCAGATTTCACTTTCTTGTAATAAAGAAGCATATTTATTTGTGAATGACTCATTGTATAATTAGTGCTTTAATACTCCCTACAGATAAAACTCATTCTGAAATGCTAATATATAGATATAATTTGAATATTAAATTAAAAATTTGTGAAATGGCCTATATAACGCCAAAACCTGTATAACGCAAAAGCTCTGGTCCCAAGGTGTAGGTTATAATGTTCTTCTACTATATTTCAAAGAAATAATATTCCCCATAAAAGCAGAGGTTCCACCTGAAGTTACTGAAATTTTTTTGTACATAATATTTTTATACACACTCTGTGTATGACAGGAGGAGGGCATAAAATAGTTACCCCTAGCCAACTGTAACAATTATTCTGCCCGTGAGCAAATAACTTTGTGAAAAGCATTCTCTTGTTTGCCTCAAATTTTGTAGTTCCCTGTTTTGTGCGAATGCATTTATTTTATTCATTTGTAATTTTAGGTTTGATGTACTTATGCAGAGCTGATAGCATTCATTTGCAGTCTTTAATAGAAATGTTGTACTTGCCTTATCCAGATTTACGAGTGAGAATTCCGTTTTTTTAAATCGTTTTAGTATCTCATTAAAACTTGTTTAGTAGCATTTGGAATATTGTAGCTTTTCTTAGGTAAAAATGTACTCCATGTATTTGTTTGTTTATTAATTCTTATTATTCATTTATTTTTTTCATTATTTCTCTTTGAATTACTTTTATTTCCTGAGACTCAAATATTGCTGAAAGAATATTTTTTTTTTTAAACAATTTATTCAGGAAATGAATAAGTAAGGCTTTTGATAGAACCAAACATTTGTTTTATTTATTTCTTTCATCTATGATTTAAAATTAAAACTGATTGTTTTGATATTCATAACTATTTCTAATAATCTTGCTACATATTAAAGCTACTAATCATTTTTTGTGTGTGCGATGTTTTTTGTTTTGGCACTTTCCCTTTGTATTAGAAATAACTGATAATTTTTCTTTCAGTTTTTATTCTGCTACTTAAAAACTTGCTCTTATGTATTTCCAGAGACACATTTTGGACCTCCTTTACCAATTATTTGATATATCAGTACCTGAATGGACAGATGACTTTAATATTGCAATTGCTTCTGCAGGTATGTTACAACCTTTAGGGTTTTATTTGTTTTAATGTGCACTAAACATTTTTAAAAATATTTTTTATATTTAGAATGACTATCTTTACATAGGTTAATTGAATATTTTAGATCCTTCAGCAGTAAAATCTTCTTGGCAACTTTATGAAGGTTATGTTGTGGCTGAGGGAATAGATGTGCTTCCTTATTCATCAAAAGATAGGTGGTTATATTTTATGTATATTCAGAAGAAAAAAATTATTATTATTTATGTATACAAGAGACTCCTGACTATCCACAGAATAGGGTGGCACGCTAATCGCGGATAAGCAGTTCCACTGATAATTTGCGAATTAGATAAAAGTGATGCTGGTGTATGCAATAGCTTAAAAAGATCAATAACACTCGCATACATATAAACTACAACTAAAACAATAACTGCCTACATAAAATGCATGCAAAAGCTAAAAAATGATCACTCATTATTGCGACACACATACGTGAGCAAATTATGCAAGAAGATTAATTAAAACAGATCAAGCTAGGTTACACCAAAATTACATAGAGCAGAAGCAATTTTCAAGACTGATCCGGTCGCTTGGTTACGCACCTTAGTATAGATCTAAAAATCAGTAAGTTGAGCAGATCTAAAGATCAGTAAGTAGTGTAGATTTAAAGCATATAGATTAAAAAATCGGGTTTCAACCGGTCAAGTTTTGGTGACCTCAAAAGGTTTGATATCTTTGGAAGAGAGGGGGAGAAAAGAAATAAGAATGTCTAAAATTAGATTTTGCACTTGTTAAGTTAGGAACACAACTTCCGTATATGTGACTAATTTCATTGGTTATTTGTTTATTAACCAAGGAAATAACTTTTTTTCAACTTGTTGTACAATGAGGACTTTTTCTTCATAGTATGATTAAGTACTTGAACTAGTGCGCCCAATGGGAGGTTACAGGAGGTCGCTGTGACCTCCCAAAAATGTCCTTATTTGGCAAATTTTGTCTGAAGATTCGGCAAATTTGGAAACAGCATAGCAAAATTACGCTTTGATTTTTTAAAAAATATAATGTTGCTTTGTTTCTGTTAAGCAAATATCTGCGTTGGCAAGTTCAGGGTGTCCCTGTGCTCTTATATCATCATAACCATTGCAATATTTCATGACACCCAGTTAATAGGTTATATTAATTCTAAGCAAAGGCTAGCAAAACTTTGCGCAGATTGTTAAGTTTTTTTAATTTTTTTAAAAACATTTTTTAGTTTATTATTTAGTTTTATAGTTTTGGCATGACATAAGCTATTTAAACTGCAAAATAAATTCAGAACAAATTGTGGAAGAAAGAGTAAAATAACTTTGTTGCTTCTGAGTTCCAAGTTGAAAAGTTTATGCCTGTAAACAACCTAATGAGCAACAACTGTGGTAAAAGGGGGTCTCCAACATTTTGTTACACAAAATTACAGATTACTGCAGACAGATGTTTCGGGGTTTCAAGGAACCCTCTTTTCAATGCAAAATCGTAAGCTTTTGGATGTAAAGACATCCAGTTGCAAAACTTTGTTCAGATCCAAGTTAACACTTTCAGAAAAATATAGGATTTTTGAACAGCAAAACTAATTTAGAAACAAATTTATTAGGGGGAAAAAATTAAGAGGATTCATTCATTTAAATTACATACCTCATTTCAAATTAAGATTCTTTCACATGTTTCAGAGCTTCTTGTAAATTAGTGAGTACTGAGTATTGCTAAAGGTTTTATTTGAGCTGAAAGAATTAAATTAATTATGAATCTATAAAAGAAGTTAATTTACTCATAATAGCTTAAAATAAGGGTGAAATGTTTGAATTATTGCTTCAAAAAATCCCAAAACTATAACAAAACTGCAATTTTAATTTACAATGGCAATCTATTGTGAATGCCATTAAAGATGAGGAAGTACAGTAGAACACTGCTAATGAGCTCCCTTTGGAACAAAAAAACACCCTTTTCCCGGGTTTCAAAATAACTTGTATCAACTTGCGGAGTCGTAAGGGGCTAGGGGGCTCCTGAGCATTGCTAAACTGCAGTTTTCTACATTGTAAAAGTTGCTTACATATTCGTGGTCTCTAGTAGTATATTTCGCTCTTTAGCTTGGGGCTTGAATTGAGTTGAGTGATTTTCTGTTAAAATCGAAAACCTTAAAGTTTGTGAATAAGAACGAAAAAAAATGCGAATCGAAAAGACGTAACTTAGGCAACGCCAAATAAAACATCAATAATTTTAAGGGAGATGAGATTATTCAAAAATGATTTTTAACGGTTTGTAACTTATTTTCCTTTGAAGATAGAATCTTATTTTTTCGACTTTAGGTCAAGTTAGATCTGGAGTAAAAAAAGCCCCTCTTTCTAGTGGTGTTAAAAAGAGAACTGTGGGACGAATCCTTCACTTTTCACTGATAGGTTTAATAAAGAAAGTGGTGCCTAAATTTTGGCTAAGCCTAAAAAAATTCAAGTTAAAAACGCAAATAACTCCTGCCGTATTTAAGTTAGAGCATTGAAACAAATTGTGTAGAACGCGGAAAATTCTACACTTTCTAATGTTATATAATATTAATATGTGCAAGTAATTTTTCACCCCTTTAATCTGCAATAATAGACAATTTACACGAAATTTGAGCTTAAAAAATTAATTACAAAAAAACTAATTCGAATTTTAAAAAACAAAACCCTCCTACCGTATTTAAGTTAGAGCATTGAAACAAATTGCGTAGAACGCGGAAAATTCTACACTTTCTAACGATGTATAAAATAAGTTTCAGAGAATTTTTAAGAAATGGCGTCACTGGTATTAAATTTAAACGGACAATGTTGCAACTAACTTCATTTTATAACCTCATGGTTAGGCTTTTATTTTCATTATGTGACATTTTGCAGAAGTGGAAAGGACATAGTTTTTGTGTGCTCTGAATATGTCAACTTCTGTGCCAACAAAACACAATTTGCGGGAAAGTTTACTTTTCTGCTTCCACTTGAAGAAAAGTGCAACTGAAGGCAATCGAATGCTGCAAACAGCTTACGGGAAACATGCTTCATCGATTTCCACATGTGAGTTTTGGTATTGACATTTTAGAAGTGGTGATTTTGATATTAATGACAAAGAGCACGATAGACAGCCACAAGCGTTTGAAGATGCTGAATCGGATGCTATATTGGACAAAGACTGGTGCCAAACAACTTTACTGAACTCAATTTTTGAATTTCAGCCGAGCCTGTGGGAAAACTGGCCACAATATAAGGAGAGACACGACAAGGTAATTTTGCAACATGATAACGCTCGACCACATATTACGCAGCCAGTCAAAATATACCTCAATAACCTAAAATGGGCAATTCTACCCCACCTGCTATGTAGCCCAGACATTGTCCCTTCAGACTGCTATTTGTTTTCATCAATGACACATGATCTTGAGGATCAGCAAATCTGCTCTTTTGAAGAAGTCCAAAATTAGATCGATTCATGGATTGCATCAAAAGACTCATCCTTTTTTTGAGTAGGCATCTGAAAATTGCCAGAATGCAAATAATGGACAATGCTTAGAAAACTGAACATGAAACCATTTTTTTCCCTATAAAGCGTCAAACTTGAAAAAAAAAAAGTTTAGAACTTATTTGTACATCAGATATATTTTGAATATAGATGTGATTGGTTGAACTATTGCATTAGTTTTTTCAATGTGCCCAAAAATACATGCTGAAAAAGTTTTTTTTTCCACTAAATTGTTTCAGGTAACATTTTCAATCAAAATTTTTTGAAAATAAAATTAGTTCATATTAACTGAAATATTGATTAAGCAGGGTTCTACTGTACTTCATCATTCTTATATTTTGTTTTCAACTGCTCCTATTGCCTTTTTTTTTAAATTTCAGATGCATATACTTTTTTGTGCAATATTAATTAAAGATTTAATTTTTAGGATGAATTTAGTGTATAATTACCATTCACTGCTTGTGCTTGTCCTGGTTCATTGTGGAATTATAGAAGTAAGTTTCAACTTGATATTAAAAGTAATACATTATTTATTTCAATGAGGGAAGAAGAAATTTTGCTTAAGTCAAAATTGTTGATGCAAAATTTTGTTTTCTGTTATTATAATTGGAACTAGAACAGTAATTTAAGAGATGTTTTATAGTGTATAATTTATAAAATTAAGTCAAACTATATTCAATGTGTTCCTTGCTCACATCATCAATTTCGCTACCTTTTTTTTTTTTTTTTGACCCATAGATTGGTTTAGGTTAAAAGAAAAAAAAAAAGAAAGAAATCGTTGACTAGTCCTTTTTTTGTGTGAAGCAAACTTAAATAGATGTCAAAAAACTTCTACGTATGTTAATTTTTACGCTAACTTGCAACATTATCTAAATGCAAATGACTTTAGTATGTATATCACTAAACTTTATATCACTAAAATAGAAAATGTTTTTCACTTCTACATTTTATGTTCTATGTTGAAAATTTTATTTTAATCCTTAAGATGATTGTTATATTCAATGATCTCTTTTTCAGGCACTTTCTAAAGTTATTGTTACCAGTGAAATTAATTTAGCTGTGAGAGCAACAGTATTCCTTGGTGAATTTATTTATATGGTAATGGTTTTTTTTTTTAAATTGTCTGTGCTGATATATTTTTTAATGTGCATGTTTTATGGATAAAATGACTGTTTAACTTCTAAACTGCGACATTAAATTTTGCACTGAAATGTATTTATGAACCTTAATTTTTTATGCTAACTGCAATTTTATATCAATTTAAAATCTCCTTTTATAATTAGCTAAATGTTTAAATTTGATCCATGTTCATTGTTTCTGGTGTCTAATCCTATATTTCTTAGTAACATTCAGGTACTACTTAAGTTCTGTTGTTTTAATATTTTTGTATGTTGTATTTGCCGTTTGTAAAACTCATAGTTAAAAAGTGCTGCAAACATTTGTGCCTCTTACAAAGTAAAACTTTAAGATCATTATTTAGAATCTATGTATGTTCTGAATAAATTATGAAAATAAGAGAGAAATCATAACTTAGTTTTGAAATTAATTGTTATTATTATTTGTACGATAGAATTTTTTCAGTAACTGTGAAGTAGCTCAATTTTAGAAGTCCATTGCAAATTTATTTTTACAAAATGGCATGCTTTTGTTGTTTTTAAACTTTAATGTTAATGCAGATTCATCAAGGTTTTAGATACTATATTCTTATCAACTATACAAATCCAATATGCTTATATAGTATAAATATGTGTAATACCGTATATGTATTTTATGACAATTGCTTTTTCTCTGCAGTTATTATCTGCATTCAGTTTTGCTAAATTCGATTGTTGAATTCAAAATCATCACTGCAATGATATTTTTTTAAAATTTAATTACAAAATTAGCTTATTTTATATTGTTTCTTTCATATCTAAGTCTGAAATTTTATTCCTTTTTTAGGAATAATGATAATAAACATAAAAATGTTGAATAGTTAAAGAAAAAGAAGAATTTTCATGTATTAGACTCCAAACTCTCGACATTTTACAAGAGAAAGATGACGTGATGCCTTATCAAAATATAGCAGATATTTTGCAGATTTCTGCAAAATTTTCCCTTTTAGTTTGAAGATACCTGCAGAAATTCTACAGAATTACTCAAGTATTGGAATCAAAAATTATGCCAACCCTGTAATCTGCACACTTTTGCTTAGACAACCCTGTATTACAGTCTGCCCACGCATTATATGAAATCGGCAAACGTCCAGTTAAGACGAGTCTATCCGAATGAGGGAGGAAAAGTAAAAACTTGATGCACATGCTCTGTTGATTTCAATGTGACTCTGCTTAATTTTGAGGCTAATATACATCTGTAAAAGCTGACATCCTGAAAAGTACTAGATGCGTCCATTTCCACCTGCAAACTGGATGTTTGCCTTTCCATCTAATTGATGGTCAGACTGTAGTATTTTAATCTACACTTTAAAAGTATAACTTATTGGGGAACTCGATGGCAGTTGGTGTACCTAGGTCAAGTTTTAGACCATATGGTGAACTCTCAATAGAAGGAGACCCTTCCCCTAAAAAAGGAGAAGCAGTTCTCCTAAACATTTCAGTGCGCAGACCCTGTCACACCCGACCCCCCACCCCTCCTATGAAGCACAAAAACTTTGTCTAAATACAGTCGAGTCCCGACTTACGCGAGAGATGCGTTCCAAGACTCCTCGCGTAAGTCAAAATTTGACGTTGTAGAAAAATATATGTATACAAATTTTTTAGAAGCATACAAAATTCTCTTAGACACTTATAAACACCCCTCAACCCCATCTTTAAGACATTCCTCTACCATACTTATAATTAAATCTTTTCTTATTATTAAAAACTGTACTTTTACTGTACTTAAAAAAATAAAAAAGCTGCTTCATTCAACGTAAAAAAACTGTTAAGATGCACAATGATCAATGGCAGGGAAAGACATAAAATAAAACTACGTACGTAAGGTACGTACATCACTTATACTTATTGTCGTGCTACCGTCGACGTGCTTTTTAGTTGTTCAAGCATATCGATTATCTTGAACTTCTTTTTTTTTTGCCAGAAACTTTCTTTTTCTTCACATCTTTACAAACTTTAGATGAAACAGTTCACTAAGGTGCCATTTTATTTCATCAGCCTTAATATTTAGAAAGAAAAAAGAAAGAAAGACGCCGAGTGGTTATTTGATGCACTAACAAAGCAATGCATGGACTAGTATGGTGAAGGGGTGGGGGGCGCTATCAGTGGCAATACGAGGAAAAAATACATTCATGAAATCAATATTTAGGACCCAATAACGAAACAGATACTTCCTTCCAAAAAAAATTCGTATTGCGGACGAGGAATTCGCGTTCGCAATAAAATTCGTTACCCTGGAAAAACTCGCGTTATAGTCATTTCGCGCAAGTCGAATCGCGTTGTAGCAGGAGTCGACTGTATATATCTGTGTAATTATATATGTATGTAAGTGTGTTTGTAAGTATTATCCTCTCTCTTCACAAAACATTTCTCACTACTCCACTGATGGAGACATCTTTTTATAGGCCAATCAGTCCCTTCCAATTGATTGTGGTCATTTGTCTAACTGTCTACCAACTTTAATTGCTTCTGCATCTTGTTTTTCTTCATCAGCCGAGCAAAAGTAAGTCTCATTTTTACTCTTGTGTTTTCAACTATTCTTGAAACAACTTGAATCTTTTCAATGAGTCATATATTTTCTTAATAAGTTAATTTTGATGTTTCAACTGTTAAAATGTTACCTAAATTGAAATTAATTATGAAATTTCGTATTCTTATTGCTTTGTGTTACATTCTTTTGGTGTAAAAAAATATCATACTCTTACGGATAATGATAGAAAGAATGGTCAATGCAAAATATATCATTTCTAAAAGAGATGAAAATTATTTGAGTTATCAAATATTTAAGATCTTGAGTTAATTTGCAAGATTAAATTTAAAATGTATATTTCTACTAGTAATTGAAAAAGCCAATGTTATTAAAGTATACAATTAACAAAATGTTGCTTGCATCTGATGATGCAGAAGGGTCATTCTTCAAAAAGTGTAACTTTTCAGCCACACGCCTTTTACAGTAAAAACTTTAATGAACAATTAATTTAACAATGTTTTTTAATTTCATCAAAAATATAACTATTTAAACCTGCCAACAATTTTTAATAATAACTTTTATTTTAGTATATTTTTGGTTCACAACATGTGAATTCTCACCTCCGTGGTATGTCACACACCTTGTGTGACTGTTCATGTTGCCTAACTTCTTTAATTAAAAGATATACTTATTTATTTGTTATTCTTATCACAACAAATAAAATGTCTCAAATACACAAGTGTCTCAAAAACTAATACTACTTCACAAATGTCTCAAATACTAATTGTTTAAGTATATTTAATTTTTTTTATATTGTGTTTTAGTTCGTTTTAGTAAAACAAGGAGTCATGTCACACAATAAATTCTCACCTCCGTTACCTAAACACAAAATGCCATTCCTCATTAACACGTAGCAGTAATGACATCAAATTTTATTTTCCATGATACAAGGGAAACCCTTGTTTATTTTCAGTCACAGTTGAAGTTGTGAGATTTTTGTCGAAAAGCAAGAAGATGTGGATTTTGCTTTAAAAATTTAGTGTGGTTATTCTGACTTCTCACCTCCGTGAACTTGAATTTCAGGGATGTAAATCAATGTAAAAAAATGAGTGAAAATGTTTTCATATACTTAAGATGTGCAAATTGTAACAACGAAGAAAAAAAATTCCCTCAAAAATGTATCTATTACTAGTGTTCACTCT
This sequence comes from Uloborus diversus, assembly GCF_026930045.1. Taxonomy (NCBI): domain Eukaryota; kingdom Metazoa; phylum Arthropoda; class Arachnida; order Araneae; family Uloboridae; genus Uloborus; species Uloborus diversus. The sequence goes on along the minus strand of NC_072732.1, from coordinate 25,687,102 downwards.
AGAGGAAAAAAGGGCAGGGTGCTGGTCTTTGAAAAGGGCAGTTTTTTAATAAAAAGGGCACTATTTCAATGTGGTGACCCCCCTCCCTCCACCAAAGAGCAATGATGCGCCCTCTCAAAAAGTACTGAACCCCCCGTCCTCGTCGTACCCCCCCCCCCCCCCCCCGAAAAAAAGAAGAGAAATAACAATTTAAAACATCTTGCAAAAATTCAAAGTGTAGTCTGCACCATGATTCCCCCTCCAACCCCCGAATATCCAGCCCTGACTTCATAATTTAATGTCGTAATTTTGTCCAGAAAATGCACTTGTCTTTAGAACAGGGTTCGCTTGACCCCCCAAATGCCAACTAAGCACATTTTCCCCACTCCTAAGGATTACTTAGCTAACGCTGAAATTTGGCTTTAGGGGCTTAGTTTTACAACCTCCTTTTGGGTCACAGTTTTGACTACCTATTCCATAAGAGGCATTTTTAAGATATTAAGAGGCCACTCTAGGCATTCAAAATCCTTTGAATTTCAGTGTAAGAGCAGTTTAATTATCTCCCTTCCTACCTAGAAAACTTCTTTGTATTTTGCATTATGCGATGAAGTATTTTAGTCAAGATGATGTAAATTAATCAAGATGATGTTTTAAAAAATATTAAACATAAACATTAAATCAAAATGCTATGTGCTCATTTGTTTGAATTTAATACTTTTGCAAAAAAATCGATGATAATCAATAAGCAAATAATGATTAAAATTATTTTTGCTGTAATTAATAGACAAGAATAAAAGCAAAAATAAATAATTTTTAGTATTTAAAATGAAAAATAAAAAATGCTAATTTCCGGTCGCACATGTTAAAACACATCTCAGTTGTTAAAATAATTTAAATATTTACAAGATGCAACGGACTGAAATCTCAAACACTGGAAGTAATTGAAGCACGTGTTTTATGTTCGCATTTTTCCAAAAATAATTTTATAATTTAGTGAAATAAAACATAATATAAGCAAATCTTGGGTAGCATGTGTCAAAACAACTTCCGGTTGGCAAATATATTAAAAATATTTACAAGATGCAAAAGGATTGAAATTTTAAAGATGAGAAGCGAGTTTCTGTGAAATGCAAGTTTAATGTTGGCATGGTTTCAAAAATAAAGTATTTTTTCAAAATAAAACCTAAAATAAGCAAATGTATGTGAGCATGTGTTGAAATAATTTCCGACTGTCAAAAATATTAAAATATTCACAAGATGCAAATGGATTAACATGTCAAACGCGGTGTACGATTTTCCGCGATGCACATGTTAAATATATCGACACATGTAAAGAAAATAGAAAATAGCATTGAAGAAATGTTTTTTTTTTAATGTGCACAACTCAACGAATGCCAAAAGGGATTCGTGCACTAGATCAGCTTTCAAATTTTTTTCAATCACTTGAAAATGAACTTTTTCTTTAGTCCCTTTTCAAGGTTTATCAAGAGCATACAAACCCTGCTTCTGCTCTAGTTTGCAGGAAAAAAAGAAAAAAAAACGGACTGAAACATCACTAATCTTCATATTTTTTCTGCTGGCATCTCATTCTCCCCCCCCCCCCACAACTCTTTTAATTTCCTTTTAACAGAAGGCACGCCTCGCGTCGTTTGTGTTCACACTCTTTCCAACAAGTACGCCTTCTACTTTTCCTGGAACAGGCACCCCTGATCCTACAGTAGGAAATACTATGAAGTCAGGGGTGATTGTGGTCCGGTATTTTACCGAATTTCCGGTATTTTCGGACGTATTTCCGGTATTTTCATGTCTGAAAATACCGGAATTATGTTCTTTTTTCTTTATGCTTTTATCTCCCTACCTCCGCAATTTATTTTAAATTATATAATACTCATCAAATATACCTGCAAGAGCCTTAAGATGGACAACTATCCCTAAAGATGGACAAATGTCAAGATAATTTGTATAACACCAGTTCAAAAGTAATTTTGTAATCCATCAAAAATTTAATTAAATGTGCACGCAATATTTTGACCCAGAACTATTTAAAACTATGGCAAAGGTGCACTTAAGTAATAGGGGCCAAAGATTACCTCCCCCCCCCCCCCCCCCCCGTTCTCGCTTTGAAACTTTCAGGTATTTTTTGATAAACTCATAATCACCCCTGTATGAAGTATTCAAAACCCTCCATCTCTCATTGTTGATGATTCTCAGAAGAAACAAGGCTTGAATGAAATAACCTCTCCCTCCCCCTTCTCGGATCACCAGACTGCTTCTCCACCCCCTTTTAATTCCTCCTTGGAAGAACATTGTTTTGTACCCAACTGATAATTGTGTCTGAATTCTGAGAATCTTATCCACTCTCTTTGCCTAGGTGTTTACTTCTATATTAATTTATGTATCCATTTTCAGGGTGAAATTCTGGGAACAATGACAATACATGGACATTTTTATGGCCAATCGCTGGACAAATAAAATTGCCCCAATATTGTGGGGTCCTATAGGATGCTTGAGGTATCTTTTTAAAATCACACGGAGAATTGCTATTTTTGAAAAGGGCAGGGCATATTTTGCGGATTAAAAGATGGGCGGGGCGCATTCTGAAGATATAAATAAGGGCAGGGAGCTGTGCCCTTCAAAAACAGCCTAGCGGGAACACTATCTATTACGCCTATATTGATGGAAAATTCCTCACCTCCGTGACAGACTTTATCAATGTCATTATGTCTGATGTGAAAATAAATGATGGAGGGGAAATGCATAATAGGTATTCTACCAAAATTACAAATTGCCAGTATATCCTTAAATTTACTAATTACTATTTTTTAACATTTGAAACTACTAACTAAGCCATACTTTAATTAAGAGAGCTTAATATTACATTCCCCCTAATCATTAAAATAGTTGATTGTTTGCGCAATTAACAAAATTACTAGTTTGATATTAAATTGGCCTTGATTTTTAAATATTAAAAGTTTTTCTTTTTTTTTATTTCCATGAACAAGGCATCTTTTTATTTTTTTTATTTATGAGTAAAATAATTGGAACTTAGCTGGGCCATTGTTTATGGTTACTTCTAGTAGGTAACACTTTCATGTATGAATGAAACGAGCTGATGTGTGCATCACATGACTTCCTTTTACTCCAATTTAATGTCATTTCCTCATCGTTGGCAGTTTTAATGTGATTCAATAGTTTACTCTCTAAATATCACCAACAGTGAGCAAATTGAAACCAGATTAAAAAAAAAAAATTTAAATCGCCAAGTTGGCGACAAAACTTGGCAACCAAAAGACTGGCCAAGTGTCCTACAAATTATAACACCACTTGAGTTTACATCGAAATTAACAATGATTTCCCCCAAAAAGGGGCAAAAGACCCCCTTAGGAGCATCTGAATGAAACCAAAAAGGGAGGTGCACAACTAGACCCCACTAGGAGTCTTTGTACGAAATTTCAACTTTCTAGGACATTCCGTTCTTGAGTTATGCGACATACATACACACATACATACGTACATATAGACGTCACGAGAAAACTCGTAATTAACTCGGGGATCGTCAAAATGGATATTTCGGGTGTCTGTACGTTCTTAGGCATATATCCACGTGTGGTCGGGTTGAAAAATAAACTCGAAATTCATTCGGGGGTGAGCAAAATGGATATTAAGACCGATTTTTGGGTGAAATTTTTTTTCGCGAATACAATACTTCCTTTTTACTTTCTTCTATATCTAATGTATAGAAGAAAGTATTGGATTCGTGCAAATTTTCGAATTTCGAATTTTGACGGATTCGAACGTTTTGAGGTGTGCTGAGTCCATTTCGCCTATTTTTGGAAAATGTCTGTCTGTCTGTGTGTGTGTATGTGTGTGTGTCACGTCTGTGTGTGACCAGTTTTTTGTGACCGCTCTACAGCAAAAACTAACGCATGAAATCGAACAAAATTTGGTACACATATGTGCCGCTATGTGAACTTGTGCCCATTGGTTTTTGGCGCGTATCCCTCCAAAGGGGTTGGAGCAATGGGACGTTTTTTGAGTTACGCGTGCTTGCTATTCCTCAGGAAATAACTGGCGGAATCAAACAAAATTTGGTCCATATGTTGCCATTAACAGGAACAGGTGCTGATTAAATTTTGGTGTCAATAACTCAAACGGAGGTTGAGCTAAAGAACGTTTTTTGTCGTCAATTGTGACTGCTGTATCTCAAGAAATAATGAATGGAATGAAAGAAAAATTTATCGGCAAGTAGCCCTTAGTGGGTATAAGAGCTGATTTTATTTTGGTGTCAACAGCTAAAAAGGGGGTAGCGCAATCGCTCGTTCTTCTTTTCCATTGTGAGTGCCCTATCTCAAGAAGTAATGCTGCGTCCTGGTTGAAATTTGGAATATATGTGAATCCATACGTAAACAGGCATTGGTTCAATTTTGACGCCAATCGCTCCAAAAGGTGTTGATTTTTTTTTTTTTTTGCGAATAAAAATAGCTTTATTAATGCTATATAAGAAAGATAAATCGTAACAGATTGTCGTCTGCGTATTTCTCGTGATTTTAATTGTATGGAAATGATCGGAAATATTATCTCAATGATTTAAAATTTTTAACTGTTGCCATCTTATGTTTGTTAATAAATAAAATATTTGTAATTAATTGAAGCAAGGCTTTTAAAATAACTTTCATTTTTCGCTTTTTGCTTTGCTTTTGCAATAATTCAGACATTGGGATGGTCGTCAAGTTTTTTCATGTGAAATTTTGTTTTTGTTGGGAATATTGCTTCCTCATCAAGCATGGGGAGGGATCAGAAAAAGGAAAAATATAGAAGAAAGTTTCGTGATGGCCACAACATACTAGTTTGTAAAAGGAAGTAAAAAAAGGAAAAAAGGTTTCAAAACTGAAAAATTTTTGTGTTCAAAAGTTACGTTTTCTGGAGAATGACCCAGAAAGTTTTAAATTTGCATTGTTGCAATAATAAAAAAAAAAAACCTTTTGTGACCCCCTTTGTGTAGAAAGATCATAACTTTTACTATGTCAAAAATGAAGCTTTTGTTTGCTACATCTTTAAAACACATGCAAGCATTATTTTTGCAATATTGTGTTTCTGTAACATATTTTTTTTTCCTTCACAAAGATGAATACGTTTTCTTCAAATCTCTTAAGTTGTTTGAAATTTAAGTGCAGGACAATAATAACAGTCAGATGTTTGTAGTTAGTGGATTTTATTTAGAAAAATGACTTCTTATCTCTACTGTGAAGGAACTGTATAGAGTCAATACTTCATATTTTTCACCTCTGCAAACCTGAAAATTTGTTTAAGGTTTAAATGTGTAGTTTTAACGTTTAATCAGGGGTGATTGTGTTCCGGTATTTTACCGAATTTCCGGTATTTTCAGACGTATTTCCGGTATTTTTATGTCCGAAAATACCGGAATTATGTGTTTTTTTTAATGCTTTTATCTCCCTACCTCCGCAATCTTTTAAAATTATATAATACTCATCAAATATACCTGCAAGAGCCTTAAGATGGACACCTATCCCTTAAGATGAACAAATGTAAAGATAATTTGTATAACACCAGCTCAAAAGTAACTTTGTAACCCATTAAAAATTTAACCAAATGTACACACAACATTTTGACTCAGAACTATTTAATACATTTAATACTATGGCAAAGGTGCTCTTAAGTAATAGGGGCCAAAGATTACATCCCCCCTCCCCCCGTTCTCGCTTTAAAACTTTCAGGTATTTTTTGATGAACTCACAATCACCCCTGGTTTAATTTAAATAATCATTATTCATTCATTTAAAGTTTAATTTTTAGCTGTTTTAGAGCTTTGGTTTTTTTACTTTAATAAACATTTAAAAACTACTTATTACGATTTCAGCCAAGCAGCTGCTGCCCTTACTTGTCTGTGTCGGATTCACGAGCTGAAAAAAAGAGGTGCTGTACCCAACAGCCTAGTTTTAAGTAACATCCTGCATGTTTGTGATCCTGACAGGGAGAAAAAAGGCTTCTTTTCCAGCACTGTTAGTCGAATAAAGCTATGGAAGTATCTGAAACAAGTACGAAGCAAGTTTGAATCATATCTTTTTTTTTTTTTAATTTCCATTGTTGTTTGGTGCAATCAGATAAACCAAATAGTATGGCCCTACCTGAAAAGTAACTTCAAATGCCTACAATTTTATCAGTAGAAACAATGTAATGCAATGCTACATTGGGAATATAAAGCTATATTTTGTGAAATTATAAAAATTTTCCAAATGAAAATAAGGTCAACTAATTTTGTATAATGTTCAGATGATATTGAAACATTGTAATTCACAAACAAATGATCAAACCTTTCTTACATCCTCCAACATGGGAAAAATAACTACTCCTGTGTCATGAGGCAATGCATAATAATCCCAGCCTGTTTCACTAAAGTATTAGGTTCATTAAATGACAGTTTAAAAAAAAAGTAAGTTTTGTGTGATAGTGCCAGAATGAGATTTAATTTCATTAAGACACATGTAGAAAAAGAAATCCCACATCCTTTGCAAATAAATAAATAAATAATTGAATTAAATTAATACCTTAGGTAGAAATTTGTTTCTTGTAGCAATACTTTAGCATTATGTTAATACAGTTAATACTATACAATGTTTAAAATATTTTGCCTTGATATATCTTCCCTGTTGGAAATAATAGTTATAGTCATATGTTTCAAGAGTTTGCATTACTTAAAGTAAAAGGCTAAATACTTCATTTTAATGAAGATAGCTTGAACACAGAAATTGCTTCAAGGTATGTAAACTGTTTTTGCCAAGTTGATATGTGCTGATCTAAGTTTGACTATATTTATGTAATTGGGCAATGATTTAAATTCAAACAAACTAAATAATGTGCAGATTAATTATTATTATTATTATTATTATTTTGAAATCAATTAATATCAGCTATTTGGTTTAAGGCAAAAACCAAAAAAGTCTTCTTGCTGATTGCATTCATTTTTTTTTTTCCTTTTTACAGGAAATGATTGACAGTATTGATCAAGCCTTAAAAGATACTCAAGTGCTCACCAAAGATTACAACAGTTGGGATTGGGATCTCATTGACTGCATTCTTAAAGTAATTTATTTTTTGATGTCTTTTTTTTTTTTTTTATATAAGTCGGTTAAAAAATGTAAGGTGTATTCAAAATGTAAAAATGTCTAACAAAAGTATTATTTCTTAGAATCCTATAAATATCTCTCTACATTTATGTATTTTATGTGTTTTGAGAAAAAGGACATTTATGCTTGAATTTTAATTTTTGAGAAATTTTGAATGATGTTCTTTGAAAATGATGAAAAGAAAAAAGGAAAAAAAATCATTTGTTGCGAAATGCTTTACAAAAAAAAAAAAAATCTTGTACAAGGGCATTTGAACCAAATGGATCATTATCACATTGTACTTATTAGGTACTTAATCTTATATTATTCCAAACCTTTTTTCAAGGCTCAATTTTTGTGGATATCTTATGGTTTTTTGATTTATTCAGTTAAATCTATAAGGTCTATTTATCTACATCATACACTCTAGAACAGGGGCGGACTGGGAAGGAAATTCGGCCCTGGCAACTGTCAAATCAACTGGCCCTTGGGGAGGGGGGGAGAGTACTACAGGGAATCTGAAAAACGTGCATTCTTATGCGAGTAAACACCGTAAATACGCAATGCAATCTAATTTTGTAGTTTTGCGATTACAATTTACAAATTTTTATTAATTATATCATTATATGACTAACATTAAATGCCTGATAAAAAGAAAATTAATTCATTTGATGTTATGTCCCTTTCAATTGATTAAACATGAGAGGGAAAACGTATTTCAAGAAAAGCAATGTTTTCTCTCCCTCCTTTTTTTTAATTTTTTTTGGAACCGTTTTATAGTTTGCAACTAAATTTAAAACAAATGATTAAAAAGCGTTTTGAACAAAATGAAGAAAAAAATGTTAAAGGCATAGGTATCGAAGAATATAAAATTATCATTTTTTTCCTTTCTTCTCATTCAATAGATCAAGTCCGCCTCTGTTAAGACTTTTTGACCATTTAACTTTCAATGCAAACCCCCTAAATGACCGGCTAAGGTGCAATGATGTCCCATATTACTTACCCTCTGTCCACAACCCGGAAAAAGGGTCCTACATACATGGTATTATTACTTATATATTCAAAATAAATTGATATAACATGAAAAAAAAAGTTGAATTAGCATGCTTTTTAAGTTCTAATTTGCAATGAACTAGTGGCAAAAGCAGAAGTTTACAATATACATGCTCACGATACGAACCGTAACTAGTATCAGTGGGTAACAAGAGAATTTTTGCATCACATATTTTCCAAAATAAGTAATTTTTCACCGGAAGTAAAATAAAACAAACTGAAGATTAAATCTATTTTTTTTTTTAATTTATGCTACAACACTCTCCAATTCGAATAACCCAGCAAATGACATGTTTTAAATAGTATTAAGAACAAATCTCGATAATTTCTGCTGATCTGCAAGGAATCTGTTGAACGTCGAATATAAAATGACTTCGACTTTTAATTATAAACTTAAATAGATAGATTATTTTTTGTAAGTCTTCAGCTCTATATCAGAATTCCTCCTTTTTATAATAATGAGAAAAAAGCTTTTTATATTCAGTATATAAGGACTACAAGCTACAAAGCAGCTTTTTCAGAACTAAAAAGTAAGCTTATAATGAGCTTAATTCAATAAAAAAAGTTAAACATTGTAATAATCTTACTTGAATGTTCATGGAATGGTTTACAACAATTCAAGTTAGCATTTTATTCAGTTTTTAATGAGTTTTCACGTGAAGAAGACAGTGATGCAATTTGAAATTATGTATAACACTCCGCTAAAACAAAGAATTTATCACCGCAAAATACAAAATGGCTCATTGCTCATTGCTCTAAGTTTGGCTGAGAGGTATTACCAGTGAGTATTAGTGAGACCATTACTTGAGAGTTTTTCGAGATTTTAAGCTTCAAGTTATCCTAGTAATAAAACATACTAGTTACTCATGTGACGTTCTTTCCCTGATATATGCTGTGCCCGCAAGTCTTTTTTTTTTCTTCAAATTTTGTGCTTCGCTAATATTGTTTAATCTATTATATTTCTTATTACAAATTGCTCAATTTGTTCCAACTATTAGTAGTTTTGTTTCTTTTTTCCTGTATATATTTTTTTATTAGAATAAAATTAAATAAAACGCTAGATATGAGATGACAGAGTTTGAAAGGGTGCTATTGGACAAGTAAAACCAATTTTTTATGCAGGGACGCTCCGAACTTAAATTTTTGGAAGAGGGAAAATTCTGAATTTGCCGAATGGAATTTCTAATTTTGCCGATTGATAAAATACAGGTATGCACCAATGGGTACGTACATCTAATGAAAAGGGACATTCGGACATTTTAAAATTGCAATTTTGCAATTATGTGTCGAAATTTCCGAATCATCGGACAAAATTTGCAGAAAAATTATTTTTTCGGGAGGTCACAGCGACCTTCCGTGACCTCTCATCGGGGCGCCCTTGATTTAATAGCGTTCTTTTTTGCATTATTTTATTATAGTATGCATCTGGAAAACACTTAATAATGCGGTTGATATCAGAATTCTTGTTATTAAACTTTTTTGTTTACTTTAAAAATTGCTCTTCTTTCCAGGTCATTTGCATTTAATAAAATACTAGAAAATCGCCCGTCAAGGTATGACGGGTAAAAACTGCTTCTACATTTGAACAAAGCCATTGCCTGTTTTTGATATGTTTTGATAGTTGAAATTTTGATCTTAACTCCAGTGGATGAACCCTAAACTCCAATAGATAGTTGACGGCTTTTTCGTTTCTTCATTCCTCTGAAATGACAGTCTTACCCGTAAAACAGTTAAGTGACCGGACCGAGTTCACCCTTGTCACGATAAAGCCTTTCCCTGCATGTAAAACATTACCAAAACATATTATTAAATTATCGCGCGTTACTCGATCATCGGCTAGTATATATATGAGGACATACATCAAAAATACCAAGACAAAAATCAAGTTTGAGAGTTGTAATAAAATGTAAAAAATATTTTCAATTCTAATGACTATTTCTAAAAGCTTGGTTCGCACTAAAACAAAATAAGTATATGGTTTCTTGATTGCAACACTCAAATTATTAATGTTAATTTAAGCAGCCAATGCAATTTAAACTAAAAATTGAGAGGGGAAGTAAAATATAGGAGTAGTATAGTAAAAGTTATTCGTACAGAGCTGTAGTACACCACCTATTTCTTCTCTCAAATTTTTAATTTTAATTTTATTGACTGCTTTAGAATTAACATGAACATAAAGATATTAAAATAAACTTAATTTTTGAGTGTTGGGGGGGGGGGGCAATCAAGAAGGCATATACTTGTTTTATTTATACTTTTTAGTGCGAACCAAGGTTTTAAAATTGTCTTTAGAATTCAAATTTTTTTTTTTAATTTTATTTTAAGATTTTTTCGTTTTGCAATTTAATTGAGGTGTGACGTTTTGAAATTTAAAAATACTTACTTGTTACCTATCCTTCCTTGAAAAAAAAATATTGACTTCTGTTTTAATTTAAATGTACACATAAAGAGATAAGTTTTTTTTACTATTTTTCTTTTTTTCAACATTGCTGATTTGTTTGCTATGTTTTTGGCAACAAAATAAGAACCAGAAGCAAAACGCAGGGAGAAAGTAAACTGAAAAATAGTCTTTAAAAAATAGCAGATTTTTAACACATTGATTGACTTTGATGTTTTAAGCGTATTTAAAATATTGTATAGGAGGCAAAAATATTTTGAAACTAAGTCGAAAGTTTCTCATTTGATTTTGCTCACTTTATTTCTAAAAAACCCTAATATTTTCTAAAGAAAAATTCGGCAGCCTTTGGACCTACAAATTGAATTTGCTTCTTTTTTCTTCAAGAATGAGAAAATTTGTAATATTCAACAAATTTGTAATACATCGTTAAAATTGTAAAAACAAATGCCTTACCTGCCTGTTCTGCTAATGTCTTTAGCATCAGTCTTCGGCTCTCTTTCTAAATACAGCTCTTAATGTTTTTTTTATAGCATATCTTAAAATTGATTTAAAACCGTAACATGATGAATTAAAAAATATCCTGGGAATCAAATGAAAAAAGTCAAAACTAGCGGAACAAAGTTAGTGTTGTGAGCTAAAGAAGATATTCTTTACAGAATGATTCACAACATTCAAAAAAGACTTCGCCAAATTTATCGGCAGTTGACGAGGGCATGTAGTGGCTCCAATTCCATTGGAGCAGTGTAACCAGAGCTGCAGTGCAACACCCCTAGGCTGGTGGGGTGCACAAGCTCTGAGAGAGAAAGACGTTGACAGTTTTATGACGTTTAATTGTAGAAAAAGAATATTTTAGCATTTCTGCTGTTTTGTATTCGTGTGTACTTCTCACAGCTCTGAGAGAGGGAGATTCTTAGATAAGATACAACAAGTACGGGTCACTGGTCACTTTAAAATGAGTCTTTTTACAAAAAAACATTGTAATAAAAGTAATCTATCTTGTGTTTCAGATGAATGGGAGGTAATTGGAATAAGGCGATTTTTATTGCTTTAATGATTCAAGTGAACGTCAAGTTGAAAATGTAAGTTACGAGACGATAGGATCACCCAACCCCACTCCATTTTAGTTGTTTCTTATTTACTGCTTTCTTTCTTGTTAAGAGGAGGGTCTCTTCGATTAACACCGTTACTGAAAGAGAAAGTTTTTAAGTGTTCGATTGTACTTAAAAACTATTCATGAAAAGCGGCAGGGAAACAGCCCTGAAGCGAAGCACTGGAGGCCACACACAGATGTGAAAGACTTTAAATATTGAATCAGAGATTTTCTCATTTCTGACACTAAAAAGAGGTTCTAGTTTTATTAAAATAGTAAGCTGCACTTACTTTGTAAAAATAAAACAAGTGTCAGTGGGAAATTCTCGACCAGCTCTTTGCCGTACAGGAAGGACCAGGAACAAGCCACCGTGAGCTTAGCCAAGACCCAGAGGAAATGACATGCAAACTCCTCCCCCCCCCCCCACACACACACAACCTTTACTTAAATAGCAGCAAAGAGAGCGATAGGGGATAAAAACACTCTTTTAAAAAAAACATTAAACTCTCTCTCTCTCTCTATGCATACAAACACACACACATATATGTATGAAGATGTGTTATAAGGAGACCCCAGCCACAGAATTTTTCCTTCACTAAACTTTCTCTTCGTGAAACTTTACTCTAAACCTTGTTTCGCAGGACCGACGAGAGACCATGTCAGCCTATACGTAAACTAGGGACCCGGCCCTTAGAAAGGGTCCGGATCAAAATTGGAGTAGTACAAGCAAGGCCCGCGTAAGATACCAGGGGGTCCGAGGCCATATGCTTTTCCGGGGCCCCTGTGCAGTCAACCCTTTTAATTTTAGCCATTGGCGAAAACAGGTTTAACTATTGTTTTTAAAAACATCAGCCATTTGGGGGCCCCTAAAAAATGGGGGCCCTAGGCCACGGTCTAGTCGGCTTATTCAGTAATCAGGCCCTGAGTTCAAGTTTGATAAGTTTTCTGCGGGAGGGGGGCCCATCAGTGACTAAACGGACAAAGGCCCGCTTTGGCCCTCGGCAGCCCTGTGTTTCCGACAAGGCTGACATGTCCTCTAGTCGATCCCAATTTTCATGGAAAGTTTTTCGTCATACCACAATGCTCTAAAACCTTTTCCCGAGCTATCGGTATCCCTCTGTGGGGCCATGGCACAAAAATTTCGCACTTGCAACCTGATCTTTTCGGTGGCCCTAGGAGGAACCGGCTCTTCTGGCATTTGCCCAAATGCCCACATAGCCAGTCCGCCCCTGCTCTAGAATTAGGCTTTTTGATGGTTTTTTTTTTGTTTTGTGATTCATGATCAATGTCACACATAGTCCACCAGAAGTAATTTTTGTCTTTTCTTCTCTCATTGCACTACCCCCCCCCCTCTAAATGTTGCCAAATGTACCTCTAAGCTCAGGAAGGAGTGCAAACAGCAGGGGGGGGGGGTACAATATGTCATCATTCTTAGCAGCCAATTGGAGATATCTTTGTTTAGTGGCATGCTGGATAGCCCCAGAGATCAATGTGAATGAATCTGTAATTACTGTGAATTTCAGAAATTAACTTTAAAATAATGGGAAATAATTGCTTCTAATTCAGTTAGCAATGCTTCAGTAGTAAGGAATAACATCATAGCAAATATGTAAAACATTTCCAAAAAAAAAAAAAAAAAAAACCATTGGAATGAAAATACATGTTTCATTAAATTTGTTGCTCTTTAAATTTATTCAATAAACTAGAGGGCTCCATCCCTGCTTGCTGATGCTCACCAACCAACAAATATTGCTTCAAAGTCTTACCTGGCTCACGAAAATTTAAATTTTCTGCTAGGAAGAATCAGATTAAAATACATTTTATGATTAAAACAAAGTAAAACTCTTGCTCCTTCTTACAAAGTAAATATAATTTAATTTTGAACAATAATCCACCTCCCACCCGAAGAAAAAAGAACTTGATGAAAATATGCATAGCAAAGTTATTATAAAATGCTTCAAGAGCACTCCTCCCTCGAATCTCAACTATACAAATTTCACACCTACAGGTGCTAAAGAACTCTTGAGCATAGCAAAGAGGCCTTTTTGTCCATTTGATAAGGCATTTTCAAATCTGTAGTCTCCAGTAATATTTTGTTATTTAACTCCTTGCTTATGTGGATTTAAGCTTAGGGTTTTAACTAAATTAGAACCACTTATAAAACCTGTTCTAAATATTAAAGAAAATTAGAACAAATTCCATATTCTGCTGAAAAAGCTCTTTTGAGCAACATAAAATGTTAAGGGGTGTGCAAAACCTTTCATGCCCTTAATAGCATATCATGTGAAAGTGTAGCTTTAAAAAAAATGAATTTAAAAAAAAACTAATTTAAAATTTGAAAAAAAAATGCTCCAAGGTTAAAAAACTTTTGTTCTAAATTTCAAGGCTGTAAGTTCTATGATGTTTCTTAGACACTGGCTCGCACACGCATTGTTTCAAAATTTATATAGAGAAGTTGATAATTTCTTTGGGAAAGAAAATCCCGCAAAGGCATGTTATACTTCTACATAATATCATTTTCTTAATTTGTAAACCCCTCCTCTTTCTTTTTTCAGAACCCTAATGATTCTTTGAAGAAATTAGATGACACTATATATCGGATTTTTCTGAAAAAGTTGTTGCATTTCTTTAAACCCAGTAGTAAAGAATTTTCAGAAATGGAATTGGATAAAGAAAATGGTCGTCAAATCTGTATAACTGGGTGTCATTTCTTAGAATTACTTTTAGATCTTGATGAGGTATGTTTTTTTTTTCTCTGTATATATGACTTTAAAAAAAACCTTATTCTAAATATGATATATTTTGGTCTTGTTCAAATAGGGCGTTTGGTTAACTCCAGCTCACAAGGCGATCTTATATGAAAGCACTCTAAGGACACTAACCTTTGATGCCATCAGAGGTCATGAGATCAACCATCCTAATTAACCGGTCACACAGTAACTCTACTCAAACACAACTTAGTACATACTTCGAATAAAAAATTCATTTTTGATTTGTAACTTTTTTATTTCCCTTTTACATAGCTTATTTTAAATGATTTCGAGCTTGAATGTACAGTAGCTTCAAGAAAATTTGCATAACTATATACAGTGAAGCACTGTTTACACGTTTTTGAAGGGACTGTATGAAAAAGCATATAAAGGCAAAAATGTATTATAGTTATACATTAATACGTATTGGACTCTGCAGGGACCAATTTAAAAAATGTATAATTGATAAAAACGTTTAAAAAAGAAACGAAACGATGCTTCACTGTATATACAGAGTAGATTCTCAATCCTCCAGAACAGATGAGGAGTTTCACGTAACAGAAATCCCAAGTAAACCATCACTTATATGATAGAGTAGAATACCTTTATAACGCCGACCTATATAATGCAATTCTCTATAAACCGCACAACTTTTCAGAAGTAAACAGTTGGTTTTTAAGTTTAAAAACCAATTGTTTGTGTCGCCTTGCTAACGTAAAAATTGTTAGGAAAATTAAATTTTGAAACAGTTTTTCATCTTTCCAGCTTAATTAAAAGCTTTTAAATGAAAATCAATATTCAAGTAAAGAGAAAATATCAGATAGCTCTTTAAAATGCAGCTGTTATGCAAACTATGAAGCTGGCAGAAGTGCAGGATAATTCACTTTCTTTTAATTGTAAAGCATATTTATTTGTGAATGATTAATTGTATAATTAGTGTTTTAATACTCATTGCAGATAGAACTAATTCTGAAGTGCCAATATATATATATATATATATATATATATATATATATATATATATATATATATATTTTCTGAATATTAGTTTCAAAATTTGTGAAATGACCTATATAACGCCAAAACCTATATAACACAAAAGCTCTGGTCCCAAGGTGTGCGTTATAACGGTCTTCTACTGTATTGATAAAAAAAGGACAAAAGGTAAGCATTTAGCTAGTTAATTTCTGCTTAAAATACCACAGGAAATTAATATATTTATTTATTTCTTTCAATATCAAAACACAAATAGTTCTGTATAGATTTCTTTTCTATACACTTAACGCCTTGGTGTATAAAATAAAAAACGAAGTGCTGCTTCAATGTGAAATTCTCATCTTTAGAACTTTCAGTTCTGGAAATACGTGACATGATTCATCATTATTCAGTGCTATTGATTCAATTTGATCAATGGTCAACAAATCAAACTTTCATTGTGAATGATAGGTATTTTTTCCACTGTTGAAACTGCTTTCCACTGTTAGTGCAGTTTGACCCATTGACAGAGCAATTTGTCTTATTGTGCTTTATGCAGAGCAATGGGTGCCCTTGTCATTAATTTCTACTCCTCTCATTTTATCGTAGTTGCAAAAAATTGAATTATAAACTAGAAAGGTAAAAGCTCTAATGTAGAAGGAACTTTACTGATACCTTCATTCAGAAACTAAACGAAAATCATTGTTGTCATACAAACAGATTTTGAAATTGTTATTGTGTGTTTGCATAGTATAGTGATGAAGTGAAGAAATGACAATATATTGAAAAGACTTGCTACGTTTGATTAATGAGGGGTTGGAGTGGGTGTGAACCTCTGAAAGAATTCTTTGTTAATAACAAAACATGGAGTATTTCTGATCATTTATTTATTTCTAGACAAAGACACAAGAATACCTGGATGATTTTTTGAACGATCTCAACACATGCTTTGTTCAGGTAAAAACCATTTTTATTTACTAAAATAAGCATCAAAATATTTTTGTGTAAGGCGCTGTCCAAATTTGACCCTCCTCTTCCCATTTATCATAAAGTATCACAGTTCACCTTACCCCACCCCCATCTTGTCACATGTAACATATTTATTGCGCATATTGTTATAAAAAATGTGCCATGTCTCACTTCTTACTCTCTTCCTTCTCTATATCATAAACTATTCCCAATTTCCAGAACTCCTCCCTCCTCCTCACATATTTTTTATTGCAAAACTTTCAGTTGAAATTTTTTTAAAACAGTTATTGGTGGGAGTCAAATATGGCTCACCATTGTGGCTAATGTTTTATTTGTTAAATAATAAATCCTGATGACTAATAATTAATATAAAATTAAGATTAATAATTGAAAGAAACAAAAATATGCAATATAAGGAGTGGGACAAATTTTTTCCATGTAAAGCTATAAATTTAAATAAATGTCCTTGCTTTTGTTTTATCCAAAATTAACTTAGCTGTTGTGAGAGATTTATATTCCAGTCAGGCAGGTCACAAAAAATTGAATAGTAGCAATTTTATAGCAAGCCCAGAATATTAGCTAGATCTGTGAATGCAAATGTTCAATCATTCCCATTGTGGGAGTTTTTAAAAAGTAATTATTCATTTTTTTTTTAAAGTTATATATTACTTATTTTTCTGATTCTTTTGAATTTATGAAACTGAAGTGATTGCTTATAGGGATATTATAAATCATGTATATTAAGAGTGAAATGGTTCCTTGTGTGTTTAATTTACCGTTTCAATTTTTCCGGAAGTTATATTTATTTTGCAAAAAACAGGTTCTGATACTTTTAATTTATTTGTTTATTTATTAAAGTTTGTCCGAGCCTTGTGCATTTAAGCTATAAATGTAGAGCTTTTTTAGTCATTAAATACATTAAGAATTTGGTTTTATTGTATGATGTTCTTTTTAAATTTTTTGGCTGCTCATAGTATATCATGTATCAAATTAAAGACTGCAGCATGGAAACTAACATTTTTGGTTGTTTTCTAAAACAGCGATAAAAGTGATTGAGTTTCTTACATGAATGAAATCAAGTAATGAATTACAATAAAAAGCAAAAGAAAGGAAAGCAAAAATAAATGTAGTGTATATATTGACAATGCATATTTTATTTATGTTGTATATATTTCAATTATATTTTTGCTGCTATTAGTATTAATCTTTATTATTTTATGTTTTATTCTTTTCTAATCCATCTTATTTTAATTTACAGTTAACCAAAGACAATGATAGATCAAATTCTATTTTAAGTCCTATTAAAGTTCTGAATACTTATAGCCAAATGTATTTCCTATTTATTGGAAAGCTGTCTAGTACTCATAAAGGCTGTAAATTTTTGAACAGGTGCAACACTTTTCAAAAGTGAGTTCTTGAATATTAATTTTTGAAAATTTTTAAAGCTATTTATACTTTATTATTGTAGTTTTAAAGCATATTTCATCTAGCTCAAATGACATTGCATTGATTAGGTTGGAAGAAAAGTTCTGTCGTATTTTAAAGAAAGGAAAATTCTGTCGTATTTTAAAGAAAATATTTGAGGTGGCACTACCAATTGCTGAAACAGGGAAAAACCATCAACTCGGATCTGTACTGCAATCTGCTGAATAAAATGAATGCAGCTATCAAAGAAAAAAGGCTAGCATTGGTGTCCAGAAAAGGAATAGTGTTCCACCACGATAATGCTCGACCACATACTACAATGTTGACACAACAAAAACTCAATGCGTTAAGATGGGAAGTCCTTAGTCGCCCATTACTTGACATTGCACCATCTGATTATTACCTGTTCAGATCTCTGCAAAATTATCTAATGGGGAAAAAAAATTGAGTCTTTTGAAAGTGTTTCTAAGGCAGTTGTTGACTATTTTACTCCAAGGATGAGAACTTTTACAAAATGGGAATTCACAGGTTACCTGAAAGATGGCAACGAGTTGTAACAACCAACCAAGCATATATAATTAATATTAAACACATATTTTATAAATTAATTCAAATATTTTCTTTAAAATACGATAGAACTTTCCTTTCTTTAAAATACGACAGAACTTTCCCTCCAACCCAATAGTTGTGTAAATTTAAATATTGCTCATCATTTATTTACTTGAATGTTCTTTTTTTTTTTTGCCACAGCCTCTTTCATCTTGTGAGTAAAACTACGCAAGACATCTACATAAAATTAACTGTGTCAGCTCTTGATTACACAAAGGAAGGTTTCTCCAGGGCCATTCTTACTCAAGTATTAGCAAAGACAGAAGAAGTATGTTAGTTTCACTCAATTTACATTTGAATTGCGTGAGTTTGGGCAATCTTTTATTTAATTTCATAAATTCAACCTGAGAGCATCCTATTGTCTAGAAACAACTGAGATAGTTGTTCCTTGAAAGAATGTAGTGTCATCCTAAGTATAAATCATTTTGCTATAATAAGACAGCTAAAAAACTTAAGTTGTATGATTTTAATTTCATCATAATTCTTCTTTAAGCTATTTTTGTTGATTACTGAACTTTATAGTGGCATATTGAAAACTTAATATCTAAAAAAGTAAGTTTAGTTAATTTCCATATATGTAGCAGTGAGAAGCAAAGGGATGTAAGTGGACTTTTTAAAGTTTTGAGAAAAATGCATATGGTGTTCAAATCCTTGGTAGGTTTTAATTAAAAAAATTTTTCTACATCCTGCTACACAGCAGCACTCATTATGGATACTAGTTCTATCTCCTAGTTCTTTGCCCCCCAAACAGAGGAGAGGTTCTCCTACCATTTGTACAGGTTATCTTGAAATTTCTAATTTTGGCACTTACATCTCTTTGCCTCACATGCGCCTCTTGATTGTTTTTCTATCATTGGGAGAGAAATCACTTTTCTTTTCTAGCTTTTCACATGTATGCGTACCATTTGACAGGGTACCCACAAGGTAAGAGAGGTTGGTTACGATGCAGACTGAACCATTTAAATTTTTTGAGAGTATTTTTGGGTGTGTTGTGTATTGTTCATGGGGTGGAGCTCCATAGCTTTTGGCACTGCTCCCTGTAGGGAAGGAGATGAGTTCCTATGCATTTTTGATGCTAAATAATAAGTGTCAATGCATTATGGCATTACAGCTTGAATTTTATTTTTTAGGCTACTCGTTTATACGCTACAAACTTCCTTCTCATCCTTCTCCGAGCCAAGTTAGCTGATTACCGTAAGTGGGCCATCGAAGTATTAGTGACCCAGTTGTACGATGTCAGCAAAATTGTCTCATCTGCTGCAATAGATATTCTAGATGAAGCATGCCAAATTAAGGTAGGAGTTTTGATTTACTCAACAGTCATTAAAAATGCTTTTATTTGTTTATTTCTCTTTGGTTATTGTATGTTGTACTCCCTTATTTTCCCTCAGATTTTTGAGCAATCACGATTGCTTATTGCTTTCATTTGACTGTTTTTGGCGTCCTATCATTTTACAGTGACTTTTCACTTGTACGCGACCAAAAGGGACAACGAAATTTTCGCGCACAAGTGAGATTCGCGCATAAGTGAAAAACCCCAAAAATAAGCTTAAATACAGTAAGTTATCAACAGTTATAGTAATACTAATAATGCACTACTGATACTAATGAATAAATACGCACATAGTTTCCATTTATGCATTGTAATTTAATAAAAATGTAAAATTTGAAGTTGCCCGTTTTGTCATTTTTTATACACTGTACAGTATGTAAGCGAATTCCACAAAACCTAAAAACTGTTGCGTGATCAGTGTCATAGTCTGTGAGGATACAAAAGATCCTCGATAGGCTATGTCAATGCTTTCCGCTTCACCACGACTTTTAGGAAGGTCAACATTTTCGCATGTAACCCATTCTCCCCTCTCGATATCAATCACAAGACTAACTGCACCCCCAATCGCACACTTGCGCAAAAAAAACGCGTTCTTGGAAACATTTTGAACATTGGAATAAAGGTGTGTGAAAGCATTCCAAGAGACATCAAGAAGGGTACAAATCTTCCCATAAGCAAAGCGTGAATAGGCGATTTAACTAAAACTTGAAAAATTTAAATCTCGCATAAGTGAAAGGTGCATTTTAGGTTTCGCGTATAAATGTAATGAGCAAGAGAATGCTCAAGACTAATAACCTCCAAATGCAATAACCTAATTAAATGTATGACTAGAAATGCATGATTAAAAAATAGTTGAAGACAACTTAAAAATAAAAACCAAATTTATTTGGTAAATTTAGTAAAGTTAGTTAAATAAAATTAAAAACATTTGAAACAACGCGAACTAGAGCTGAGCTATATCAATCTATTATCTATCTATTAAAGAAATAACCCCGCATCGTTGCTTAAAAGCAAACGGGCGCTCGAGTCAACTAGCCAGAGAGAAAGCACCGAAGAAGTCTATTTTCTACTCGAAACATTTCCTTTTATCCTAAGTGAACTCATTTGCATGCGGACGCCAAATCACCTTCTGATACACGCCAGCATAGCACCTGGCCAATGAGCATCGGGCACGTGCCGATCTGTTACGATGCATCGCCGATTACGTAAAGGTTGTGACGTCATAGATCGGCGACTGCACGTGCGAGATACGTCTTCAGGCGTCCGCATTAGAAGAAAGAAAAACATCGTTGAAAATTTCTCAATGATTAGGCAAGTGACTGATATTATGGTGAGATAAGTGGAGAGATGAATTAATTAAGACTTGTTAATTATTATATAAGGGGCGCTAGGCCAACAAAATGAACAAGAGTTAACATTGTTTTCCTATATCGCTGGCCAGGCCCGTGAGAAAAACACGCATAAGTGAAAAACGCGTATAACATAGGTCGCGTATAAGCGAGAGATCACTGTATTTTCCCACCATCACCGTCAACCGGCTCCTCACGATGCTGCTCCTCTAGCGAAAGCTGTCTCCAGGTTGCATCCATGTCCTACACACGCGCATACATACCCAACTACACACGCACACATACACACATACACCTATACACGCATACATACAGACACATACACACAGGCATACCCACACATTCACGCCTGCACACAGACACAAACACATATGCCTATACACACATACACATACCCCCTTCCCCACACACATTCATACACACAACTACCCACACACTTATGCCAGCACACAGACACAAACACACATGCCTACACACACATACACATACCCCCTGCACACAAACACACATACCCCCCACACAAACACACAAGCCTACATACACACACTTGTGATTGCGAAAAACATAATTTGAATTCAAGATGTCAAAATTCATATTAATTTTTCTTTTTTTTTCTTTTACTTCATTTTCAATTTTTTTTTAAATCAGAATGCTGATTTACTTCTACTTATATTTTAGTGTCATATTAAATAGAGTTAATAAACAAGGAAATGAAAGCTATTGTTGTAGCAGCATGGACAGTTGATGTGATCCTTTGAAAAATTTGTTACTAAATAATTGCGTTAAGATGATTATAATTGTGACTGAATAAAAAAAAAGAAAAAAAAAGAGAAAATATTGTTGGCAATATGCTTTACCCAGGACAATCAGTGGAGACCCACTTCGTCCATGTACTGTAAGCTTAAAATTTTTAAAGAATCAACTTATTTTGAAATGAACCCAAACTTTATGGGAACATTCCTATGGCCCTTGCTCTCCCCCTCTTGCTTGAGTGGGGGGCAAAGTCAAAACGTTCTGTGCAGGTATTTTGTTCTGCTCAATCTTCACTTTGAATAATGCTTTCTCCTGAATGCTACTGAGCACTTAAGAACTACTGCACTTTCACCATGCTTGATTATCACCAATTAGAAATTTTTGAAATTTCTACTATTGCTGGCTCTTATGTCATCTGGTGTGTTAAGATATTTGTAACAGTGCTTCATTATTTTATACACTTGAATAATGCTTTCTCCTGAATGCTACTGAGCACTTAAGAACTACTGCACTTTCACCATGCTTGATTATCACCAATTAGAAATTTTTGAAATTTCTACTATTGCTGGCGCTTATGTCATCTGGTGTGTTAAGATATTTGTAACAGTGCTTCATTATTTTATTCAAACAATCCAAAAATTTCGATACATGATGCGCAGCTTCCACTGAATTTCCCTTTCTTTGCGTATTTAAGTAATAAGAATTTGGTTTAATGCTTTATTAAGTGTCTCAGTATTTTATTGAAAAGTTGTACTTCAAGCTATGTAGATTAATGCTTTTTGCTATTTCAAAAGAATCATTAAGTGAGTGATTATATATTGATGTATTAGTTCAAATATAACTTTTGATATTAAAATGTTTACTCAGTAGGAAAGTGACTAAAATTAATGTAAGTCATATACACTTTCAAATCAGTGTATGAAATTGAAATAATTTTAAATACTCTACAATTCACCTTCATTTAAGTTCTCTATTAATTAAGATTAATTGGTCAAATTCAACTAGAGTTATGTGTACTATAGATGTGATAATTGAAAGTTATTAGTTCCCCAGAGTAAGATAAAGGTGACATTGTGAAGCTAAAAACTCTCTTAGTTGGTTTAACTCATGCATATTTGTTTACACAATTAAATTGGTGATTCCGTACGTACAGTTAGTTTAAACTTACAATGTAGTTTAAGGTGAACTGTTTTGGAATTTGAGTTTTTCATTATTTTTTGAAGCATTTGGTACTTTAGTTTAAAATTTTCTTTAATGGTATTGTTATAGATTTGTAGATTTCAATTTATTTTACAATAATTTTGTTGCATTAAATTTTGCATAAAATGAATGACATAATGCAGCTGTTGATTTATAACTTTTCCCCCCAATTTTAATTTTAAAATTTTGCTCCATTTCTAATTTAGGAAAACTTAGAAGCCCTTATATCTTTACGACCTTCTCTGCTACATATGGGAGATAAAGGCTTGCTGTTGTTGATAAGGTTTTTATCTATTCCAACAGGGTTCAAGTTTTTACAGGAATCGAATTTTCTTCAAAATGAACTGGAACGTTGGGCTCAGGTATTTTCTTATTTGAAATAGTGTTTATGTTAGTTTTGCTTCATTTCCAGTATAAATTTTAAGCATATTTTAATTCAACTTTAAATATAATGACTTTAAAATTTAACGACACTTCCACATGGCATGCTCCAATCCTTGCGGGGTTTCTCTGCATCAATCGCAGGAAAAAATGTATTATTATGTAAAACATGCAAGGTAAAATATAAAAGGTAATTTGATTCTACAAAATCTTAGCTACTTGATTTTAAAAGGATTTGGGCTTTTACCATATAAATTTTTGTTGTCACAATTTCACTGTAGCTTCTGTAAGCATAGGTTAACAGTATAAAATTTTTTCTCTGCAAACTTTTCACCATAGAAACTGTGATAGTTAAAATTTAGGAAACTTAAAGTAGTACTACTAAATACAGTGTACTTTTAATTCAATGATACCCGATTTAACAATTTCTTCAATTTAATGAAACATTACACTGGTCCAGATTTAACTGCATCAAATGTATATTTTCCTCAATTTTCCGATATCATTGATTTAAGGAAAACTTTTTTCAATCCCGTGACTATCGTTAACTCGGGGACATATCGTAATTGATAACAGTTTAACATTTTTTAATAAAATAATAAACAAAATGTTGGAAAGGAACAAATTCCTTTTTTTTTTTTTTTTGGCAAATTTAATACTTTTTCAACTCTATTGTTTATTTTTATATTTCAGCCTCATAATATTCGTACATTTATTTTTAGTAAAAAAATATTTTTTTATGTTTCTCACAATATAACTTAGTACTGCTTTCCTGACCTAGTTTGAGGAAATATGGCCAGGGATATCTGTAAACATTTAATTTTCCCTACAAGTATTATAAACATTTCACAGAGCTACACTAAACTTTCAAGTAGCGCATCTATTTTATACTGAAATATAATGAAAACAAAATGTCGAAATTGTTGTGGAAAAAAAAGTCATCAGCTCTAAATTTAGAAACAATTGAATATTTACATTAAATACTGTAAAAAGTTCTTTCTTCTAAATGTTGCAGTGTAAGGAGTAAACATTTACCTCTGTTCAGAAGCCAGTTGTGTGACTAACACTTTGAAAAAAGTTTTCCTTGTAATCATAAAATACATCATGTACTATGTTTTTTGTAATTTGTTTTTTCCAATGTTATTCTCTGAATTTTTAACTAAATTTTAAGAAGGGAGTTGCATAAATAATAGACATGTACAATATGAAATTTTTTTTAATTTATTGGCTCAAGAACTAGTGAATAGAATTGGAACAGTAATAAAATAATATTTTTCAAGTCATATGTAAAAAATATTCAAGTATGGTTGCAATTTAAGAAATCATGCAGTTATCTCAAAAGTTGGTTATTTTTGCCTACTTTCATCTAACTATTGTATTATTATTATTATTTTATTTAATTTATATATTTATTTTTTTAGTTGGCAGCTTGCATTAAGCTGCAATTAAAAAAGAGCTTCCAATGATAGTTTGCCAAAGGATATTTTTCACTACAATGCATGGAAAAAAAAAACACTTTGGAATTGTTTGAAATAATTATTTTCTGTTTTGTTTTCCCAAGTATTTCCTTTTTTTAATTAGTAATGAAATCCATATAAAATTTTGTTGTTTAGTGCTTATAACAATAATAAAATAAAATAAATCTTCCATTTTATTCCAACTTTACCCACAAATAGCTTTAATAAATGCCCACATAAAAGAGCTCGATTGTCCAAAAAGGAAGATGGATGTTTAAGGTGATGGTAATGACAAATATTATACTTATTATATTTATTTATTTTTTTGAATTAAATATTTTCAATGTGCAGTAAATTTTGAAAAAAATCCTCTTAGCGAAGATAGTCGGGTTTTTGAATGAACCCAGTTTGGCGAATCCTGGTTGAAAGAAAATGCACAAAAGTTCATTTTATAGCAATTTAAATTAAGCTTTGTGAAGCTCTAATCCAAATTAGATACACTACGCATAGACCAAATACCAACTTAGAAAGATTAATTTTAAAATTATTTGTATTAATCAGATTGAAACACATAGAAAATTACAGAAACGTTGAATTTTTTTTTTTTTTTTTGAGAATTTTGTCTCTTGGAATAGCAGCCCTAAAATAATAGTTCAAAATCAGGAGAAGGAAGATTTGAGTGCAAAATTAATAATCTCTGAAAAAAAGTTAAAAGAATTCATCAGAATGTTTAATATTTTTGCCTATAAATATAATTAAAATAGGAACATTTCCTGATGTGTATGCAATTTTCCTTTCTTTTTTTACTTCTAGAAAACACTATTTTTATTTGACTCCAAACAAGCTATGAATAAAAATTTATAAATGAATTACTTTTTTTTCCAGTGCTTTCATGTACTAACAGGAAAACTAATTAATATTGTGCAGCATTGGCCCATTAATTAACCTTTGCAGCATTTTTTTTCTTAGTGTTGCCTACAAGTAACTGCAGGACTTGTAGAGGTTGTAAATAATTTACTATTTTGTAAAAACATAACTTGGAAAATAGCATTCCTAAACTTGCTAAGGAAGTCGGTGGATTTTTTATTTATTTTTATTTTTAGATTTCAATTTTGTAACTCCTGGTTTGCCCACTGGATAACATAATTTTTTCTCCAGTACTAAAGAAGTAAAATTTTCACAGCTCTGGCATTTTTACATGTATACATGTTTTTATGTGAATATATGTTTTTGTTGATGAAATACTAAATTCAAAAAGAAATGTCATAATATTATGAAATTGTGCAAAGAATAATGAGTGGGGGTGTTAGCAAAGTACAAACAAATGCATACAAAGGAATGAAGGTCATTTGAAGATTGCAAAAAAAAAGTACTCTTCCATCTTCATATACTTTACTCTTGTGAGTTTTAGTGAATGAATCTAGTGATTGGTTTGAATGGTATTGATTGATGGATTTATTGACTGCTGCATTCTATACATTATAAATGTTTAAAACACGTATTTTTGAAAAAATATTTTAGTGTTTGATATTATGATAGTTATTAAAAAATTATTTGCAGGTATATAATTTAAAATACGTAAAAGTTGTTGAAGATTTATTGAATGAGGCGTTTACTCATCACAGAAGAAGTGAGAGTGGAACGTATGGAAGACGAAGTTCTGACATTTGGTACATAATTTTGTGAAATATTTTTAGCATATTTTACAGCAAGAAAAATTCAAAGGTTGTTATCTTCAATAACTAAAGAAAATTGATTTGTTTGAAATCTGAAAATCAAAATCTTTCATGCGGTTGCAAAACTTCCAGCTTCTTTTCTAGAAAGCTATGAAAGGATAATGTGAGGTTTGTGTCACGAGTAGGGGAATATGGGGCAAAGTGGAATGGTAAAACATTTGCTCTGAGCACCACATAACTAGTAATATTTTTACTATGAAGTAACACATGTAGTCTATTTTTGTCAGGAATAAAAATTTCCTCTGAAAATCAAAGAATATGATAATGCAAGCATTTTTCAAAAATTGATACTCATGTTGTAATATTTTGTTGTAAGTCGAAAGTTATTTTTGTTATTAAACAACAAAGTTCTTTTTAAAGTAAGACAAACAACTTTTGTCGGATGTCTTTTCATCCAAGGGCTCATTATTTTTTGCATTGAAAAAGGCGTTCCCTGTAACGCCGAAAAACGTGTCTACTGTAATTGGCAAATTTGTGCTTTTTCTAACGTTGTTTGTCTTACTTTACTGTTCAGCACAAAGGTATTTATTTATCTTAAAGTTCTTTTTATTAACATTTTAAATATTAATTGAGACCTACTAATATTCAACACTGCATTTATTTATTTTTTAATATTAAGCTTATTTGTATTTTAAATGCTTTTACAGTATGCCAAGTGCTTGCGAGGCAAAGTGAAATAGGTCATTTCATTTACTTATTCAATCTTTTATCAAATTACTCTTAAGTATTCATTTATTATTTATTTCATTCATTCATTCCTTCATTCTATGGTTCCCCCTTTTTTTTCATTCATTTTACCTATTTTCTTTTTCATTCACACTTTTGTTAACTGTTTTTTTCCCCTCATTTATTAACTTATTATATTTTTTATTGTTTCATTTATTCATTTTTTCTTTTATTCACGCATTTATTTGATCAAAAATATCTAATAATGGAAGAAAAAAAAACTATTTCTTCAAATAATATTTTATTTTTCACTTTGCCCTATGAAAAAAAGAAGTGAAAATTTTCCACCTTTTTTCGGAGGTACAAATTTACTGCCAAAAATAAAAAATTAAGGTTTCAATACATTTTTTATGAAATATATTGTTCTTTCTTTTGTGTACCGTAATTTTCAGAAAAAAAATTCCAACTTGTTTAGTTCAAAAAAATGAAGTTATCTAAACTATTTCACTTTGCCCCACATTCCCCGACTTGTCAAGTGGCACCTAGTGTTTATTTGCACGCAAGAGATAACTTGATGGGAAGAGCAACACAAACTTTATTTTTATACAAAGTATACAAGGTTTTATAGTAAAGTGCCATTTTAGAATTTTCAATTGAAATAACCCATAGCATGCTTATTACATGACACTTGCGTTGAAATTTCTTTCAATGATGCACTTAACCTGCGGTTGAAAGGTAAAGGGCAGAGTTTTCAAATATTTCATTTTTGAATATTTTGCATTTTTGTCATCTGTTTTACTTTAGCTTTATTACACAAGCTTGCTTATTTGGTTTCTGCTGAAACTAAAGCGCGAAAAAAACTTCAAATCAAAACGTTTCCCTATCATTAATATGGAATCCAAAGCGAGTCCCTTTCCAACATCTCAGAAACACATTTCTGCTGATACTTCACACTCCAGGGTCCCCTATACCTACTTTGTGGTTTAAGCAGTTGGATGGGACCCTGAAGACAGCTCTGATTTTCTGATCCAGACCAGAAGCCGAGCAATCTCGGGTCCAGCACCCCCAAAGGTATCGTGTCACTTGGAGGACTTTGTGAACACAAACATATTTAACATCCCCCAGTCACCATTAACGAAGAGGGTGGATCTTCCACCGGCTAGGATCGGACCCGGGACCCTGCATTCACTTAGTCCGCTACCTTACCGATCAGGCCACAATAACCTTTTTCTGCAGATACTACGCTTTACCTTGCCACACCAGTGTTACTCAATCATGTTTCAAGGTGAAATAAATATTCATAAAAGACCCATTAACTATTGTCAATTACAAGTTTTTTATTGGTTTCAGTTGCATTTATAATATTAGGATGTATATAAATTTAATATGCATTAAGAATGAAACTTCATTTTGAAATTTCTTATTTACAGCCACGCAGTTAGAAATGTTTATTTACCACCCCACATTTATGGAGAACTTGTGCAGCATCCAGAGGGTTTTGAAGTACTAGAAAAGCAAGATGTTTTATCTAACTTGTACCAGACTGTTCAGAATCCTGATTTCTCATCTGATTTGTCTATTTTGAAATTAAAAGCTTCTTTATGGGCTCTGGTAAGGTGTTTTGTATTTTAATTTTTTTCATTTCT
Organism: Uloborus diversus; assembly: GCF_026930045.1. NCBI lineage: Eukaryota > Metazoa > Arthropoda > Arachnida > Araneae > Uloboridae > Uloborus > Uloborus diversus. The sequence goes on along the minus strand of NC_072732.1, from coordinate 25,658,209 downwards.
CTTTGCTTATTTTGCACACTCTTAAATTTCAAAAGTTTTGGTTACTTGGTTCTTAGACTGACACATAAGAAAAAACTGACTCTGGAACGAGATTAAAATAGATGTCAAATCGCACAGCTAGTGCAACGCTGCCATATTTGCAAAAAATGCTTTTTGAGATTAATCAATTTAAATGTAATGCTCCTTAGCTTAAATTCTTTTAGTAACAGGCTGACTCATCTCAAAAACGAGGTTAAAAATTCTTTTTTGTTTGTGGTTGTCTTGCATTTTAATAGAACTAATAAAAATGCACTAGACATGTATATTAGGGTGGGCCGAAATAAGCCGAAAATTTTTTTTTTTTCGAAATCAATTTTTGGATAGCGCGCAAAAGTTGCGTAGTGAGCTAGTTAGCACTCACAAAAAATTTCTTGGTTATTAAAAAATATCTAGCCGGCGCTATTTGACACTGAAAAATTGAAAAAAAAGAAAAAAATGAATTTTTGTCGAAATTTAAAAAAAAACTAAATTCCAAATATTTTGCTGGAATGCACCGAAAATGTTATATAATGAGCCAGTTCGAGCCCATAAAATGTTTCATTGATTTTAATGAGCATTTAACCGCTCCCTTCCGACATCAAAAATTGAAGAAAAATGAAAAAATATTGAATTTCATTAAAAACCAATGTGAAAATTATTTTTCAAAATTAAATCATAGACTAATTAATTAAATAGCACTATTAATCATAGTAATTATTTTCACACAATAGTACCATAAATTTTCTAGAATTACATATAGAGATAATAAAATTTTGAAAAAGAAATCTTTAAATTTGATTCAATAATACCTCATGCATAATGAATATTATTTTTTTTAATAATATTGTCCCTTGTTATCAAATGATGGAAGTTCTTTCCTAGCTTGAAGTTTGGCACGAATATATCCATCTCGTGCAGTTTCACCACGAACTTTTATTGCAGCTTCGGTTATTAGTTTCACACAACGTTGCACAGCTTGCGTGTGACAGGGAAATTTCTAGAAAGTGAACTCTGTAGGCTGTTCTTTGCACATTTCTTTCAATTGTTGGTCTTTTAGATGCATTGTAAGAGGTGGTTCTGTTACAACACAGTTTTCCCAATCAACAAAATCAACAAAATCAACGGCTTCAAAATTGAGTTTAGGACGCTTAAAAAATCGTACACCATCCGAGCTCTTCGTCTTCTTATTTCCAGAGTTCAGAATGCACCTAACAGATATTCCCGAATGTATTTTCTTGAGTCAAACAACATTGTCAACAGTAGCTGTTCAGGATGAGCAAAATATGCATTATTTGAGAGAACTTTGAAAATTATCTCCTTAACGTTGTCTGGAAATTGCCTTGCAAGAGAAATCATTTCCCAAAAATGTTGGGCACCATACTGGCAGTTCAGTTTCATTTTTATTTCAAACCACGTTGGAGCATAAACTAACATTACATACTTTACAAGCATTGTAAGATTTTCTGATGGAGTTGGAGTGCCTATATACAAGCATAACAAAAGGTTTGCAGTTGTCAGCCATCGCGCATGACTAAGTTTGCCTGGGCTACTGTCAGCCACTCTAGAAGGACAACTACCATCTTTTACTGCAAGACAGATTCTATACAAATATTGTTGATCAGTACTTTAATTTTTTATATCTTCCATGTCCAAAATCAGAAGTTGCAGTCAATTTTATCAAATTTGACCACCGAATTTTTTTTACAATCTCTAAGAAGTTGTCCGATAGCTCCAGAATATGAATGTGGCCCCTTTGTGCAACCGTCCTATTCCGTAATAAGATGTCTCAGTGGCAACTCATTAGTATGCAGCAGACATATGTTCCAATGTAAAGGACTTTTGAGATATGTCTCAAGTAAACGAATTACTCCACCTTTCCATCCCGTATTTACATTTGTTCCGTCGCATATAATAACCGATAGTTAAGCAAGCTCATATTATACTTTTTTGCAAAGCCTATTATACCTTGCGAAATTTCTTTTGCACTTTCACCAACTGTTAGTGATAAATGACCGATATACTTGCTACCTGGTTCTTCTATCATTGCTACATGTGCTTCAGATGCTAATTTTCGATGGCCAGATGTCTTTTGAAGGGTGTCATCTTTGAGGCCGTCAAAATACAAACTCTTTATAGCTGCCCCTTTAACTGCTCTTAAATCCCTTTCTCTTAGCTCGCTCCTTTTTTTATCAACTTCCCTCCTTACTTTGTTTTTATCGACTAAATACTTTTTTTTTTGTTAAGGAGAAACTAGTAGAAATCAGCGAGAACTGCTGTAGCATTTTTAGCCACTGCTCTATTTGAAGTGCCAGTTAGAGCTGCTAAAGCTGTATGAGGCATAGAAAGTATCATTTCACTTGTCGTTGTTGATGGCGCATCAGTTCGCTTGCGTTTTCTTCAAAGCGGATAATTCAATTTAAAATCCACTTGTGCTGGGTAATGATATGTCTTTCTCATCCAAAGCAACACTTGTTTCAATTTTCTGGCATCTTTTTTCTCTTTTCGTAAAATAGTTATAAAATAATCTTAGGAGTAATAGAAGCAGTTGAGTGCCGTTTATTTTCCAGGAGAAACAATTGGAACCGAAGATTTAAAAATTAGCATCTTATGTAACTATTTTTTATTTGAGTGTGTGCATTTTTTTAAATTGGCGTACAAATGTCGCATAAAATTGATTGAATTTTCATTGTTTTTTCTAAGTAACGTACTGCGTAACATTTCAGTATTTACTTATTTCAAAACTACTTTATTATTTTTTTTTTTTCATTTTCCCCATGTTTTAGTCTTAAAGGAGCGTTGCTAAATATTCTACGAAATGTATAAAACTCTTTGAGGATTTCAATTAATACACTGACAGATACTTCTGTTTGCTGAAACTAGCTTCCAACTTTTTTTTTTGCCTCCCCCCCCCCCCCCACTTTTTTTTCGAAAAAAGTGCATTTTTGGCCTTTTTTTCAGTTTTTCAAGGTCAAATAGCGCCGGCTAAATATTAAACAAATTTAGCGAAATTTTTAGTGGGTAATAACAGGCCCATATAGCAACTTTTCCGCACTATCCAAAAACAGATTTCCAAAAAAAGTTTTTTCGGCCCACCCTAATGTATATATGACATGTATGTAACTCAAAGTCAACAATTTTTGACTTGTGGCAGTGTTGTATTAGGTGTGCAAAATTGTCATTATTTTGAAGGAGTCATCATGACTCAGATATTTTAAGAACGTCAACAAAGAAGATATGAATATAAAAAGCACATGCAAGAATATTTCAGATTTGTCGTCAAGAAGAAATTTATATTGTAGAAATGGTATATTCAAACAAAAATAATTTAATAATGTGTTATTTTTATTCTTATGCTATTAAGATTGCATGAGAAGGGGGGGGGGGGCGCATAAAAATATTCTTTCCACCTACTACCACTCATTTCCATTTGCAAATAAGTATGTATTATGAGTCAGCGCTTTTCAATGTAGGAAACCCTTTTTCTTCCCTTTTTGCCTAAAAATAGGTTTTTATGTAAAAACTTTTAAATTGCAAAAAGAAAAATCTATTCGTTTCTATTTCAAGCAAGTTATACTGTACCTTCTTGATGCTTTACATCAATAGAATGGATGATTAGGATGCTGTTACAAATGCTTTGGAGGAAAAAAAATCCCCTCAAGCACTTGCCTACTAAAGTTCAGTCTAAGTTACAATAAATATAATGTGTTTGATAAAATGTATTTGTTAAATGAAAAAACTATAGCAAAAACGTAAATTGATTATAAAAAAAGAAATGTCTATTTATATGCTGCCTTTTGTATTTTTTAGAAACTGTAAATGTATTAATGACAGAAATCAATAATGTATTAAATTCAACTGGTTATTTGTAATTTAAAATTGTTTACTTTAAATGCTTACTTTTAAAAACAAATTATGATGATGATTAGGATGCTGTTACAAATGCTTTGGGAAAAAAAAATCCCCTCAAGCACTTGCCTACTAAAGTTCAGTCTAAGTTACAATAAATATAATGTATTTGATAAAATGTATTTGTTAAATGAAAAAACTCTAGCAAAAACGTAAATTGATTATTAAAAAAAATGTCTATTTATATGCTGCCTTTTGTATTTTTTAGAAACTGTAAATGTATTAATGACAGAAATCAGTAATGTATTAAATTCAACTTTTTATTTATAATTTCAAATTGTTTACTTTAAATGCTTACTTTTAAAAACAAATGTGGTAATATAATATTCTTAATTATAGTTTTAAATCATGCAGAAATAACATATTAATTATGCTTATTTTCTTAATATACAGGGTCATGTGGGCTCTCATAACATTGGATTGTCTTCACTTTTAAAAGAAAACACATTATATTACATAATATATTTAGCAGCAAATGCTCCTGTTCTTTCTGTTAGAGGGTATGTTGTTTCATTTCATTTAATATGGCTTCTTATTTTACATAACTATATCATATTTTGCTTAAATATGTCAGTTAATAATGTCAGATTAAATTAATGTATGGTACAATTTCAAAAAGCTTAGCTTTAACTAACATAAATTTAAATATAAAACCGAAAAAAGTACAGTATTTCTCTTTTTATATTTACATTCAGGGCTCAAAAATAAGTGATCGACTGGTCTCAGACCATAAAAACATCCATTGGACCAGTATACTTTAAATTTTAGTGATCCACAGGACAGCATATTTTTGTTCTTATTTTCCTTTCAAAAATGTTAAGCGTAAAAATTTTTTTTAAAAACTATCCCGAGAAAGTTTGCATTTTTATTAACAAGTACCTGGACAACCGTGCCCCGCTCAGCTTTAAAAGAATTTTTTTTGTCAACTGATGTTTTTCTAAAGTTTGATACTTTTTCAAATATACTTGAAAAGCCTCAGGTTAACGAAAAATTAAGATTCTCGCCAGCCGTAGGATATGCTTCCGAGAAACAAGAAATATACATGTAAACGCTTCATCAGCGTTATAATCATTACAGCTATAAAAAGCCTACTACTGAATATAGGCCTTCTCTTCCCCACAGACATATACCTAGGGAAGCTCTGAGCTGGTTGCATATAAATATATAACGCACGGTATTGCCAAAAAAGTAGTTTTTTTAGACCAAACATGGCGAATATAAATATGAAAAAATGGATTGAAAATGCGCCGCAACCTTCTTATAACTCTAAAGTACCAAACAAAGAAGATTCTGATTGCAATTAAGTCAACATTTTGCTTTAAATTATCTGTTACCTTTTTGTTCCCACTATACAATTTTCCTGTCATTAATTAAAAGATTTTGAACTTGGAGCCAATTTGACTATGGTGAAATCGGTTTTTAACCCAAAACTTCCTTCCATACTAAGTTGCGATTCACGGTTTTATAGCAATCAAGATTTTCATTTGGAATAAGTACTTTTAGTGTAGTTGGTCACTTTATGCCAGAAAATGCTACATACAGCATGCTATTCATAAAAACTGATGATACACAAACCACTCCCACAAATTATAAGAACAAAATATAAACATTCTTAATAAAATATAAACAGCCTCAAGACATATGTTTTTTTGAAACAAAATTTAGATGTGTGATTTAAAAAAAAAAAACATATAAAACTATTTGAAATGTAAAAAAGAAAATAAGTAAAAAAAAAGAAAAGAAAAAACCTTACATTGACTTATACAGTGCTTTTGAATTTGTTTTTAGCCAAGTGTGATTGAAATTAGCCGAAGTGGCCAATATCAGCCAAGCCTGGCAACCCTAAGCAAATTTAAAATTTTAAAGCGAGAGGAGACAAATTTTTATTGTTATGGTTGCAAATCATCTGTCTGATGAACTTAGAATGCAAAACTACAATTGAATCCAAAATTTCATCCAAATTGTTAGAGCCGTTTCTGAGATAAGAAATATATATATATGTGTGTGTGTGTGTGTGTGTATATATATATATATATATATATATATATATATATATATATATATATAACCTGCGTATAACAATGATTTTTTTCTAACAAAATCTGTCTACAACGATATTTTTTTCTCTCTAGTAAGCTCATTTGAACAACCTGATTTTTTTTCTTGTGCCTCAAAAAACGACTCCATAATGTCTGGAATATGAGATAAGAAAAGAACGGATTATTTCTAATGTTTGTCTACCATTTTGTAGCTGAGGGATCATAGGAAGGGGAAAAAAGCAAGGATTGAAATATGTACAGCTGTTTATTTCTTTTCGAAATGGCGCCAGGAACAAGGGAGCTTCCTACTAAAGAGGAAAAAAAATCTCCCTCAGTGTTGAATCATTATCATTTTATTATTTATTTTATTCTTAGAAGATAGATTGTATGTGATTTGGAATGTTTTTAGCAAAATTTGTTTTTGACATTATTTGCATAAAAAAGCATTAAAAAAAGTAATCAACACGTTTTTTCGTAAAAAAGAAAAAAAAATCTATTAATTTCTTACATAATAAACTGATGTTCATAATATCTTTGATACATAGTTTTATACCTTTTACTTTGCAAAACTTTCATTTTAAATTCTATCTAAGACTAAAACTATAGTTTTTGAATTTGAAATTTTTTTATTCAAACTATCTACAACGATAATCTGTCTATAACGATATTTTTTCTCGGTCCCCAGAATGTAAGCATAGACAGGTTTATATATATATATATATATATATATATATATATATATATATATATATATATATATATATTTAGTCACAAGAATTGCTCGTTTAAAGATATAAGATGTTTAACTCTCCTTTGTACAGAAAAGTATGTTGAGAATTTTTTGCAGTATTACAAGACATTGTATTGGCCACCCTATTTGCCTTCTCCCAAAGCAACGACAGAGATACAATTTCATAAACTCAATTTCCTGGCCAGTACTGATGTAAATATGCCCTTGTTGCTTCTTGCTATTGTACAATCACTCAGACATGTCAACAAACAAAATTTTGATTCAGTTTATGTTTTATGTTATTTAATAAATATGTTTCATATATTTTTGTTATTTTTCTTAAGTTTGTGACCAAAAATAATTTTGTAGTTACTGGTCCCTTTTACCAGTATTTATTTTTCTAAATTTCTAACTTTGTTTGAATTTATCTTTTAATATTTAGTCGGTAAAATTTAATAATTTAACTTTTCAAAGAGACTGAAAAACTTGTTCACATAATTTTAGGTAGCCTTGAAGTATATATTAAAAATATGTTCAAAATATTTATGTATTTATTTCGCATTATTTATTTCTTTGTTTTTTATTTTAGAACGTGTTTTTTTGTTCTTGGTTTGTTGTGTTCTTCATCTGAAGGAGCTACTGCTGTGGAAGAATATGGATGGGAAGCAGTTAAGAGAAATCACGAAGAAAAATGGCCTCTGATTAGAGAAGAATTTTTGATTGACAATAATCAGTTTTCTAGAAAATACACCTGGTCTTTCAGCAGCATGAGTGGCGATTGGCTTTTCAACGGTTTTCCCAGCAGCTTGTCGTTCGCCGCTCGCAACTCCCCGCGTGACTTTTCTCCGAGTGGCAGTCAGAGCTCTTGCAACTCCTGCTTAGAAGTCATGCAGAATCCCTACCGTAACCAAAGTTTTGCGGAACTTCCATCCGGATACAACAGTGAATTCTCGCCAGGGTTTGATGATTCCCGCCCCCGCTCTTCCTCGGATTGCCAACCTGAGAGAAATGATGGGGGACTCTTCCAAATCGCAGAATCATCAAGTTGGGATGTCTTGAGCTCTGAATCCTTCTCACCTCCTAGCAATTTCAACCCGCGTGGAAAACGCAGAAGCATCAGCACCTCTGAGGTTGATACCAATTTATCAAACTTTCAATCTCTTGTGGGTGAAGGGAACCCTGAGGGTGATGATCGTGGACGAAATACCATCAGTGTTCCCAGCACATCACGTGATTCCGCTTCACATTCCGTGACTCGACCAACCACCTTACGACCCGTTTCTAGTAACTCTTCTATCAACAGCTCATGCAGATCCTCAGACTGTGATGCTCGACCATCTCTGTTGAAGCAACTTTCATGTGGACAGAGCTCACGCCTGCAGAGTCCCACAACTCCTGATAATTCATCATCTTTGTTGGTTACTAGCGCTAGAGACGCTCTTGGATATGCTACATTTAAGCATATTCAAAGGCGTCGTGTGAACTCATTAAGTTTTCATGAGTCATCATCAAGCAATGTAGATTCATCGTTACGCCACATTAAATCACAGAGCTTGGATGCTGATGCTGCCAAACCATTCAATGTGTAATGCTCAAATGATATATTTTTTTAATATATGAGATACAGCAAAACCCCTCCTAACGGACACCCCTCAAAGCGGACACGTTTTTATTCCCCAGTTCCAATGCAAATAGCATTATTAAACCCCTGTCCTGCGGACACCTCTCTGTTGCGGACAAAAAAATTTGTTCTGTTAGTCTCCGCTTTAGAGGGATTTTACTGTATTTAGTTTAACATCAGCTCTATTAATTTTAAAAAATTGGTATATTTCTGTTACAGGTGGGAAGACTTGTTTACTTTCTACCTTGGTAAAAATAGAAAGATAATGTTTGCCACTGCCATGCTTATTATACATTTTAATGGAATTTTGGATGTCTATTAACGACTCTGTAATTTGTCAAAATTATTTTGTATTTTAATGGCTTGGCTTAAATATTTGGTGGATTATTTTTGCTCATAGCGTGATCTGTTTAAAAGTTCATTAATAGGCCAAAATAACATACAGTATCACCAAATAAGTAGTTTCTGTATAGGTTTAACCAAACATGGCAGCTAAGAAAAATGAAAAATAATTGCTATGATTTGAAATACGCCAAGCAATGGGGCCAAGTACCCATAATGGAAAAATACCTAAAAGTTTTACTGAAGAGACTTAAAAACATTTCATGCTCTGCCTACTTGATTTTTCGAAAGAAGTTCATTTCAATGACCTTTGGTGTATGACTTTGTTTTCTTTTTAAAAATAATCGTATTGACCATTTATCTAGATAATAATTTGGCTCAAGCTGGTTTTGAAATGAATGAGTCTTTTTTCATTGCATTGTGAATTTAACTTAATTTGTTTTTGTGCTAAACTTAATTTCAATGTTTCGATTTTCTTTTTTTCCTTTACATCATGTTCAATACAGCTTTTTGAATTTTGTGATAAGTAAGAGAGAGAGAGGAAGTAGATTTTTTAGTTATAAAACTAATATATTTGTAGAACTGCTTTCGTAATTATGAAAACCTACATATTTCTATCAATTATGTTCTTTTCTAAAATAAAGCATAAATGAACAAAAAATATCAGTTTAATTCAATATTGAAATTTAAACTTAAGGCTTTGGAATTAGCGGAAGGTATTTAAAAAAAAATGTTGTGACCTAAGCTATGCCATTTACCATTAGTGATCTTGTAAATACGACTAATATAACTTCTAGTTTTTCAAGTTGTAGTCTTAAAAGGTAAATATCATTTAACTTGTTAAGTATGTAAGTTCTAGTAATACCACTCTCCAGTTTAATAAAAAATATGTCACAAATTTAAATAATGGATTCTCTAAAGATTGTTTTTATTTAAAAACAAACAGAATCTCCAATAAAATGTTGTTTTATATTCCCCTTGTTTTAAAAAATACAATGAAGTTCTACAAGACAAAGAGGTTTCTCAACTTAACTGAACAAATTTGTTTGATTAATTTGCTACTTATTATTGTAAAGAGACTTATTTGACCTAACTTGATAACTAATTACTTTTTGAATTTCTCTTTGCAAATAAGCTAGTTTGAAGTGTTATTAAAAACTGCTCTTTTTCTGACAAAATATTTGAATGAGTCAAATGAAAGTGGAAAGTATTGCAGAATAGACGAGCCCTTAATAATAACCTGCTGTTCAGATACGCAGCTCACACCAGGCTTTATTTTTGACTACCCAGCTTTAATTTTGCTCTAATTAGAATAGGCTTTTTGCCATCATCAGTAGAACTATATGCCGAAAACATTAATGAAATTGTGCAGACTGTCGTCACGAGTCATGGTTATATTTAATATGACTATCATAGATTTAAAAAAAAAAGCATCCTTATTTTGGATTATAAAAAAGATCTAATCTTTATTTGAAATATGTTGACAGTCCCCTTTTTGAAGGGATCTGTATTCCATATTTGCAGATAAAAAGGGGAAAAAAAATGTTTAAGTTTTGCACTGTAACTTGAACTAACTATTGATTTCTCATAAGTTTTTGTGCCCAAAGTTTCAACAAAAAAGCATGACAAAGGTGTTTAGTTTTAAAATTAATAAATTAAAATAAAATAGCTTTGGTAGGGTCATTACATTTCTGGGGCTTAATATCTTAACTTTTTTTTAATAGTGATTAAAGTTTTAAACTGAAAATGTATGAACTCTAAATACTGGGGTAAAAGTATATACTGCCATGCTAAGCCCAAAAGTGGTTTCTGCAGCTGAGCTCAAAATGAGAAATTGCTTTTTAAAGTTTCACAACTCCATATAGTCAATTCAGTTGCCACTTTTTCGGAACTTTTTTAAAAAGATTTCCCTGTTTGTAAATGAACATAAAACAGAGTATTTAGGTAAAATATGTTACGAAAAACCACCTACTGACAATAACTTATTTTTAATAAAAGGTTCAGATGTACATGCTTAGCATGGCAGTATACTTCAGTTTTAAAAGTAATATTAGATTTTAGTTACTTCTGAATTTAATCATGTTAAACGATTACTTCCTTATGTTTCTAGTGCCTCCAACGACATGCTATTTGCAGAAACTGATGATGATTCTTTAGGATCGAGGCACCCTAGTCAAGATTCCGAAACTCTGTCGAGCGAGCGTTACATTGGATTGTGTCTTCCTTCTAACCTCGATTTAATTTTTAATGTAAGTATTATCCTTTTATATATTGCTATTTGATTTCATTAGCAAAGTTAGACTTATAAGTTAACTATCCTTGTTGTCATTCAAATTATCTGAAAGTAAAATCAGGGTTCGTACTCAATTTCAGAAATAAAATGAAGGATTTTTGGAGGAGTTTTGAAGGAGTAAAATGAGATTTTGAAGGAGTGCTAATGGGCTCTCCTTAAAGGGTGTTGCACTTTCATTCGTCGTATTTGACCCTCTTCCCCTTCGTCACAAAATGTCACACTTCATCTTACTACTCCTCGTCACATGTCATAACATAGTGTTGTAAAAACTGTGTGATGTCACTTTTTATCACTCTTTCTTTTACACCTGTCACAATTTCATGAACCCGGCTCCCCCTTTGTCACAAAATGTCACACTTCACCTTACTACTCCTTGTCACATGTCATAACAGTGTTGTAACAACTGTGTGATGTCACTTTTTATCATTCTTTCTCTTACCCTTGTCACAATTTCATGAACCCGGCTCCCCCTCAAGTTATGACATCCAACATGAATGACCCTTTTTACATTGTCAGAACTGCGATTTACTAAACAATTGTTTTCTTTAACACAATTGCTTAATATAGTACATCTACTTATGTATTTTTAAATATTTAAGCAATAATTAGACAAACTGACTTTTGCTGCTGAGAGTGTGGTGGAGGGAAAAGCAATAGTTATAAAACTTGAAAAAATAGCCAAGCAAAATTTAAGCATGTTTCACTTCACTTATGAAATGTCTTAGTCATCTAATAATATTTTCACCTTCAACTTTTATGACTCCTATGCTCTATTTGTAAATCACATCTTTATGAAAAAAAATAAATATACGAAATTACTACATCAAAATCGTAAATATACCTTTGCCCTAGTGACGATGTTAAGTTGTCGATTGAAGTATTTTAAGTCACTGTCATATAGAAAAATTATGTAGTCTTGAACAAAAAAAGAAGGAGTTTTGAAGGAGATAAAACCAAAATGAAGGAGTTTGAAGGGCCCTTTAGGAAAATTTCCTGAATGAAGGAGTATTGGAGGAGTTTTGAAGGAGCGTACGAACCCTGTAAAATGCTGATCATTAGAGAAGTTTTTTTAGTCCGCTAGCATTGATTTAGTTTTAACAAAAAATAAGTAGTTTTGTAAAGTTGAATATTTTCATTTTGTCTTCTCATTTCCCTTAGGTTAGAAAATAAGATTGAGAGTACTTTACCCCCTTTGCAATTGCAACATGTTAAATACACTGCTGTCAGCAATAATGCTTCACTTAATGCACTTTATTGTCATGATAAGTTAATCAATGAGGATTAAGTTTTAAGATATTAAAGTTTCTTCTGTGTGTTCGGAAACATAATTAGTACCTGAGCTACCTTTTGATTGAGCAAATTTTAATTACATGGGATGTTTTTAAAGTAGTTTTTGAAAAAAAAAAAAGTATAGATAGAGCAAAGAATTTTATCGCACAAAAATCTTACACTATTTTTCAACATTGCTCCCGTGATTTTCCAAGCATTTGTCACAGCATGGTACAGATTTTTGTATATCTATTCGTAGAAAGTTCCTGCTGGGGTAACACAGGGTGGCGACAGAAACTGTGAAAAAAATTCCTTGACTTTTCCCTGATTTCCCTGATTAAGTTCACCAAATTTCCCTGATTTACGTTACCAATGATAATGGTTTTCTTTCTTTGCTCTACTTGAAATCCATTGTATGTATGTATAAAATGCAGTATTTTAAACGTTTTAAGTTGTGTAAAGTTGTTGAACTAAAGATGTATTTTAAAAAGATGCTGCTTTTTTAATAAAATGGTTTTTAAAAAAAACATATCGTCAATTTTTTTTTTGGGGGGGGGGGAACCCCTGCAAGACAGTATATTAAATTTTTTTACATGGAATGATTATAGAAAATTAAAAAAAAAAAACTTTACTTCCTGAAACCACTTAGCATAAAAATTTTAAGAAACTATTAAAATCACTCTTAAAAACATATGTGTATTTATGATAGAACTAAAAAGTAATTGAAATTATTTTGAGCTAAATTTTCAAACTGTGTAATAATTGTTGCAAGAATAACAAGCAATAGTGAAAGAATAGAAGTAATGTCGTTATTCTTAGATAACTAATTGACATGATTTATGCAAAACAAATGAAACCATTTGACATCCATTCATAGGGAGTTTTTCTCTAATCAATAACATAGGTTTTAATGAATGAATACAGCATTTTAACAATAAAAAAAAATATAGATATTTATTAAAGTACACAAGTTAACTCTATTTCAAATGATTTCAGTATGTAACAGAAAAAATGAGCTGTTACATACTGAACAGCTTGCTTTTGTAACAAACAACTTTGAAATGCAAGAAAAAAAAAAAGAAAAAAAAAGCAATTAGTTAATTTCAAAATATATTAAAGAAGAATACAACCTGGTTATAAAATAAAAGAATCACTTTAGTCTGAAGAAAAGAAAACCTTTATAATATGCGGTTACAACAAGTAGTATAATGGCAAAAAAACAAAAGTTTTTTTACTGAAAGTTCAATTTTAGCAATTAAATTAAAAACGCGAAGAAGTAATAACTTTTAAGCTTTTTATCAGTATTAATTCAAAAACCAAAGATTTCTTCTTGAAATCGTGATTACAGTACGCTAGTTACTTCAAGACAATGGAATAAAGGAAAAGGAGCTAAGGCATTAATGAAGGCTTCTTCTTTGCCTGTATGGTAGTTTATTTTACGTAGCATTGAAAGCATAAAAAGAAATTTCAAGCTAGGTAAAATAAACAACCTAACAGACACAGAAGCAATCTTAGGCAGTTCATCCTGTGGTTAATAAGTAAGATTCAATACTTTGACGTTGAGGAAAAAAGATGCACAAATATGCGGCAGTGTATAATCGCACCTCATTAATTTTACTTTTTTTGAACATATAATTGGTGGAAAATGCATAGGGAATTAGAGTACTTAATTTCGTAAAGCAAAAAAAAAAAAATTTCTTCATAAAATCAATTTTCCCTGATTTTTTGTTATTTTTTCCAAATTCCCTGACTTTTCCCTGATCTGTCGCCACCCTGTAACATGTTTTCTGATTGACTGAAAAGAAAGACTTCAGATGCCAAAACAAATGAAAGTTGCTGCGAGCAAGGTCGGGGCAGTGCGGAGAATGTTCAAAAACGTTCCGGCCAAAGCCCTGTAAGAGCCCTCAGGGTTGACTACACAGGAGGCAACTTTCTACGAATAGGTACTGAAAATTTGTACCACGCTATGACAAATGCATCGAAAATCACAGGAGCAATGTCGAAAAATAGCATGAGGGTGGTAGATTTTTGTGTAATAAATTTCTTTGCTTTTCTGTACTTGTTCTTTTTTTATTTCAAAATGGTACTTACTTCAAAAAAATCCCTCGTATATTCTAAAATTGTACTGCTATAACCCTTTTTTTAGAAGTATTTCTTACTTTTCATAAATTTGTTGTTGCAAATTTTTTTGCAAAAGTATCGATCGTATTTTTCAAACAACTCTTGGGAAAACATAAAAGCATGTCTTTAAAAGTAATGAGTTATTTTTTCTTCCTTTTTAAAAAAAAGATGGTGTTCTCATCATTATAAATCAGTTATTAACTTTCGTTTTTCCCCTAGGTGCCAAATTCAAGTAGTAAGACGTCAGAAAACAGATTAGATGCTGAAAACCTAGCTGGTAATTTTATAGACTCTACACTGCAAATTTGATTAAAATTGAAACTCACCACAATTTAAAATGTTTCAGAGCATAAGCAAATCTATAGTTCTGAGAGTAGTTCTTTCTCTCAAGTTTTTATGTTGCGGATAAACTCAATTATCTCCATATCTTTGTGTGGGGGTTTCCATTTTCTTAGGCCATAATTTGGCAGTATTTTTTTGGTGTGGGGGGGGGGGGGAGCAGGACACCATTAGTATATTATTTACCTTAAACTAGTTTTTGTGTTTTTGAAATATCAATGTCATTCTCTCAATTTATGTTCAATTTTCTATTAAAGTATTTATTTAATTAAAGAAATAATAAGTACTTTTAAAAAATAATGAAAGCTGTTTGGAGTATGAAATGTTGGTTTCTGAGGTTTATATAGGCTCATTATGCAGGGGAAAATGTTTAACACAAAGCTTAAGGAACTAAAATAATTTTTCACGTTAAAAGAATTGCGTGTTAAAAGATGTTCGGACTGCTATATCACTTCGCATTAACGGATTTTTAAATGTTAAGCGTTTTCGTGTTATACATGTTTCACTGCATATTTTTATGGAAATTTGAATACTTCAATGCTTAAGAATTCATTGCGATTAAATTTTACTCCTCAAAATTATTCTTTTTTTTAAATTTTAAAATGCTTCTCTAAGTATTCTATTACTTGCAAGCGATTTCTAATAGTATGCTCTTGTAATTCAGTAACTTTAGTGCAAGTTAATAAATAGCAATATGGAATTAAAACTTGAGTGACTGCATTTGATTTCATTTCCTGGTATAATTCTGCATTTTTATGAAAAATGTTTTAGCCTCTCAGAGTCCTATTGATAGGGTGTTTGAGTTCCATGCGGAGGATAACTGCTTGTGTCGACATTCATCCCAAAATATGAGGTGTCTACATCAGACTACTATCGATGGTAAGTCACTTGTTTACATATAAGTACACTCAAACCTCGTTAACATGAACTCGACGGGGACGCCAAAATGTTTCGTGTCAACCGAATTTCGTATTAACAGATTTCGACGTTTACCCGATTTTGTGTAAGCAGACAAGTTTTTTTTTTTTTTTTTGTGTCTCAGAAAATATAGGAACCAAAGTACCTTTGTACAAAAATGTACACACAAGTATCAAAATCATATATCTTTGAACGAGCAATTCTTGTGGGTATATATATATTTCTTATCTCGGAAACGGCTCTAACGATTTGGATGAAATTTTGGATTTAATTGTAGTTTTGCATTCTAAGTTCATCTACGTCAGTGTTTTTTCTGTAAAAACGCGATTTTTTACAAAAAACAGTTTTTTAATATAAAGTCAAATTGAGTTAAGACTAGAAGTAAACTGTGAGTTGACGCATCAGGCAGACGATTTGCAACCATAACAATGAAAATTTGTCTCTTCTCGCTTTGAAATTTTAAACTTGCTTAGGGTTGCCAGGCTTGGCTGACATTAGCCACTTTGGCTCATTTCAATCACACTTGGCTAAAAACAAATTCAAAAGCACTATGTAAGTCGATGTAAGGCTTTTTTTTTTTTAAAGCAAAACTATTGCTGGACCGTCTTATTTTATTTATTTATATTCTTTTTTAAACTTCAAATAGTTTTATATGTTTTTTTTTTAAATCACGCATCTAAATTTTATTTTGAAAAAATATATGTCTAGAGACTGTATATTTTGTTGTTATAATTTGTTGGAGTGACTTGTGGATCATCAGTTTTTATGGATAGCATGCTGCATGTAGCATTTTCTGGTGTTAAGTGACCAACTACACTAAAAGTACTTATTCCAAATGAAAATCTCGATTGAGATAAAATCTTGAATCGTGACATAGTATGGAAGGAAGTTTTGGGTTAAAAACCGATTTACACACAGTAAAATTGGCTCCAAGTTCAAAGTCTTTTAATTAATGACAGGAAAATTGTACAGTGGAAACAAAATGTAGAGGAGGCCGGGGTAATAAGAGACAGGGATAATAAAGACACAGTGAAAAAATCACAAAAAAAAAAAAATATTCTTAGACAACTTTAAAAATATATGTAATATAAAGAACCATATGTATACTTTATTACAATACACTTATTTAAAAGTTTATAACATGTTTTGATTTTTTTTTCATGCAATGAAAAAAACCTTCACGTTGATCTTACCTTAAAAGTTCGCGATATTTTGTAGGTGAAGTGTTTGGGAGTCATTAATGTGTAAACTTCTGACCAGTACTATTTTTTGAAATTTTGAAAGTCTCATTTACTTACAGGTTGTGGGCCAGTCTCTTACTAACCCATTTTTATTTTTTTGTAGGGGTAATAAGAGACAGGTGTCTCTTATTACCCCATACTAACAAATTCGTTTGTTTTAGGTAAAATACGATGAGTTTGATGGTTAGTCTAAGTTTTGCAAGTTCATAGATTTTTTTTATTTTTATTTTAACATAGCCTAAATCTAAATTCAGCTATACTCATCAGAGTAGACCATATTTAGATGTTATAAATGTATGATTTTATGCATAGAATGTCTGTAAGTTACTGATAAATCACTACTACTTCATTAGATAATAAATAGCTAAAGTTCATTTATACTTAGGGACTAGAAAAAAACTTCTAATAACACAAACTTTAAAGACACGTTTTTACATATTTTCGACTATACTTTAGAGAAGTTTTTAAATATTTTCTGATCACTTTAAATTAGATTGATGGTTTTGATCGATCCCTAAGGTTATGTTCATTAATTAGAACTATCATTAAGTCTAATATTATGTCATTTAGGACCTAGAACTATAAGAAATGAATTTCACAAACACATTTGTAAACATTAACTTTTGAGAAAAAAATATTTTTTTAACGGATGAAAATATCAAAAATTTAAAAATATTGGCGGATTCAGAATTGTTTGCAGATGTCTCTCATTACTCCACAGGATTTTACCTTGCTATATTTGAAGAGTGGCAGCCTTAGTTTCTTATTACCCCACATGGGGTTATTAGAGATAAGGATTTATTGACATTTTTTAAACCAAAATATTTAAGTTAAATAATCGCCTAAAAAATCAAGAGGAGTCCATTTAATGCAGTTAATATGAGATGGTTGTTTCAAGTTTTTTGGAATATTAGTTTACATTTTATTTTATTTTATTTTTGTTTCTTATTACCCCTTTTGTCTCTTATTACCCCAGCCTCCCCTAACAGATAGTTTAAAGCAAAAAGTTGATTTAGCTGCATTCAAGATCTTCTTTGTTTGGTACTTTAGTGTTATAAGAAGCTAGCGGCGCATTTTCAATCATTTTTTCATAATTATTGTCGCCATGTAGTTTGGTCTTAGAAACTACTTTTTTGGCAATACCATGCGTTAAATACTTGAGTTTAACCTTGAAAAAAATTGTGATTTGACACATAAGGCAGACGATTTGCAACCATAACAATGATTAGCAACCAGCTCAGAGTTTCCCTAGGTGGATGACTGTGGGGGAGAGGAGGCCAATATTCAGTAGTAGGCTTCTTATAGCTGAAATGATTATAATGCTGATGAAGTGTTAACATGTATATCTCTCGTTTCTCGAAAGCATCGAGAACCTTAATATTTCGTTGACGTGATGCTTTTAAAGTATATTTGTAAAAGTATCGAACCTTAGAAAAACACAAGTTGACAAAAAATAATTTTTTTTAATGCCGAGCGAGGCTCGGTCATCCAGGTACTCTATAGTTTAAGTAAGAAACACAAGTAATTTGAAACAGACAAAGGCTATTCGGATCATTTCTCTATGACAGTGCATTTTCAAACATCTGATTTTTTCTTGATCACAAGACTGGATTCTCGTTGCAGTATTGACGGGTAAAAAAAGCAAACACTTTATTACTTTTTAACCGATTTCAAAAAGGAGGCGGTTATCAATTCATACCGTATGTATGTTTTTTTTTGTTTGTCCACTCATAGCGTCTCACCTAGTGAACCGATTTTGATGATTCTTTTTTTAATGGATAGGGGATGGCTCAACTTAGGCCCCATTACTTTGTTTGACCATATTTGTTCTTTAGAAAAAAAGTTATGGGCAAAAAACAGTAAATTTCCCTATTAAATGATTAAAATGATTTTGTAGCGAAGTTCGCACTTTTCATCCGTGGATAACGGTGGCTCAGTGGTAGAATTCTCGCCTCCCACAGGAGCGACCCGGGTTCAAATCCCGACTAGGACAAAGTGAATTTTACTAAAATTTCGTTTCTACTGTTTCCCGTATTTTCTCGAATTTTCTATTGATTTCTGTATCTTTCCAAGTCGGGAAAGTTCCAGCACTTTCTCAAGTTGTATCTAAGGAGATGTAACGTTCATTCGTGGTTCTGAATAAAGATCTCGAGTTGAGACTAACGAGTATTCGCTTCATTTGGCTTTCACATTGTCTTCGCTATCTTCATCTACGCGACAATATGAAACTCATTGTTATAAAAGTTTGGTGCTATATAACAGTAGGTAATAGTAATTGTAATGATAATTTTGAATAAAGGCTTTTCTAAAGCAATACAGTGATATAGAGCCGAACTTCTTACTAGGTAACTTCTTACTTTTACTGAAATATCTGCATTTACACTAAAAAGAATGAAATAAAAAAATTTTGAAAAAAAATAGAACCGACTTCAAAATTGCTCTAAAAAGTGAAAAATAATTTTATTCTTTAAACACCATCGATAATACTTTTAAACATAATTTTTGAAGTTGGCGCAAAAACAAAAAGTAAAATCCATTGTAACCATGCTTCGTTCATATTTTTATCAAAAAAGCATCCTAAGTTAGGAACGAAACATTTAAATCAAACTCAAATATGCTGTCATCAATGCGTAATGCATGTGGTAGTGAAGAAACTGGACCTGGTTAAATTTATACTTGTAGTTGAGTTATGGCTGTGAATGATTTTATCTATCGTTTTTGCGCCAACTTCAAAAATTATGTTTAAAAGTATTATCGATGGTGTTTAAAGAATAAAATTATTTTTCACTTTTTAGAGCAATTTTGAAGTCGGTTCTATTTTTTTTTCCAAAATTTTTTTATAGACCTTAAATCTCAACATGGGCAGAACAGGTGTCCAGGATTAGACCTTTTTTTTTCCACAATGAAATTTTAAATCTAGGTTTGTCAGCCACTTGGTGAAGATTTCACTGTGCATCCAAGCTTTTTTACAGTAAGTGCGTACTTTCTTGAAGAAACGTGGTTTTCCCACCCAAGGAGAGGAATTTTTTTCCGCTTCCGAAAGTGATTTCATGAGGAAGTATGGAGATTTTCTTTTTCTTCAAAACCTTAAAATTGTATTTGTCTTATGCGGGATTTCGTCTAAATCTTCTTCATGTTGAGCGATTGATTTAACACTAATTTGTAGCTTTATCTGATGGGCAATAGCCTTTATTTTGCGCTAAGCGAGTTCGTGTTAACAAGGTTCAACTGTACTAATGTGTGCAAAACAAAATTGTAAGTTATGAAGAGAAATTTGTAAACTTAAATGAACTTACCAGGAAATTGTGCAATAGTGTAATAATGAAAAAAAAAAGTTGTAAACAAAAAATAGTAAAACATGTTTCTGGATGCATAAATCATTTGCCCCAGTATCCCCATTATCAAAATTTGGGGTCTTAAAACCTGCTAACATTTTAAGAAAAGTCCAAATTTAGCGAGTTCCTGTGAGTGATAGACGACATCCTTTCATATGCTTTGCAGATGAATGTCCTGTCATATGCAGATGGTTAAGATCCCTGGTATCTTCTACTTATTGCCAAGTCTTTAAATTAGGCACTTTTCTTAGGACCTTCTTTAAGACTTGGTATCTCGATAACAGAGGCACGAGGGCAAATAACTTTTGTGTCAGAAAAAAAGCAAAAAAATAAAATAAAATAGATAAATAAATAAATAAATAAATATGCTCATTTAAATGCTACCTATTTAACCTTTTATCGTTTTGACACTATTTGTATGGTTTCTAGGTTAAAATGCATTGCAATTCAGCTTAAGGCAAAATGAACTACCATTATTTGCCTTTGATTCTAAAATCTCTTATTTCAAAGTAGTATGACTGGTGTACTTGGAACTTGTTTTGTATCTTGATATTCATCTTGGAAAGAAACATGTTAATCGATAATTAATTAGCACTTAAGCAATTTTTTCATAGTTCTTGAAATCCAATTTTGACTTTTTTTGATTTCAAAAGATTAATTCTTTTTTTTTTTTTTTCTTAAATTCTTGCAGAAGAGTCAGAAGAAGCATCCTCACAATCTTTGAACTCTACAGAGCGTAGTTTAGTGAGAGCTTTTTCTTTAGATAGGTCTAATTCTATGAAAGGTGAGTATTCTTTCGCAAACATGAACTTGTCATAACTTGTATGTGCGCCTTCATAGTCATATTTCTTGTATTGTAATGTTTTGACATCTATCAGCTAGCAACTTAATGAATAAAAGTTTAATAGCTGAGTACAAGTAAATAGTTTGTAGTAAAAGGGAAACAAAGTCAAAAGTGTTAAATGCTTTACATAAAAATTTTTTTTTTAAATCCTGTAAATTCGATGCATGTTAAGCTAATACATAAAAAGAATGAGCAGTAAGTTTTACCACCCCTAAGGTTGAGGCAGAGTACATGCAAAATACCAACCTCCTCAAAATATTCCCAGTTATTACTTCCAAAGACTGCAGTTTCCTCCTAAAATTTTACCTTCATTTTGGAGTTGAACTGCACCATTACATGTGAACTCTTGCTGGTGTGCTGGATTTATTTTGGCTACCAGTTTGTTGGTAACCTTCCAGGAGAGAACACCTCCCTCTAGTCCGGTTATCGACTATTCCAGACAGCCAATTCCATAACAAGGACAAAACTGCAATCTCTGGATGTCATTACCGAGCTGTCAGCATTTTGCATTAAAAGAATATTTATAATGAATTTTAGTTTTTCTTTCAATTCATGAAAATATTGTGAATCAAAGTAATGTTTTTTACTTCCTTTTACAAAAAAGGAAGTATTGTATTCGCGAAAAAATTTTCACTCAAAAATCGCCCTTAATTTCCATTTTGCTCACCCCCAAATGAATGTTGAGTTTTTTTTTCGATTCGACCACATGCGGAAAAGTGCCTAAGAATGTATAGACACGCGAAATATCCATTTTGACCATCACCGAGGTAATTACAACGACTTTTCTCGTGACGTCTGTATGTATGTGCGTATGTGCGTATGTATCTCGCATAACTCAAAAATGGTATGCCCTAGAAAGTTGAAATTTGGTACATAGACTCGTAGTGGGGTCTAGTTGTGCACCTCCCCTTTTGGTTGCTTTCGGATGTTCCTAAGGGGGTCTTTTGCACCTTTTTGGGGGGAAATCATTGTTAATTTCGATGTAAACTCAAGTGGCGTTATAATTTGTCGGACACTTGGCGATATATCGCCAGTCTTTTGGTCGCCAAGTTTTGTCGCCAACTTGGCGACAAATTTGGCGGAGTTTTTTTTTTTGGTTTCAATTTGGCCATTGTTGGTGATATTTAGAGAATAAATATTGAATCACATTAAAATAGCGAATAATGGGGAAATGACATTAAATTGGAGTAAAAGGAAGTCATGTGATGCACACATCAGCTCGTTTCTTGCTAAAATTAGGTGGGAAACCTGTAATAGCAATAGACTTTTTACATTATGATTCTAAAAAAAAATATTTGCTTCCCTCATTAATTAATATATTTTTATTTATGCAATGATTTTGCTGAAAATAATAGATGTAAAGTCATGATTATTCTTTTAAAGGAAGTAAGTTAATCTAAAACCTTCAAAATTTTGAAACCTATGATACCAAGTGGGATGGATTTGAAGGTATTCTCTATATTTCATTCACCGGAAAGATAAGATAGACTAGATGTAAACAAAGAATTGCACCATTTGGCGAGCTTAATCACATACATGGCAAGAACAATTTGGTGCCAAGCAGGCAGCGAATGCGAATCCTAGCATAGTAAACTCCTGATTATCCGTGGAATAGGGTGGCACGGTAACCGCGGATAAGCGAAACCGCGGATAATCCGAATAATAGGTAAAAAACGATACTATGCAATAGGTAAAAAATATTAATGATACTCACATATTCCTTCAAATTATAACTAAAACCATTGCTACATTGCATCTACTAACATTGAATATAAAAAAATATATGCAAAATATAAAAGCAAACAACAACACAATCACAAGTTTTTTTTAAAAAAAATGTGAAAGGACCCGCAGATAACCTAAGCAGCGGATAGTCTGACCGCCGATAATCGGGAGTTTACTGTAGTTAACTTTTTTTACTCAAAAGAGAATCCCCAAAAGAAGCATAGCAGAAAACCTTCTGGAAACTTTTTTGTTTACTTCCAGTCTATATGTTCTGTGAACAGTTTTGTGTGTTGAAGACTTAACTGAGCTTTCCCATTTATATAGAGCACACACAGTCGCAAATAAAGTTCACATTTTTTGAAATACAAAACTTGAATTCTTATACTTTTTTCAATGTGTTCAATACAGGTGCACCAAGATCAAAAGAAGATCAACTTTTAATTAGGAAGGAAGCAATGCGCTATGTTATAAACTTGTCTAGTTCTGTTGCAGTGAATGCTTCTGAACAAGGTCTTTTAAAGTAAGGATTTTTTTTTTTAAATCTCTGTAACATCCACCTAAGCATTTTAATGTAACAAAATATTTTTCACTTTAAAATTTCAATTGTAAATTAACCAATGTATGATTTTTGCTACTCTAATATTTGTACATTCATATATACATTTCATTTTTAGTTTAAAACAAAAATTTCCAAGTGCTTTTCAAGATATTTGTTTGTATTCAGAAATAAATTATTACATGGCAAATTACAATTTCCGTATGCCTGCAAGGAGGTTCATGCATGAACTGTTTTTAGATGTCACATTTGAAGAAGTAAGTGATTTCCTCATTTCTTAAAAATTTGCAGTCAAAATACAACTTGTGATTCATTATTTAACTTGAAAATAATCAAAAAAAAATATTTATATATTCATCTAGTTATTGTGCCTTGTACAGTAGAAGATTGTTATAACGCACACCTTGGGACCAGAGCTTTTGCGTTATACAGGTTTTTGTGTTATATAGATCATTTCACAAATTTTGAAACTAATATTCAGAATATATCTATATATTAGCACTTCAGAATGAGTTTTATCTGCAATGAGTATTAAAGTACCAATATTACAATTAGTTATTCACAAATAAATATGCTTCACAATCAAAATCCTGCACTTCTGCTAGCTTCATGGTTGGCATAACAGCTACATTTTCAAGAGCCATCTGGTATTTTCTGTTTACTATGAGTACTCATTTTCAATTTAAAAGCTTTGAAATAAAATGGAAAGAGGAAAAACTTTCAAAATTTAATTTACCTAACAATTTTTATGTTTGCAAAGCAAAACAGAAGGATTTTTTAAACTTCAAAACCTATTGTTTACTTCTGAAAAGTAGTGTGGTTTATAGAGAATTGCGTTATACAGATCGGCGTTATAACGGTCTTCTACTGTATTAGCAAAATGGGCGCTTCAATTCAATAGTACTATTATTGAAAGTGATTTTTTAAAAAAAAGTTTAATAAAGCACAAAATTTGCAACTACAATAAAATCTTATTAAAACAAATACCAGTGCAAGGAAATATCTGTTTCAACAAAATAAGTATTCAGTACTGTTTTAACTTCCATTACATTGCTTGAATTCATTAAAATGAAATTCTCTTTACAACGAACAAAATTTACAGTCCCTTGAAATATGTTGTAACAAGATTAATATTGCAAATTATTGATTACAAGCATATTTTGTGGTTTATTAACATTGAATTTATAATTTTTATTTTTAGCACAAATGAATTTTTATATTTTGTAGCAGTATTATTCATTATTATTATTATTTTTTTTTTGTAAAGAATACAATAAACAAATAAAAATAGTACTAAGTATTTTTTAAGATTTTGGAATTTTAAAGACATTTCGTGATCTTAGCATGGCACAGCATACTAAAAATGTAGCATTCCATGGACAGTGGCCGGATCTATGGGAGATAATCAGGACCCTTGCCCTGGCAATTTTCAGAAGGTGACAAATTCACCCTATTTTTTTTTTTTTTTTTTTTTTGAAACTTGACAAAAGAAGATAGGTAAGGGCAGCAGTTTCAATAATACACCTTGGAAACATCACCAGCACTGTTCATGGAATAAAACTGATCAGTGTACATTCTAAAAGCTCATTTTCCAAATTTCATATCTAATTTAAAACATGTAGTTAAAACACACTGTTGAATATTGTTATTCATGTCAATATAGTTATAACGGTAAATTCAGTTCTCTTAAAAAAAAATTAAAACATATACAAGATTAGTTTTTTTTTCTTTGACTTTTAATTTCTAATTTTTTCAAATTTAATCCTAAATTGTTCATTTCTCTTTTTTGCCCACTTACAGTAAAACCCCCGAAAGTAACCCCCACTATTTTCAAAACAAAACTTGTTAATTTCAGAAGGGGGAATTACAATCGAGATTTTTTTGAAGAAGTAGCCAAAATAATTGTTTTTAGTAGTATTAATTTTAGAGCACAGAAAAGAAATAAGTAAATAACAGTTAATTTTTATGAAGAGTGAGAAATTAATTAATAAAAACCTGTCATAATTTTCTAGTAGTAATAAATTGCATGTGGGTGCCATTTTTTTTCAAAAGAAAGGATTTTGCATCTTAAGTTGGCAAAACCCCTATAATTTATTGCTTGAAATATCATCATGTACTGAAAGGTTACAGCAAAATCTTAATGTTCTTGTTTCAGAATAGAAGCAAAAATCGCAATCACGGCCGCAAATTTGTTACGAAGATCGTAATTTCGAAAACTGAGCTTTACAAAGGTCGCGAACGTAAACACATACAAATCTCTTTTTGATTTTGTAAAATATATATTTCTGATGATCGTTAACTCGTTCAACTACTTTATTTCTCCGTTAATCAAGGTTATTTTTAAGTTTTACACTACTTTTTAAGCAACTCATTTCCAAAATGGCGGCGTCGTGTTGAAGATTGTTCATTTTCATAAGTCGGAACAAAAATGCTCCTTCCAAAATGAATAAAGAGCAGTACATTCGTATAAATTTTATTTTGTAATACATTAGAAAAAAAAAGGTGCCCTTGCATCAAAAGGAGTCGAGACATTGGCTAGGGGGGCAAGTGCCCCCTACTGAAGCCCAGAACAGGTCCGTGTACCTGATCCCGAAGTGATGATGAACCTACCGCCTCCCTCCCCAATATATATAGGCATGTTATCCTAGTTTACTAAATTGAGTAAGTAAAATAGGATTACATGCCCAAAAAAATAAGGTTTTAAGGTTTTCGAGAAAGAGCGGACATATTGCATTTCCAATCAATTTCGCGAATTTTCCGGGGGAAATACCCCAATCACCGAACAACATCGAAAATCGCTTAAAATTACGTTTTTAGAGCCTTAATTTTGAAAAAGTACTGGCCTTAATATTACAAAATATGGCCTTACAATCTCATTTTTAAGATTTGAATCTCAGAAAATATTCGGGCAAGGGTCCCTATACTGCCTTCCTCCAAAATCATAAGCACAGGGTTCGTACGGGTCATGGAAATCCTGGAAAGTCATGGGAAAAAAATAAGCAAATTTCAGACCTGGAAAAGTCATGGAAAATTGAAATTTTCATTGAAAGTCATGGAAATTTATTTCAAGTCATGGAAAAATGTCCTGGACAAAGAGAAAGTAACAGTAACTAAAAGAGCATTAGAAATCTTAAGTGATTTAACCCTGTAACGCATAAAAGCTATTAAAAGTGGAAAACTGAACGATCCCAAAATCACATCTGAATTTTAAAATCTCATTGCATCCACTTCTGTCGCAGCCGCTTGACTTTTTTTGAGATGTGATTTTTCTGCTTGGACATCACTGATTTCGAATAAATTGTTATTTTCAACACTTCTTACGTTTCATATTCTGTAGTAGCGAACTTGCACGTTCTTGGTTTTGCCACGCCCAGTCAAAAAAGGCAATTTAATTGCATCCGAGTTAGGTTCCATCACTTGTAAGAACTTTATTAAATTTATCAGAGTTGATCTTAATTTATTGAAGATTTTAGAAAATAAAGAACTTTAGTCAGGCGATAGAATACAGAAAAAGAGGAATTCTAATACTCAAAAAGAGCAGTGCCCAACGTACGGCCCGCAAAACTAATCTATGCAACCCACTGCTACGCTCAATGTCAGGAATCTAACTTGTTCTGGAATTTCTGAACCTATTAATTTATATGCATTTGAAAATGTGCAAATAAGTAAACAAAACAAGTATACTTTTAAATGAGAAGATTGAAAAAACCATTCAGTAATGAATCAAAAAAGATCAGGTTTAGAAACTTAAGGAACTAAACTATGCGGCTTTATTTTAAAGAACCAAAATACTTTCAAGTTACGTGGATGATTAAATGTTCTGTTGACACTAAAAGGCAACTTTTGAAGCAAATTTATTGAAACTTAGTGATGACTCACTCATTCAACCTTTGTCGCATTCAATATCATTCTGCCTGTTTATATAAAAAAAAAAAGTTACATATTTAAGCATCATCATATTCGTTTCACTGCATTTTTACGTTACTTAAATTTATATGATGAAGACAAATAAGAATAGTTTAGTTTTTTAATTGTACACTTATATTTTTTCCATTACAAGTAAGTGCTTCAATGAGGCTGTGGCATTCATGTAGACGTTTTGTTAATGCTCATTTCCAAAAACTAGCAAGTTTGAGATTAAATAGTGCTATTCTCTTTGTGTAACAAGGTCATGAAAACTTTCATTGAAGTCATGAAAAAGTCTTGGAAAAGTCATGGAATTCTTTCATCCAAACAGAGTATGAACCCTGAAGCATTTAGGTTTTTTAAACTACACTTACAACCATTTTAACTGGAATAGCCCCTAAATATAAAACATTGCTTTAGTTTTTAGCACCACAATTTTGAAAACTTTACCAGGGAAGAGCTTCAGAACCTTCTTCCCGTAAAATGCTCAACGTTTGTCTAAAATTGCCTTTTTGAAATTTCAATGTCGAAAGCAGGGGGGAGGAGAAATTGAATTCAACCTATTAAAAAAGAAATCGATTGGGGACAGTCCTTGAGCTCCATCCGTCACCCTAACGCTGATAAATATGGCCTATAATCACATTTTTAAAGCTTCAATTTCTAGAAATTCCGCTGAAACCCCTGTACCTTTTGTTCCCAGAACATCAACGAAGAAAGTCTAAAATTGCATTTTTTTAAGCTACAAATACAGCATTGGAATAAAATGCGAACTAGAAACAGTAAGACTTGAAGTGCAGTTGGACACTTACAAAGGAATTGCACAAAAAAAGAAAAAGCAATGAAATCTATTCCTAGATCTTTAAAAGCTGTTGCTGATACTGTATGATACTCTACTAAATAATAACTTAGTAAAAAGTTAGATTATTTACTAATTTTTTGATATTTTTTCAAAGTGTACGAAGACTTAACGTGAGATAACATTTCTGGCACTTTTTGATTATTTATTTCTTAAAAATCAAGTTTTATTATGTTATTAACAATTTTTATGTAGTTTTGTAGAAAATAGATCATAGATCTCATAATTAAATACTCATTCCAAAATATTAATTTTAACCAATGGATAGGGGCATATTTCATTGAAAATGGCAAGTGTACAGACACTTTTGATAGCCACTGTAGATCTTTTTGTATGTGTAATGAAATTTGAACAAAACCCTGAGACTTAAAATTGGACTGTATCTTAGTTTTTATTACAGCAGTTATTACAAGAAATCATATGTCTGCTAAAAATTTCATTTCTCCTACACAAGAAGCCACACAAATAGTGCAATAATGGAATAGGTAGCCATTGAAACAGCATATAAGACATTTTTTGACACAAAAATTTTATTTCAAGGAAAGTACCAAATTTAAAGACCTTGCGAAAAATTGAAGGCACCATGCTATTTCAGTGTTTGCATTCGGAAGGACATCTGCCTGCAATGTGTGAACTAGCATTTTTTTTCTCACTACCTATTTTTATGAACTTTTTTTATCAGCATTGATTTTGTGATCTTTTAAAATGCACATTCTGATTTTTGTTAAAGAAAATAAGAGCAATTTTAACATTAGTATCAAAAGTTCAAATGTCAGTTACTATTATTTCTAACGTTTTTTTTTTGGGGGGGGGGGGGGAGGGGGATCCTAAGAGGTAGAGAAAATACCATTGTATCTCAACTCGATAGGCTTTGTACTATGCACAACTCAGGAAATCATCATCACCACCAAAACTGATGCTAAAAGATTGCGTAAATGCAATTTGGTGAAAAACAGCTAAACATGAGTTAAAATACTACGAAAAAGTTGTTACCTAAGCAATTGTTCATATAAATCATCTTAGCATTTTATTTTCTGAGTAAACTGTATTTTAAACAGAAAAACAAGTTCTCTATTTTAAAGTGTTCGTGAAACTTTCGATTTTTTAATATTGTTTCTCGAATGAGCCGATTTTTCAAAGTTAGTTTTGTGAAGCTGCTGATTTTATAAGTCGATTTTTGTGAAAGTGCAGATTTTAAAATAAGATTTTTGCGAAGGTACCGAAAAATGGTAGAAAAATCAGTACTTACTAAAACTTGCTAAACGTGGCGACTTTTCTTGAAATTCTTCCAGACTTGAAGACCTCATATTTTGATAACAGGAACACCTGAAGCATCCAAAAAGATATTTTGCCGTGGTCTTTTTTCCACTTCATTATTACACTATTGGTTGGTTAGCAAATATATTTTAAACTAGTGGTACCCGTACGGCTTTGCCCGTAATAGAAAAATTAAAAGGTCTTTTGGTTCGCCTGTCTATTTACAAATAATGTATGGTGAATTTTCTCGCCAATTGGCTTGTACCCATGTTACGGTTCCATGTTATGATAATTTCGTAATTTACTCGTCCATCTTATGATAGTTTTGTTCTTAAAATTGGAATAGAAAAAGAACCACATCGGATTTTTGAAAAAAATCGCTTTGAGGTGCCCACCCCCATGTTACAAACTAACTTTGTACCAAATTTCATGAAAATCGGCAGAACGGTCTAGGCGCTATGCTCGTCACAGAGATACAGACATCTTACAGACATCCTCCGTACAGAGAGACTTTCAGCTTTATTATTAGTAAAGAATACAGTTGGTTCTCTGTTTAACAATGCTCTACTTGATGACTAGCTCTATTTAAAGATTTTTTGGCCGCTTGAAAATTGTAAATAAAGAGCCAACTGTACTTGTTTAGGTCACTGAAAACTTTCAAGTGTTAGAACAATACTATACTTTTAGATGAATACTTACAAAATTAAATATTTTCATCACCTGTATATTTCATTTTAGCAATTATATGTTAACTTTTCTCTTCAATTTCTCTCATTGATTTTTTAGAAACATTTTAAGTATTTTAAAAATAAATGCTATTTGTATGCAGAAGAAAGTAGTTATAGAATATTTTAGTTTTATGCTTATTTGAAAATTTACAAATTGTTTCAGCTACAATTAGAAGCAGAATCTGTCGTTGGCATCATCAGTATTCCCCAAATTGGTGGAAGTGAAGCTTGACCATTCCATGTGTTTATGTACAGTAAAAACTAAATCAATGAAACCTAGTCTTCCCAATCCGTATTGTATAAGAATGTGCACATTTTATGCACATGTATATATGAAATAACTATTTATGTACAATTGATTTGTTCCTTCTGGGTGTCCAGCTGGCAAGATTTAACTTATCTGTTGTATTCTATTTATGAAAATTTTATTTGAGTAAAGATGAAAACACGTATTGGTCCAGGTTTTTATCTTTAGGTCCGCAATTTGTGAAAAAAGGTTATTTCTGTGAACTCTTAATTTCTATAAAAAAAGAAACATTTTTAGACATTTCCTCTTTTTTAAAAATTTAATGAAAAAATGAAAATGTATTTTTTAGCAATCACAGATCTAAGATAAAACTTCTTTGGCCCTAAATATTTTGCTGGGGATGATTTGGAAGTTGAATTTTTATTTTCTCTTTTTTTTTTTTTTATGTATACTAATGTTTTGTTTTAGGTAAGGAGTTGACTAAGCTAACAAGTTAGAAAGAGTGGTTTTTCACAAATAAATTTTTTTGAAAAGGCCGCAAATTCAACCCATGACTGGACAGAGCTATGAAACATCAAAATTATTCAACTCTAAAATCGTTCAAATATAAATTTTACTAAGATTTTAAGTCGAAAGCGCAATTTTATTGCTGAATTAAATCGTTACAAATTACACAAAGTTTTAGTTTCTTAATAAAATTTTTAAACAATTCTTACAAAGTATACTAAGTTGATACTAGAGCTTTTTTACTGAAAAAATAAGAAATTTCAATTTTGTACATGTTCTGGTACTTTTTTTAAAAAATCAATTTAAAATGCATTTTTTAACACTGACAATAGGGAAGTTTTTGATTTTTCAATTTTATTTTTATATGATAAAGTAACATGTATGAACATTATAGGTGAAAAAATTTTTGCGATACGATAAGTAGTTTTTTTAAAATTAATTCTTAAAGTTCAAGCGCTTGTGACGTCAAATGGCATAGGAAGTGACTTCATGCGCTCTTCCGATAGGGGAGAAGCCGAAGGTCACGCATTCGACTTCGAAGACGAAACGTAAAAGGCTTATCTCCTCGCATTTCTGGAACATTAAACCTCTCATCCCTCTCGGAAATATTCGAATATCATCATTGATGTTGCATGAGGAAGATTATTTAGATTGTGCTTTAACGAATCCGGTCTCCATAGTGTGTTCAAAAGGATTATTGAATTTCTAAAAAATAAAAATATCAGCGCGCTCAAAATGTCCCTAGCCAAATATGAATATTTAATAGGTTGCAACTTCCCTATTTTGTATACATACGTAAATTTGAAACGTTATGTTTCATGCTGATCAACATTTTTGAAGCAGATTATTATTTATTAGATTAATGAGTTATATGAATCATCTGAAGGGTTTGTTGTAAAAAGTAAAAATATCTATAATTTACAAAATTCCCTTCTGAAGCATAACTTAAAGTTTTAAGCATGCATATTTTAAAGAGAAATTTTTTCTATTCTGGTTGCAAATGTAAAGTTTGGAAATTATCTGGATCCTTGGTAATTATCTGGAAAATTCTTAATTAAAATTACCTAGATGAGAAAAGGATGAGTCTTATTTCTTCAGTACAATTTTTCAGTTAATTTAAACCAATTTCCTTTTTATTCCCCTCTAATTCAATTTTGATTTTTATAAAACCATGTCTGTTTCATTTGCATGTAAATTTGAACACAACCAAAAAAAGGCATGTTAACTTCCTGGATGCATTCGATGAGGTTGTCAAGATGTATGTATCTTGAAAACGGTAGAAGATCTAAATTATGTGTACATAAATTATGTCGTCAAGTTGTGCACCTTCTGATTGCAACAAGTTATTTTAAAAGGGATGTTTATACGTTTTTCTGTCAAATTAATTTTATTTCAAGTCATTTTACATAACAACCTGTTATTTCTAATCAATTCCTCTCTTGTATTTGAATATTTCATGCCACTTAAGGGAGTGGTTAACACAGACATCTCAATGCTTTTATATTATTTACTGCACGTAGTAAATAAGTCTTCAATAGGGGACAAGTTTTATATTAAGATTTTAATGAAAGTCATTTAGCTACTAAATATGCAACTTAAATTTATACCTGAAGCACCTGAGATTAAACGGAACTTGCAACTTTTTTTTTACTTGGAGCTTTATAAACTTCAGAAAAGAATCAAGTCCAATTTCTATTGCAGATGTTTTTTTATAAAAACCTGTTTATCAATTTTTGGAAATGGGAATAAAAAAGGGAAATTAAAGGAACTTTTTTTAGTAATAAAATAATTTTAGAATTAGTGTAATAGGATTAAAATGATCTGTATTCATACTAACATGTTTATTGTTGTAAATTTGGAAGAATTTTACATCAATTTTACCCCAAACTTTAGGTAGTTTTTGCAATTTGTTTTTTTTTTAGATTACAAAAATTCCCTATGGTTCCATGATTTCAGATTCTATGATCAAGTTAATTTTCTGAATAGCTGGCTCATGCCCATGTAATCGAAAAAGAAACATGAAAATAGAATGTCAACAAATGACATTTTATATTTTTTGAAAAGTAGAAAATTTAAGAGTTATAGAACAGTTGTGTGAAAGTAAAAATAAGGCATGTAAGCAGTTAAAAAAAAACTAAAGCCATAAAACTAAACCAAAGATTTTTAAGACTGTACTGTCCAACCACGGATTGCATGGAATTTTCAAACATCCAGATAAGACGAATCTATGTGAAAAAGGGGGAAAAGTAAAAATGTGATGTGCATATTCCACTCATTTCAATGAGACTCTGCTTCTGTAAAAGCTGACATTGGTAAAAAATAATAGATTCGTCCATTTTTGTCTGTAAAACGGATGTTTGTCTTTCCATACACTCCATGGTCAGACAGTACAAACATTGAGTAATCTTTCAGTAAGTTACCGCCCTAAGGCCAGGGCTAAGGCAGAAGTACATAAAATACACCGCCAGCTCAGTCATTCCATCCGAGGACTGCAGTTTTGTGCTAATTAGCACTCATCAGCCTGGAATTTCCACCTCCAGCTCAGTTACTTCCTATTCTGGGCTGATGAGTGCTAACTAGCACGAAACTGCAGTCCTAGGATAGAATGACTGAGCTGGTGGTGTATTTTATGTATTGAGTAATCTGATTTTCACAATGTTACCTATCCGTGCTAATTCTTGGTTGCTGGATGCCCAACACTACTGAATGTTCCCATGCCTTTTTACTGGTCAAGATACTATGTGCCCCTAAAGCTTTCATATGCAAAAAGAGAAATGGCTACTTGAAAAGGCCTCTCAGGTATAATGAATTTATAACTGCCGGTGTGACATGGAGAAGA
The DNA here is from genome assembly GCF_026930045.1 of Uloborus diversus. Classification (NCBI taxonomy): domain Eukaryota; kingdom Metazoa; phylum Arthropoda; class Arachnida; order Araneae; family Uloboridae; genus Uloborus; species Uloborus diversus. The sequence goes on along the minus strand of NC_072732.1, from coordinate 25,624,572 downwards.
CTTGGCAATGTGCCAAATAAGGATCCATTATGACTTGTTAAGACTGTATACTACACATTTAAAACATATGTTCCTGAAACTGTACATAGTATTATCAGAAGTTTGCATTGATTTTAAATTGTTATGTGTAAGTATCAAGTTGGATTGTTACCTAATCATTACAAATGTTTTATAAAAGAGAAGTTTATTTTTTGATATCATTTGTTACAGAATAAAAGTTTCAAACTCTGCTGTTGGTATTTCGTTTAAAGTGTCACAAACATAAACCTGGTACAGATACAGGGAGTGGGTCATTCAAACTTGCACTCACTAACAATACATATACACTGCATAATTTTATTAGTTCTAAGTCGATGAGAAATAAAAACAAAAAATATAGTTAAGATTCTTAAGTACAGAGCTCCTACTCTTCCAGCATGTATAAAAAGTATCTTTCTCATGCAGATTTCTATATATATTGCCAATTCACATATCATATTAAAATATTCATACAGTTAACTTTAGCACTAGAAAGACTAGCAGCGGTCATTTGGACCGCCATACTTAAAATATTGGAAATTTCTTCTTTTCGGGATTTTTAATCATGGAAAGGATTTATTTCTATATGTCAAAGTCTAGTCATTTTAAACCAAACGTTCCTAATAAGAAAAATATGCCTGTTTCAACACTCAAAGTTATGATTGGAAGCATGATAATGATAAGAAATTATCTTCATGACTTGAGCCGCACTTTTATTCGTTGATTTTTTGTCATTAATTGATCGGTATTGTCTATCTTCTCAAATAAAGATTTACCAAATACACCTTTGTTCATGCAAAATAAAAATGGCGGATGCCATTGCTAAATCTGTTTACATCTGACTGCGAGCTTCTATTGGTTGTTGGATAACTTTGTCAGAAACGTAATAAATTCAATATTTTTCAGCTCTTTATTACGCCGTGTTTACGCTGTGCGAAAATGTAAAGACCCGGATGTAGGTAAGATTTTATGTTTCTGCCTTCGGTTTCTGTCCATTTTTTGCCTATGTGGAGCCCACACTTAAGTCTATAGGCTGAACTAAATTTATTTCACATATGACCCACACTGCAAATGGGGAGGCATTAAAACTTAAGAAATCAAACCAAATTATCAGAACTTTGATCTAGATATGCATTGATACTAAAGATCAAGAGTAGCAGTCGTCACTAGCCATGTGGATGATTGAAAATATTAACAACATTTGCCACTTTCCCAAACCCACTTGTTATTACTAAATATTCATGCCGTTAATTGGTTAACCTTTTTATATTTCAGTGTCAATTTAAAAGCTGATTTGTTGTTTAGTTCCATTTTTTATGTTTACACGGATAAAACAAAACAATTCTTAATATTTAATTAATATTCTTCAGACTCTTCTTCAACAATTTGAAAAATTTCAATTCAGAAATGAATAAAATTTTTTATACTCATGACTTTAACAAAAGAATAATTCACAAAAAAAGGTAAGTATTGAACACTTTATTCATTTAAAATTCGTACACATGCAACACAAGCTTACTTACTTATATATGAACATTCAAAATAATTGCTACACATTTCCATGGAATTCTTCCAAAAGCATATGGAGAAATACTTTTATATTTTGAAACTGCATGCTTCACCTGTCAACTAGAAGACATAAATCGATTAAATAACGGAAAACTTAAATGGCAGAGATATGGGATGCATGATACCATATTCACACTGCCATGAACCATTCTATGAAAAGCAAATACAGTTAACCCGTTTATCGTGGTTAATTCGTTCCAGATTTTACCGCGATAACTGAATTTCTGGGAAGTAGGATACTGAATTTATAAACCGAATATTGTCTTAACTAGAGCACATGAAACTTATTTTACGACAACTTAAATAGGTTTCTAACATAGTTAGAGCCCCTTAGACATGAAACTGCATTCTTTGCCACCATTATATTTGTATAACTTAATCTATTGCACAAAATTCGACGAAATATATATCACATTGTTAATTATTGAGAAATAAACTACACACACACACATGAAGTTCTTACAATCTACTAATCTATGAAAATAGCTCAACTTGTTCGATGATGAATTAATTGCCAGTTAGTGACCGTATAAACCCCCGTTCTTCCTCTCTACATTTATCCTCATTAAAGGTATTAAGTATACACCGTATACAACTTGCAAAGCTAGTACATTATGGAACACCATCTATAGATGCATTTACATCCCCTAGTAATAATACAGTGATTTATACTTTCCAGTTAGTGTTTAACGTTTAAAATGAAATAGCGATTCCCTTAACCCATTAAGCGCCGCTATATGAACCACATTGAAATTACTTAAGTTTTCATGTGTTTTGATATTCAATACACATCTCTAATCATATGTAGCTGAAATTTTGCAAAAATATTTATTAGGTTAGGAGATATGGTATGGTCCCAAAATGGGAGACTTGGCGTTTAATGGGGACAACATACATATCCCTGCCACTATGTTGATACTTGAATAATTTCTGGCTAAATCCAATTAGAAAGCCCTAAAATCGTTTTTATGTAATTAATATGGCTAGGTATTGGTACTTTATATACATATTTTACATATTCAAGCTTTAAAATGTAAAACTTTTAAGTTTTCATGACACCCAAAGCTATACATTTTGGGCCCCCTTGCAACAAAAGCCGTGGAGGCCAGCCGTAGAGGCTAGCAGCGTATATTTGCAACATTAATAAGTATTAGTATGCTAGTTATTTTTAATTTCTTGAGCCGTTGGGGCCCTTAAGAACGTCTCCCCCTCCCCTACGACCTTACATCACTCCGCGTCTGGTTTTCATTCGTGTTGAATTCCTTTTTCTTATACATTTTTGTACAAAATGGAACTTTTCCCACACATTTTACTACCTTTTAGCAAAAAGCCTTAGGATTTTCATACACAAAAAGAGAAGAGGTAGCTTTTTTCTATTAACCATGTAGGGGGATCGAGCAATGGTAAATGACAAGGACATGAAGCACTATATAAAATGTATCTAAATTTAAATGGAACTAAGATATTTTTGGGCTCCCTGATGGTGTAATTGTGTTATTATAGGCAAGGGTTTTTTTGCAGTTAACATTTCGGTTGCTGCACAACATGTTTGATGACATGATTTATTCATTATCATAATGTTTTTAGAGATAAATGTCTAGCATGCTTCACATTGAGGAATTATCAAAGGTCATAGTTTCTCCGATTTCATCCAACAAATTATGATAAATGGTAAAAATATAAAGTGAGACAGTTATCGCATTATATCTGTGATCTAAACGATTTCGATTAAAGTTTTTTTTTCTTAACTATCTGAAAAGAATTTGGCGATTCACAAACAAGTGATCCTGCACTCATCTTCTTGTTTTAAGCTAAAATACAGTAAAATCCCTCTAATACGGACACTATCGGGACAAATTTTTTTGTCCGCAGTAGAGAGGTGTCCGCAGAACAGGGGTTTAATAATTTTATTTGCATTAGAACTGGGGAATTAAAAATTGTCCGCATAAGAGGGGTGTCCGCCTTTGAGGGGTGTCCGTTAGGAGGGGTTTCACTGTATATTATTTTAATAGTGTTTGAAGCTCGTAGAAAAGTCAAAAATTCTTACTACATTTTTGATTTCAAAAAAAAAAAAAAAATAGTGAAGAAATTTCTCTATTGAAATTCAACCTCCCTAATTGAAGGGGGAGCGCCCTCAAGGGGGAGAGGAGCATGGATCTGACTGAGCTATAAAATTATTTTATGGTGGGGGGAGGAATAGTTTTAAAGGGAATTTGAACTTCTTTTACGGAAATCTCTTTCGTGATCTGTAGAAATTCAGAGAGATGCGTCATCCTCCTTAGGGAGTATTGGCACCCCTGTTTCTCCAGAACTTTCTTCTAAACGAATGAAATGTTACTTGCTTTGATAAAAGCACCTGCTCTTGACCTTGAACAATAAAAGAGTGTTTACAATGAGAAACTACAAAGGGGGCTGTGGCTTCAACAGGAAAAAAAGGGAGAATTCATTCATGCAAAATGGGTGAAGACGATTTCTACTGGGCATGACTTGCTCTGCTAATCAGAACACGCCAAGTCTCCCATTTTGGGACTTCAGTAAATAAAGTCCTCTAAAACTTTTTTAAATTATTGTTCTTCGGCCCTGTTTGTTGTGATTTGAAAAAAGGTCTATTGAACTTCATATTCCATGTTCCTAATTTCCTGCATTTGCATTTATTATTTTTAGGGAATTTTTTCCCCGTGTAATGCAAAAACAAGAATTTTTTGCAAAATTTAAAAATTTTTCAAAAAAGAATTTACATTCCAAACCTTTTTGAAAAAATTACCAGTGAAGTTTGGTTCTCTATCATTCATTTTAAAAAATTTCAAAATGATATCTTAATTACTTGATGAAGAAAAAAATCTTAATTGAAGGTTCCCAAAATGGGAGACTTGGCGCTTAATGGGTTAACTTTCTCCGGTGATTTTATACCTCCATTCCCTCAACTAGTACAACTACACGCCTCAGAAGAGCTCAGCTTACTTAAAAAGACATACATTGTTATTCTTTTGTAGGAAAAAGTTTACACCAGCACATGCAAAAGGCTAGTTACTGAATTTGAAAGAAAAAAAAATAAATTGAAAAAAACGCCGCAAAGTAGCGAGGGATGACTGTAGATCAATGTACTTATGAAGAAAAAAATCTGTTAAATTTGACTTAAATTAACAATTAAAGAGGAACAAAAAGCATGAACTGATAGAAATTTTAAACCTTTGTTTTATGAGATATTTACAAATGATTCTACTGAAATTTATAATGAATATTGATAAAATAACAAATGATAGAAGACCACTGCAGATAATTTTATACAACCCACATTCAAAACCTAAAAAAAATTACATCATGAGTTTTTGAAAAGGAAATAAATAGAACATTAAATGTACATGAAATTGTAGCATGTGACAATCGATATCATAGACTAATAATAAGAGTAGACCGAGCTTTCTCAGACTTGCTGATGAAGAAATTGGTTCATGAATACATCATGTGACTGGTGGAAGGCTTGGCGAAAACTTTGGCAGCATGGTTGCTGGATGGCAACATTATCTATAGTTTGGCACTCGACATGTATTTTAAGACGTAATGTGTTTGCATTATAATTTTTTTTTTCCAGGTGCAGAGATTGAATTGTTTTTCTTTTAGTTATGCATTATTTTGACGTTAGTAATTAGTTTTTGGTCACAGTTTTCAGTAACTTTTATTTAATTCGGAACTGCTACGTCAGCGTTGGAGTGAACCTAATGACGTAAACGTTTTGCGTTAACGCAAAAATGTAATAATCGGTATCTTAAATTGAAATTAGGTAAAAAATCTTACTGTTTGCCGATTTTTTTTTGGCGCTTGCATCTTTAATTGCTCAGAGAGTTATTGAAATTGACTATAGAAAATGCACAGTACTATCTAAACGAAAAACTCACTATATTAACAAAATATTTACAACTAAGAATAACAAATTTACAAATCGGACTCCATAAAATATCATTCTTCCGTGTTGCATCAATTCTATTTATTTTATTTCTCGCAATCGTTGATCGTCTGCTACGATCAACGCCCGCTGTTGCTAGGATATCCACCAGTCACATGGTTTGGTTTATGAGCAGCAAAAGGGTTGCCATAGCTCGGTCTACTCTTATTATTAGTCTATGATTGATATCAAATTTCTGAATTATTAAAATTTACTTTTGGGCTTTTGAAAATTATATTTTTAATAGTGCTTGAGATTCTATGAACATTTTAACATTAAATTTCAACAACTTTTGTATTCAGACTTTTTCAAATTTAAAAATTATTTTTATCAGTTCTATTCTTAGTTTCAAATTTTCTTTGAGTTAATCAGAAATATTATGATGATGATGTTATAAGAAAACTTTGAAAAATTGAAACAAAAATAAAATCTTGCACTGTAAATATCAGCAAATTTAATAGTTGAACAATATGTTTAGTTCTTTTAAGAAATGTCCGGAAATAAAACAGAAAAATGATCTATTCATTAAATGGTTTAACTAATCAATATCGAAAAGAATTTAGGAGGGGGGGGGGGGGGACTTTTCATCTCCGAATTTTCTATGGGACCAATGAACTTTTATTCTTGATTTCCTTTCAAAATTTTTAAGTTATCATTTTTGAAACCCATTAAGAAAAAATTCACACCTTTATTTGCAATGTTTGAGGTTTTTTCTGAAAGAAAAGAGTGATTAAGGAATTAAAATTGTTTTTGCCACCCTATTGCAATCCTCCTAAAACAACTGTACAGATATGTAGGATCATGTGATCATGGTATTTCCTCATGTAATAAATAGGCAATTCTCCAAAATCCTATCAATATGTCCTTGTAGCCTAACACAAAAATTGTTTAAACCAGAAAGTATTTTCATTTTTTTACTAGTTAGAAATATTTTATCTGATGTTATTCTGCTCTTATTAAAACAATAACTCATTTAGATTTTTATACAAAATTTTTTAAATAACCAGAAGGTCACTTTTGGCGTGTCCCCAGCCGTTTTCCAAATGGATTTAAATTATTTTAAGCACTTAAAGGTGTAAAATAGCATTCTTTAAATAAATTTAATTATTTAAATCATCAAGGTACATCGTTTTAAACTTTGCCCTTAGGTTTTCATGTCATTCTCCTGTCCTAGGAATTAATTCAATTATAATCGATGAAAAAAAAGGAATTCTGTTTTGCTGTGCTACAACGCTGTTTATTATCACCATTTTGTAAGACTCCTTGAGTATTAAGTTCGTGTGATTTGTCTGCAGTTCTTACTAAAACTTTGAAGTTCAAAAACGGATAAGTACAGGGGTCTGGCCAGAGGATATTTGGGTCCGTTAACGGACCTTTCACAAAAATCCGATCAACCAAAACGGACCTTTCACAAAATCCTCATCAACCAAAACAGACCCTTCACAAAATTCTGATAAACAAGAACGGATCTTTCACAAATTGTTTAGTGAAAGAGCAAATCTGAAAGAAAAATAACGCTTATTAAACCTTTAAACCGATAATTTTTGGAACCTTTTTTAAAGTCAAATTAGAAGGATCAGCTTATACAAAATGTGCTAATTTTACAAAGAAAAAAAAATCGGCACCCTTTAGATGCTTCCATTTTCTTTTATGTGTCAAAAATTAAAATGCTGAATCGATGGTTTATTTTTTTTTTTTTGCTTCAACTGTGTCCACAGATATTAATGATATGTTTATCATAGCACTCTAAAATGCAGTTTCGAAATAATTTTACCAAAAATATTTCTTTTACAAGCCGTTTTAATACTTTTGATACATTCACTTTGAGAATAGCGATCTCTTTGCATCTGCTATGGGAATCCGATTTTTTGAATGTTTGATGTTTAGTACGCTTTGTTAAGTGGTAAACAAATAAAATCTCTTTTTATTTTTGTTAAAATCACGGAATTTATAAGTTTTAAAAGAAATTCTGTGCTTTTTAAGAGTGTCTTGGGTCAAAAAATTAAATGCTGAACCCTTGAGGTTTTTTTTTTTTTTTTTACAATTATTTTAAATGCTGTACAGAAATGTTTCTAGTATAATTTAACATAATGTAGAATGGTAGATAGATATTGCTACTTGAGAGAACGATGCCCCCCCCCCCCCCGCCAAATACTAGAAAAACACCCCAGAATGATATTCTTAACATAGAAAAGGAAAACACTCAACTTTAAATTTAAATGATGCAGTTTGTGCCCTCTCTAAATTCTAAAAATTCGTTTTAACAAAAAAAAACCTTTTTTTTTGCGAAATTATTCGTTTTTTCACAAAATTAATTCACTTTTCACAATATTATTTGATTTTTCACAAAAAACGAACCCTGTGAAAAATCCTGGACAGACCCCTGATATAACATTTTTTGCTGTCATTCTCCAGGACAAAGTTTCTGTGTTAAATAAAAGAAAAATAATAATTCCACTCATACATAATGTGTAGTTGAATTAAGACTTTAGAATCAAAAAATAACATTAGTTACCTTAGTTATAATCCTGGGCTTACGCAACAGGCAAATTGTATGGAAAATACTCCTGTCCTAAAAAAAGTCACACTCCTGGTGTAAAAAAAAAATCAATCACTCTTCTAGCATTATTTCTCAAGCATTGGTAATTCATCTTGTAAAATAGAAGGATTTATTTCCAATACATTAGTAGGAGAATAAGATCGACTAAAAACAATAAAGTTAAATTTGGCAAACCATAAATAAAAAATATATCAGTGGAATAATTCTTTTTTTTTTTGTTGTTGTTGTTCAGAGGAATCGTTCCAAAAGAGATTTATTGGTTAGACATTTCTTTATCTAAATGTTGATTGAATAGGTAAGTGAAGTTGCTATAAGTTTCGTTGTTGCTTTAAATTAAAAGTAAAATATATGTTATTGATATTGCTGATTCCCTTTTTGTTTTATGTTTGTACAGTAAACTCCCGATTATCGGCGGTCGGATTAACTGCTGCTCGGATTATCCGTGGGTCTTTTCACATTCCCCCCCAAAATTATGATCGTGTGATTGTTCGCTTTTAGATTTTACATTTTTTTATAATCAATGTCAGTAGATGCAACGTAGCAATGTTTTCAGTTAGAATTTAAATGCATGCGCGAGTGTTATTAATATTAATATATATATATATATATATATATATATATATATATATATATTTTTTTTTTTTGCCATCGTATACACTAAGTATTGTTTTTTACTTATTATTCGGATTATCCGCGGTTTCGCTTATCCGCAGTTACCATGCCACCCTATTCCGCGGATAATCGGGAGTTTACTGTATTTCCTGAACTATAAAACAATTCATGGGTAACTTTTCTTTTTGTAAATTTTATCATAGTGTATGGCTAACTTAAAATTTTAATGTAGCAATCTATTTTTTCGTTGAAATGAATGTCCATTATTCGAAGTGTAAGCTATTCATATTCAGAGTGAATAATAGGAGAAAACTATGTGGGACTTGGGGAAAATGGGGGCACCCGTTAAGGGAGGTTTTACATAAATTTTGTTTTGTCATTTAATAACCATACTTTTTGATTGATGCTTCAATTATTTCTTTATTACTATAGTTACAATTTAGATAACCGATGAAAAAATTCATTTTGTAACTCTCCCGGTGCTGCTTGTTAGTCTCTTGCTGTATGAAAATTTGATCTCCTCTTTTGGGGGTGTAACTTATTTAGAGAAAAATAGAGGGAACTTATTTTAACTAAGTTCCCAAAGAGTAAATATAATTATTTTCAGCAATTTTTTTTTTCTTTCAAAAATATGATTAGAAAATGTCAGGTTTTCGGAAAATCACCCATATATTCATGGTATTTCCTCGCATAACCATAAAACTGCTTGGGAATTTCTTCATGGAATCAACGGATGATGGGTTTTTCCATTGCCAGCTGCGGATATAGTCACGTGATGTCGATATAGTCACATGATATGGCACAAGGCAGAATCCAGTAAGACGTGGACGGTCGGTCGCCAAATGAAATTTTGTGTTTGTGTTCTATGTTATCTATTTTGTTGATTAAACAGTTTACGTTAACCGTGGCTTAGAGTCATTTCCCCATAGATAAGTTTTTGCAGGTTTAATTCTTTTACCAGAATTGGTGAATAGAAAGATGTTTGTTGTTTTATTTTCTTTCCCAGTCACTCAGACATTTATATTGAAATCTGTCAATTGACTCCATTTCTGCAAAGGAAAGGTAAATGTTATTTGCAGAAATTAATTTTTTAGACATCTGAAGTTACGCATTATGGATTCCAAACTAATAAGAAAATGTTGGAATTTGACATTTTTTTTCGTGCTTCAGAAGAAACTAAGCAGTTTGGTATTTTGTATAGAATGTAATTTATACAAAATAAATCATTTTAAGCACAAGTGCAAAAATAATTATTTTTAAATTAATAAAACACTATTTCAATCTTTGAGTATAAAGTATCTTTAGTTTCCCATATTAACATGTTTGTCATGCTAAAACAGCAAAATTTAAGCTTGAAAACTTTCAGCTGGGAAAAGCAGAGCAAAGGAATTTCTTCGTAGAGCTGCGGAATTCCGCCTTTTTTGCGGAGCAACTTCGCAAAATGTAGAGCAGTTGGCAACCCTGTTATTGTTCTCTTTAAATAGAAAATTCAGAATCAAAATGTCATCCAGACTATCACCCAATTTTAACTAGAAGTCAAAAACTTTATTTATTAATAACTCACCATATCACTATGCCTGGACATAAGACCTCAACCAGGTAAGAAGACACATCCCATGTGGTTGGTGGTTTGTCTAGTCCACTGTTTCACCAGATGACCCAGATTCCATTCCATGCATGGTTCCCGAGAACCACTACGTTTTCTATACTGTATGGTAATCCTAAGACTTCATGCTGAAAGATTGGGAGTTGTGAGGGTCAATCAGTCCAGATCCTTAGCTTTTCCAATCCTAGGAAGATAATATTTATAAATTACTAGCTGTACCCGACGCGCGTTGCTACGCCAACAAAAAAATACATTATACTGATTTTCATGACAATCGGTTGAACGGGGCAGAAGTTGCTACTCTGCAGTGCCACCTGGTGGCGAGTGGCTTCAATGAGCATATTATGCACCTTCTCCGTGGAAAAATACATATATATATAGCAATTTTCATAATAATCGGTCCAGGTATCAAGTGAAGCCGTGACTATACTCAAATTTTGTACTCACGCAGTTTGCAAGATCAATCAACCGCTAAAAATATCAAATAGAAAAAGTTTTAAATCCCCCCGTTGCATGAAAAGCCATAAAACAATAAAGAAAGAATTTATTTGTTCAAACTCAAGAAAAATGGCAAAATTTCTGCAGCCGATAATTTTATTCGTATTTATCCAATGGATTGTGACTTAAATTGGAATAAAAAAGGAACTATCGATCGGATTTTTTTCGAACTGGTCTATAAACATTCCCAATACCAAAAATAACAAACGTTGAAAGTTTCACCCAAATCTGCCGGGTAGTTTTTGAGTTCATGGATGACATACTAACATTCATTTTTATATATATAGAAGATTGTTATGAGTTGAGTCTGGATTATATGCATTAAAAAATCATTAAAATTATATACAATAAAAAAATATGCATTTCTGGTTTTTTCACTTATGTGGACTAACTGCTACATCTGATATGACTGGGTTTTCTATTTTTGCATTATGCGCAGCCATGGGAGAGGTTTTGGAATTAAAACCATCCCCAGAACTCTTAACACATTAATTTTTCCCTTCACAAATAAAAGGAAAATACAGTATTTAAATTTTCCAAATGATAAGATTTTTACAAAATAGCTTACTGATCAGGAAACCCAATCACAATTCAATTTTCAACACTAAAAGGAGATCATGGTCACTCAGTATTTTCAGCGCTGAACAAATACTTTCAAGGAAAACCAGGTGTTATGTCTTTCTCCTGAAGTTTGAGTGCTACCTTGATGAGCTACAGAATAGTTCTCTCTAACTTAAGCGTAATTCAGACAACGTCCGCACATTACGTTAAGCGGGCAGATGTATGTTTTCCGAAAAGAGAGAAGCATTCATGTATTGCGAACGCCAGTAACGCACATGTCTGTACTCTCACCCAATAAAGAGAGCATGCTCATCTCGTGAAGACCAATGAAATACGACTCCCAACTCTATGGAAGTCAGATATCTAGCTTCTCGTCATGTTGACAGGTCCCGTACAATACCGCTTGCTATCATGGTTTTAGTTAGCAACTGGTTTTAGGGGGAAAAGCGTCGGTGACATGCTGTACGGGCGACATGTGAATGTTGCTTTAAACAGGGGTGATTGTGAGTTCATCAAAAAATACCTGAAAGTTTCAAAGCGAGAACGGGGGAGGGGGGAATCTTTGGCCCCTATTACTTAAGTGCACCTTTGCCATAGTATTAAATATTTTTGGGTCAAAATATTGTGTGTACATTTGATTAAATTTTTAATGGGTAACGAAGTTACTTTTGAGCTGGTGTTATACAAATTATCTTGACATTTGTCCATCTTAAGGGATAGGTGTCCATCTTAAGGCTCTTGCAGATATATTTGATGAATATTATATAATTTAAAATAAATTGCGGAGGTAGGGAGATAAAAGCATTAAAAAAAAACATAATTCCGGTATTTTTGGACATAAAAATACCGGAAATACGTCTGAAAATACCGGAAATTCGGTAAAATACCGGAACACAATCACCCCTGCAACTGGTTTTAGGGGGGAAAAGCTTCGGTGACATGCTGTACGGGCGACATGTGAATGTTGCTTTAAAGGAAAGAAATTGAGGTGCTAAAAATTAAACTGATTACATAAAATTATCAATCTGCCTTAACACTTCCATTTTTAAGAAAAAAAAGAAAAACTAGTTTACATGACAAGCGCAAGAAACCTTGTCACACCAGATTTTCTGTGGCTCCTTCCGAATTCTCTTCAAAAGATCAAAACCATTATTAGCTTGCATTTGATAAAGTGACTTAACTGTTGCTTGATTTTGACCTGTACTTTTACTTTGCAAGATTTTTAAATGGCTATTTCAGTAAAAAATGTTTCTTCCCCAACTGTTCCCAGATTAAGTTCACCAAATTTCCCTGATTTACACACCAATGATAGTGTTTTCCTTTCCTAGCCCTACCCGAAAACCAATTAAATAAAATGCAGTGTTTAAAACATTTTAAGCTGTTAATTAAAAATATATTTGGAAAAGATGCTCCTTTTTTTTAATAAAAATAGCATATTAAATTATCTTCAGAGAAATTATTATAGGGAATCTAAAACAAATACTTTACTTCCAGTAACAGTTAACATAAGAGTTCCAAGAAAATATTAAAGCCACTCTTAAAGACGTATTGTTTATTTGGAGTAAGAGTGCCACAATACGAAGAAATGAAATTTTACGGAGAAGTGTTTGAAATTTAACTCCCTTCAGGAAATTTGCTGCAAGAAAGGTAAATTTGCTGTGCTCTCCAGTGGTTAATATGAGAACAAAAAAACTGTCATTATTTTCCAAAGAAAATATTGTTACAAATTCTGTAAATAGTAATTATTGTAGTAACGTAACCTGTAAATAGTTTCCCGTAATGAATATACAGCCCCTATACATTCGGCTGAAGTATACAATCCCCCTATTTTTTGTTTTTCATTGATGAAATCAGATAACGGTCTACGAATTTCGAGAAGGATTTCGAATGTGTGGAAACTTTTTGATGTTTATAAAAGCGTCCCGCATGATAAAAAGTCGAGTTTCGATTGAGAATTCGAACTGAGAGTGTATTAGCTCTGTTTATTGCGAGGCATTTCGCTGTGTTGTTTTCGTATTTGGAAGTAAATACATGTGTAACCGTTGAGTTTACAGTGTTGAGTGATACTTGTTTAATTGCTGATGATTAATTTAGCAGTTGTTGATGCTCTTTCCTGTACGTAGTGTAAATAAATTTCCTGTATTTTTAATCAAGAACGTCCTTTCAAGAAAATTGGAAGCAGCACCGGATTCGTTACAATATCATTAGAAGCCTTTTTAAGCGAAAATGAAAAGAAAAAATTTCGTATTGTGGCACTCTTCTTCCAAACGAGCAATATCTAATCATGATAAAACTAAAGTTTATATGGAAATAATTTTGAATTGGATATTCAAGCAGTATAATTGTTCCTGCAAGAATAACAAGTAATAGTACTCTACAGGGTACAGGGTTGTCACTCAATTTTGGGAGAAAAATTCCCTGGGTTTTCCCTGTATGCAACACTACAAACAAGCGTACACTGATATTTAAAAAAGAAAATTAACTGAGAAAATAACATGGAGATTGTATATATATTTAACTTTTAATACAAGAAAAAAAAACTTTTCGTAACCATTCATTACTTGGATCTATAAAGATAAAAGTGAAAAGTTCAGCAAAACAATGAATATTGATGACTAATGTCATGCTCTCAAAATTAAATTAGCATAAAATTCAGGATGCATGTCAAATTAAATAATAAATAACTTTTGCATGAATGATAGACATTTTAATATTTACTTAAACAAAAACAAGAAAAAAAAGGGAAAGTACCTTTTTATTATTTATTTCGGTAGTTTATATATTTGAGCATTAATTTTACATTTTCAATTTAAAAATTCCCTGCGTTTTCCAGGTTTTTGAGAAATTTTTCAAAATTCCCTGTATTTTCTGTTTTTTTTTGTTGATTTTTGAATTCCCTGTATTTTTCCTGTTTCTTCAGTTTTCCCTGTGGCGTGGCAACCCTGTAGTAGTAAAAGTATAGAAGCAATGTTGTTTTATTTTCTTAAATAATTAAGACATATTATGCAAAACAAATTGAAACCCTTTAGCAACCAGTCATACCGAGCATCTAAATCATCAGGACTCTAATCAGGAACTTAAGTTTTAATGAATGAATACAGCATTTTAACCATTAAAAATTAATAAAAACTGCACACAACTCAATTTTAAATGATTTCCTTTGTAAAAAAAAAAAAATCTTAGATACTTTTGTAACAAACATTGAAATGCAAAAAATAATAATTAAATTCAAAATATTATAAAACTTGGTTTTAAAAGAGTTTGAAAAAAAAAAAAAAAAACAAACTTCGTATAATCTGAGGGGACAGTGAATAATACGATGGCAAAAAAACAAAGTTGATTTTCATTTGACATTTAATTTTAACAATTGAATAAAAAACTCCAAGTAATAACTTTTAAGATTTTGTGAGTATTAATTTAAAAAACAAAGATTTTTCTCTTGAAGTTGTGATTATAATATGCTAATTACTTCAAGACAATGAGTAAAGGCAAGAGTGCTAAGTCATTAATGACGACTTCCTCTTTGCCTGTAGGGTTGTTTATTCTACGTAGCATGGAACGCATGGAGGGAAAATTCAAGCTAAGTAAAAAAAAAACTTTACACACAGAAGCAATTTTGGGAAGTTCATCCTATGGTTAATAAGTTAAGATTCAATACTTTGATCTTGAGGAAAAGAGATGCACAAATAAATCAGTGTATAATCACACGTTTTACTTTAAAACAAACCTGAGGAAAATGTGTAGGGAATTAAGAAACTTAATTTTGCTAAGATTTTTTTTTTTCATTTAATCAATTTGCCAAATTTTTGTTATTTTTAAAAAATTCCCTGATAAATAAAATTCTCCGACTTTTCCCTGATTTGTCGCTAGGGTTGCCAGCAGGGCTGCGGAGTCGGAAGGAAAATGGCCGACTCCGACCCCGACTCCTGGATTTTGAAACGCCCGACTCCGACTCCAACTCCGACTCCGGATTTTTTTAATTGTATTTTTCAATTCCCTCTCTCCCTTCAGGAGAAGGGGGGAAACCTTTAAACAGAGATTAAAATATTAATTCCTTTTTATGAAAATTTCGCATTTTTTTTTGTAAACCCAAGATGCATACAACGTTAGAAATTAAATTTAAAAATCAAATTTTCCAACAGTTACGAGTTTAAAAATGAAATGACTTAAAAATTCCTTTAAAAAATTGAAAAGGACTACCTTGCCCCCTTTAATATTTAACAAATAGATATTGATCAAATAGTGTGTTTTCAATTTTTGAAAGCTGTAATTTGAGAGGAAAAAAGCTTTTTTTTCTCTAAGTCCAAGTTCTTGAGAGGGTGTGGTTTGCCCCGGGTGACACCCATGTGGTAGGTGACACCTAAAGTTAATTTCAGAGTTTATAAAAGGTATAAATACTTTAATTCTGAAAATTCTCCCGATTATATTTTAAATTATATTTCGTCAATAAAATTTCAACGAAAATAGGGCACATATACGTCAGGAGCAAATTTTACACAAAATGCAGCGGTATACAGATTTATACGAATAGTTTTTACTATACCTATATTTCTTCTTCGCTAAATTTTTAATTTTAATTTTATTGGCTGCTTTAGAATTAACCTTAATGTGAAGATTTTAAGATTAACTGCAATTATTTAGTATTGTAATCAAGAAATCATTTATACTTATTTTGCTCCAAATTTTTTAGTGAGAACCAAACTTATAGAAATAGTCTTAATAAAGAAAAAAAACATTAGATTATTTCATCGGATCTTTTGTATTCGTGTTTTCGCGCCAGAACTTATTTGAATTTGTCGATCACTCTCAAAAGTTTCCACCTGAGGTAAGGGCTCCGACTTGCTAAATTGTTACGTCCCTTTTACTATTTTATAACTGAGATCGAACAAAGCACTATATTTTTATTTTTATTTGAAATTGATTACTTGAAAATGTTAGGCGATAAAACTGTTTGCTGACAGTTGCTATATATTAGTTAAGTTAAAAAACAAGCAAACTAGGGGACGGCTACAGAAAGTTCGATAAGCACTCAAGCTAGCTGATTGCCATTGTAGCAGTTATTTTTTCATTAGTAACTTTTTATACATGTAATCGAATCAATTGCTAGTAGTCAGTTTTTAAAAAATGCAATGAGAGTCAGTAAAAATGAAAGACAAAAAGAAGCCCGGAGTCGGAGTCGACATGTTTTCTAACGACTCCGACTCCTTTACCCCAAAACTAGTCCGACTCCGACTCCACAGCCCTGGTTGCCAGACGTCCGATTTTAAGGGACAGCCCCGTATTTTGAAAAATTGTTCCACCTCCCAGGGAACTTCCATACGGGACGGCTTAGGTCCCGTATTCTAGCTAATAACAATATTTTATAATATGAGACAGTATTTTAACACTAGAAAGACCGAGGCGGTCATTTTGACCGCAAAAGATTTTCAAACGCTCATATTTGCTGCATTTAATTTTCAAACTCGTTTCCCTTTATTGACCTTTTCTAACTATTAACTAAGATCTGTCAAAAGTAATTTTATTTCTTTAAACTCATTATTACAGTCACCATAAGTGTTTATACCTATAAAGACTGACTGTGGTCATTTTGACCACTCATCAAACTGCTATTGCTTCCGGTTTTGTTTACTTTTCTCTTAACAGATATGTGCACTGTGGATTTTTTGTTAGTTACCAGGGTGAGTAACATTCTTTTATAATTAGTGGCTTTGAGTAGCATCTGTGGGTCAGGTGCTGTTTGAACTGTTAGGAAAATGCCTAACACCTGTTGGTCACGTGCTTTTTTTCTGCTGTTATAGCAGGGGGACAAAGTTGAGAACGGTGACTTTGACTTTAAAGAACATGTGACAAGACAAATGAAATTCTTTTGGTTTTGAAAAGAAGTTGATTTAGAACCGGTGGATTCTAAAAACTTGTGCTGGAATTATTTTGTGCACTAAAACATGTGTTTTGCTTGAAACATAGGAGTTGTTTCCTTCGATATTCTTGAAGGTTTCAGTCTCATAATTCTTTTTATGATTAGAAAATGAATTCTTGTAACTGTTGCAGGATTTGTCTGAAATTGATTGTGGTTCGAATGAACAGTCTGAGTCATCTGAAGAGGAGTACATTCTTAGCAATGAAAATAATATTCTTTCATCAGTTGATTGAGCAGGGGTCTGTCCAGGATTTTGTACAAGGCTCGTTTTTTGTGAAAAATCAAATAATTTTCTGAAAAATGAATTAATTTTGTGAAAAATCAAAAAATTTCGCAAAAAAAAAAAAAAAAAAAATTGTTTTTTTTTTGTTAAAACGAAATTTCAGAACTTAGAGATGGTACAAACTGCATCAATTAAACTTAAAGTTGAGTGTTTTCCTCTTCTACGTCGAGAAAATAATTCTGTATTTTTTTTCTGATATTTGGCGGGGGGGGGGGGGGGGGGGGGGCATCGCTCTTTCAAGTATCAATATTTATCTACCATTCTACATTACGTTAAATTATACTAGATATATTTCTTTCTGTACAGTACTTAAAATAATTGTAACAAAAATATAAAATAAAATTCAGAATAGGGTTCAGCATTCAACTTTTTGACCCAAGACACTCTTAAAAAGCACAGAATTTTGTTTAGAACTTATAAATTTCGTGATTTTAACAAAAATAAAAAGATATTTCAATTGTTTACCTCTTAACAAAGTGTAATAATCATCAAAAATTCGAAAAATCGGATTCCCATAGCGGATGCAAAGAGATCGCAATTCTCAAAGTGAAGGCATCAAAAGTATAAAAACGGCTTGTAAAAGAACTATTTTTGATAAAATTATTTTAAAATTGCATTTTAGAGTCCTATGATAAACATATCATTAATATCTGTGGACACAGTTGACCCAAAAAATAAAATAAAATAAACCATTTATTCAGCATTTTAATTTTTGACTCATAACAGAAAATGGAATTTTGCTTTAAAAACTTGAAATGAGAGTTCTAACAGAAATAAAGAGACTTTTCATTTATTTGAATCCTAATAAAGCGAAGTTAGCTTGAAAAAGAACAAAATATGATTCTCATATCAGATGTTAAAAGATTGCATTTTTCAAAATGTAGACATCTAAAGAAAAAAAAAACTGTAATTAAAAGAGTTGATTTAAAGTTAATCATCCTTGTTAGCATCGAAAAATCAAAACCCATATAATTTTCTCCCAAAATAACAATTAAACATCGCACCACCGCACCACCGTAAAAACGCAAATATTGCTGGCAAAATGATGAGAATATTTTCTAATCAAGTCACTATAAAGGTTCAACGCCAGACGCTAAGTGATGATAATTTTGAAGTTGGTAACCCTATCTGAAGCAATCATATTTTTTCCTCACCCTTACTATCCCTTTGCAGTTCTAAGTTCATTTCGCAGATATATATTATTATTGTTTATTAAATCATGAGGGGAGAAAAGTGCTTACCAATGCCTTTTCAGAAAAGTTTACAACAACACCGCTGCTAATTAGCTGTGATAAAACAAACAACCATTATATTTATTTGGCAGTAGCAATTATTTATCGCTTGCAGGAGCATCCCAAGAGTGCCGATTTTTTTTTTTTTTTTTTTTTTCAAAATTCGCCGATTTTGTATAAGCTGATCCCTCTAATTTGACTTAAAAAAAGGTTCCAAAAATTATCGGTTTATACACAGAAATATGCGTTACTTTGCTTTCAGATTTGCTCTTTCAATAAACAATTCGTGACAGATCCGATCTTGTTTATCAGAATTTTGTGAAAGGTCCGTTTTGTTTGATCGGGATTTTGTGAAAGGTCCGTTTTGGTTGATCGGATTTTTGTGAAGGGTCCGTTAACGGACCCAAATATCCTCTGGCCAGACCCCTGTTGAGATAATTTTTTGGAACCTAGAATTGCACAAAAAAGATTCTGATAAAGTTTTTACCACAGGGACAAAACGAAAACGATGTCTAATGAAACAATAACAAAAATAAACTACAAATATTTGTTTGGATTGCTTTTTGGATCATGTACAGGAAGACGATTGTTTGTAAATATTATAAAAAAGAGTCATTTAAGTATGAAATGATATTTAAGCATTTCAGAAATGAATCGCATGAATAGTTAAAAATACTTGTTGACATGCTTAGAAAATTCTCTATTTTGTACAATTTTAATCTTTTGCAATATCAATTACTTACTGTATATGTGCTTTTCACTTGATAGAACCTAAAATTAAATCTAAAAAAAGCTGCCTCAGAAGTTATATTATGATTAAATTATTAAATCAATTTATAACGCATAAAACAAATCTTTTTTATGATTGATAATCCCGAAAATAAATAATTTTCAATTTTTTAAGTTAAGTATAGCGGTCAAAATGACCGCTGTTAGTCTTTCTAGGTATATGGAAAACGTCATCTTTCTAGTGTTAAGGTAAAAAAATAAAGTAAAACAAAAAATGTGACTAAACTAATTAGCATCTGTTCCTATCAACATCGATCTGTATACTGAACTTTGTTCTATTGCTTGATTTACTCTTTAAGTTAAAGTTCCTCCAAAAGTGTATACCGTATTTTTCGGAGTAAGTGCCACACCTAGTGTAAGAGTTGCATAAAAATATTTTCTCAAGGAAATTTTTTTTTACTGTATGCACCGCACCCGGTATAAGCGCTGCACCCGCCATAAGTGCCGAATCCAATGTTAAACAGCTTAAAAGCACAATTAGTAGTAAAGAAATCTGGAATGAGATATGCAAATGAAATATTTTAAATTAACGAAACTATATGTACTTTACTGTAAATATAATTTTCTTTTACCTTGGGAGGAGACATTTGTTAGTTATTCAGAGTGAGGGACACGAACCCTTCTCTTCAATGCCTCGCCAATGTCTAACCCTTATTATATATTTATTGCCCAAATAGCACAAAAATATTGATCGACGTAGGTACGACATAGCTCGACGTTCCAATATCGAACAATAATGAATAAGGTTCTTGAAACATATAGACTATATCAAAGCAGAGGTCGAAATTAGCATCAGCTACTTAGGTGCCATTGGCAACCAATATTTTTTTCTTAGGTGCCGTTATGCTTTACTTGGTTGCAATTTGCAAATGCGTTCAATAACATGCTGAAATTTATACTAAACTATAATATGCATGAAAACAAGCTGATATATATGTACAATGCATTAAAATAATGCATTTTGAAATCACCTGCTAAGTTTATACAAGTACCACAATTACTATTAACTTAATTTAGTGACAAAAAAACCAAAAGAAAAATCTAGATTTTAAAAGTATTAAAAATATTGACAAGATGCAAAAGGATTGCAATCTCGAACACGATACGCAATTTTCCACAAAGTACAAGTTTAGTGTTGGAATGATTTCGAAAATAAATTTATTCATTAAAAAGAAAAACAAACGCAGAAAATAAGTTAATCTGAAGTGGCATGCGACTAATTCAGGGTGGCGACAGATCAGGGAAATCAGGGAGATCAGGGAAAAGTCAGGGAACTTTATTAATCAGGGAGAAATCAGGGAAATATCAGGGAATTTTGAAAAAATAACAAAAAATCAGGGAAAATTAATTTTATAAAGACTTTTTTTTTGCATTACAAAATTAAGTACTCTATTTCCCTACGCATTTTCCGCCAATTTTCTGTTCAATAACAGTAAAATTAATGAGGTGCGATTATACACTGCCGCATATTGGTGCATCTTTTTTCCTCAACGTCAAAGTATTGAATCTTACTTATTAACCACAGGATAAACTTTGTAAGATTGCTTTAGTGTCTGTTAGGTTGTTTATTTTACTTAGCTTGAAAATTCCTTTCATGCTACATAAAATAAACAACGAGAACAACGCGATTTTAATTTAATTGCTGAAATTGAACTTTCAGTAAAAAAAACTTTGTTTTTTGCCATTATACTATTTGTTGTCGCCGCAGATTATAAAGGTTTTCTTTTCTTCAGACTTAAATGATTCTTTTAATTTATAACCAAGTTGTAGTCTTCTTTTATATATTTTGAAATTAAGAAATTGCTTTTTTTTTCTGTTTTTCTTTTTTTTCCTTGCATTTCAAAGTTGTTTGTTACAAAAGCAATCTACGATTTTTTTTCGTTACATACTAAAATCATTTGAAATAGAGTTAACTTGTGTACTTAAGTAAATATCTTTATTTTTTATTGTTAAAATGCTGTATTCATTCATTAAAACCTATGTTCTTGATTAGAGAAAAGCTCCCTTTAAATGGATGTCAAATGGTTTCATTTTTTTTTTTTTTTTTTTTTTTTGCATAAATATGTCAATTAGTTGTATAAAAATAACTACATTACTTCTATTCTCTCACTATTACTTGTTATTCTTGCAACAATTATTGTACTGTTTGAAAATTTAGTTCAAAATAAATTCAATTACTTTTTAGTTCTATCATAAATACACATATGTTTTTAAGAGTGATTTTAATAGTTTCTTATAATTCTTATGCTAAGTGGTGCCTGGGAGTAAAATATTTTTTTTTTAAATTTTCTATAATCTTTCCATGTAAAAAAATTTAATATGCTGTTTTGTAGGTTTTTTTTTCCAAAAAAATTAACTTGATATGTTTTTTTAACCATTTTATTAAAAAAGTAGCATCTTTTTAAAATATATCTTTAGTTCAACAATTTTACACAGCTTAAAACTTTTAAAATACTGCATTTTATACAAACATACAATGGATTTCAAGTAGAGCAAAGAAAGAAAGCCATTATCATTGGTAACGTAAATCAGGGAAATTTCATTAACATAATCAGGGAAAAGTCAGGGAACTTTTTTTCACCGTTCCTGTCGCCACCCTGTAATTGTCATAAAATATTAATATATTTACAAGATGCAAAACGATTGAAAGGTCAAAAGCGAGAATACACTTCCCGCAAAGCACGTGCTCATTGTCGGCATGTTTTGAAAAAAATAATATATTATAAAATAAAATAAAAAAGAAAATAAGCTAACCTAAAGGTAGCATATGTAAAAACAAATTCTAGATTTTAAAAGTATTAAAACATTGACAAGATGCAAAAGGATTGCAATCTCGAACACGATACGCAATTTTCCACTAAGTAAAAACAAGTTTAGTGTTGGAATGATTTTGAAAATTTTTTATTTATTTAAAAGAAAAACAAACGCAGAAAATAAGTTAATCTGAGTGTCATGCGACTAATTGTCAAAATATTAATATATTTACTTACAAGATGCAAAAGGATTGAAAGGTCCAAAACGAAAATAAATTTCTCACAAAGCACGTGCTCATTGTCCGTTGCAGCGTTGAAAGTTGCAGCGTTGACACTTTTCCATGTACATTTAGAAGTCGCATCTACTTCGTCATTATTTTTTTCTATTTCGACTTCATCGGCAATCCTTGGCCGTTTATTTCCGCTAGTATTTAGTGGCGTAAAATATGACTTTAATTTACGTTTACTCATATTTTCAACAAATAAAAAATAATGGTAGCGATGATTAAAAAAAGAAAGAAAAAAAGATGAGCGAAATCCTGTGCGAAAAAAAGGAATCCTCGTGCTCGCCGTGCGTTCGTGTTACGACGGGGGGTCGAACGTGAAACATGAAAAAGATCAGACTACCTGCTCAAACAACCCTGAGATGAGTCCGGTTTTGGAGGGGTGGGGGCAATCGGGGGTAAACAACACTAAGGGAACAAAGGGGAGAAAAGATTACTCCAGAAAAAGGAGGAATGGAGGGGTGTGCTTGCAATGACACTGGCTGCTACAGTTCGCGGGCGAAGGTGGTGGGGGGGGGGGAATTGATCAAGCTTTTCCGATTGAAGGCGATACTTCCAGGAAATTTTCCGCGATCGCAACGCACGCAGATGTTTTTGAAGACAAATCTTCCGAAAGTGAAAGCTTAGTAGGGGGGAAAGCTAGGCGTCACAGTGACGACTACGTTTCAAATCGCGGTCGTCAAAATGAAATTTACAGTTGTAAAATACGACTAACGACCGCTAATTTCGAGCACTGTATCAAAGTATATTTTGTCGCCAACTTCCCCAAAGCAGAATACTTGACGATGTTCTGAAATGTAAAATCATTTGACCAAAACTGATCTGCCAAGTCCTTCAAGCGTTGTATACACAAGAAACCGTGACTTTTTTCACAAATCAGGAGCCCTAAATCAAAATTGTTCCATACAGGAGTTTTTATTTTCTTTTTTCTTAAAGCTTCAACGTTTGCTTTGCATTTCTGTGGAACCTAAACCGATCAAGATTCTCCAAAAATATTTTAAACTTTTTCTTAAAATGCATAGAAAGAGCAAAGATACAAAACTTTATAAAAATTCAAACCTAGGTGTCAAACCACGTTTTTTTTTATTCATCTTACATGGCATGAAGGAGCAATTAAAATAATGTTAATAAATAAATGAATTACTAAAATAATAAATAAAATGAGTCGAATTACGGTAGCATATAACAAAACACTTCAAAATTTCCTAAATAATTAAAATATTTTCAGGATGCAAAAAAATTGAAGTCCCAAACAAGGCACGCAATTTTCGGCGATGGAAGTGTTTCAATGTTAGCATGTTTCAAAACTATACGTTTATGGAGGAAATTGCAGTGGATGAAGGTCAATTTGGAAAAATGATAAGAGGTAACCAAAAATGCTAGACAAATCGGAATCTTTTCAGATTTAGAATATGAAATTTCTGCAGAAAATCTACAGAAACTGCCGATTTGCTACAAATATATTTCTAACCCAAGATCCAATTTTGCACAAATTCTGCAGCTTGCTTATCGAATTCAACATTTTTCCCGAGCTATCCACCGAATTATCATAATTTCTGAGAATTTTAGATTTTCTTCTAATTTAAAGAAATCTGCAGAACTTGTGCAAACTTCTGTCTTAAGTTGGAAGATATTTGCAGAAAATCTGCAGTTTCTGCAGACATTTCACAGAAATCTAGAATTTCTGCAGAAAATTTCTCTGAGTTTTCCTCTCACATTTGAACAGAATTGTTCTGCAGCTCAGACATCTAATCTGTGACGTACCTCGCAAATTTAGTAGCACTCTGCTTAGGGGGCCAACTTGATTTAAAAAGTCATTTTTACTGCTTATTTCAACGTTTAAAATCTATTATTCATTATTAAAAGCATTTATATAGTAACGCTGTTATTTACATAGAAATTAGAAACAAAATATAAAATTGCAAACACCGGGAAAACTTTTTAGCAGCAGGATGATGTAACACCATAACTAGTAATTGCCTCAACCACAAAAATATCAACCCCCCTCCCCCCTTTCATTCTAAGAATCCTGTCCCGTATTTACTGATCTTACATCTGGAAACTCTGTCTAACGTTAAAATGATTCTTTCTTTGGATTTTCTATAGAGATTTCCGAACAATTTATTGATATATCTTGAGGGCTTTAAATGATCTTGTGAAAAATTAAAATGAAAATAATTAAAAATTAGTGTCCCCCCTTTTTCTTTTAGTCCCCATTGCATCAATACAAATTAAATATTTTTACGCAAGTAATATATACCGTGTTACCATGCCTCAGCTAGCATATTGGAGATAAGCAAGGATGATCAACATGACCGGAAATTTGAATTTCCTCGTATGCACCCAGTTGCGGATACAGCCAGTGGGCAACCGGGCATTTGCCCGGTGGGCTGGTCATGCTTTGGGCCGATCAACTAACAGCAATGTATTTCGGGCCTGTCTACTAACAGCAAAATGTAAATTTTGCGCGCGTGTTTAGAATAACGCAAATTCGCAAAACACAGTCTCAGCTCCTCTTTACGCATGGGCTAAAGCTTGCGGGTGGAGGGAGGCAGGGCCATCACCAAGAGGGGGAGGGGGAATTTCTAAAACGGGGCTGTCCAGGGCCTGATTACCACACAGGCTGCCTAGGCCTGGGGCCCCATGTCCCTATGGGGCTCCACATTTTTCAAAGAATTATGCATAGCATTGCAACGGTATGAAAAATACATGAATTTCCTTGTGTGCACCGGATATTTCAAGGTTCATTTTGCATTAAAAAAAAATCTTCACTTAGTCAAGAATGTAAACATTTAAAGTTAAACATGAAGTGAGGTTATAAAATTAGCACATGTTTGTGACAAATGCAGGTCTTGAACTTAGTTTGAAATGATCATAATAATGGTGATTGATTTATGCTTTCTTTCATAAATTATTTTAAATTTAGTTTGGAGACAAATTTATCCTATTCATTGAATCCTAGCTGTATCAAATTCTGTTTATGAGTGTAAGATATTTTAATACCAGGAGTAGGGGGAGGTGGGGTACGCTGGACCGGTCTCAATTATTTTAGTACTATTAATACTTTTTATTTTATTTTATGACCAATAAATAGCACCTGTAGTCCTGCAAATCCTATAATGAAATCATATGGTACAGCTATATTGAATACATTTTGTTAAAGAAAGTGTTATTTCAGTAGTCCTGTGTAATTTTCAAAAAACTAACTTTATTTTTTTTAATGGTTTTCATCAAGATTTGTGGGGAAAAAATTGAACTCCTTTCTTAAAGTAAGTTCCTTTAGTTCATAATAATTGCATTTTTTTTTCATTTTTGTGAAAAAGAAAAAAAATATGACATCACTTTTTCAGACCAAGAAAGGTTGGTCCACTCTTGCATGTTGGACCGGACCAACTTACCCCACATAATTTAAAAACCTTTTTTTTCTCTTAAATCTTGATAAGTATAACAATATTTTATTTTTCTTTTGATTTTTAAAAAATAAGTGTGCACTAATGGTGAATGCTAATTGCTGCTTTTAAATAAAGTTAATTTATCAAAAAATCAATTTAATATGTCATAATGATTTTTAAACTTAATATTTTTCACTCTACACACACAGAATAAGGTACAGTAAAACCCCTCTAATGCAGACACTAACGGGACAATTTTTTTTGTCCATAATAGAGGGGTGTCCGCAGAAGGATAGGGGTTTAATAATGTTATTTGCATTATAATCGGGGAATTAAAAAATGTTCGTATAAGAGGGGTGTCCGCACTTGAGGGTAACTGTAGTTACAAAGTTTAATAGTATTTATCACTAAAATTGTAACAAATGTTGTTTAAGTTATGCAGTCCAATGTGCCACACTACACCAGTTAAAAAGCGGACCAACGTGCCCCACCTCCCTTTACTACTGTTTTTTTTTAAACTGTTTTGCTTCAAATTAATTTTTTTTTATAAAATTATTTGTAGTCAATTTAGTTTTTTCTTATCAGAATAATAACATTGTTCATTAATATCTAAACAAAATTGTAACTCTTCATTAAAAATCATATACAAACTATTTTTTTTTGTTAACCATATTTATTATACACTAAATTATACATATTTTTCTAACCTTGCTCTTGTTTCTTTGACTGATGCAAGGTAGTATAGTGTATGAATAATTTCCAAGGCAAAGAAACTGTTTGGTTAAATATATTGAATAATATTTTCACATTAGAAATTAAAAGAAAAAGGAAGCAATCTCTTTAAAAAATGACTCTGTAAGGAAGATTACCTACTCATTACTATTTTAAGTTAAAGCTGTTTTTCTGTTAAAGGTAATTTAATGTTTATACAATATTTAATCTTAACACTTTAGCTTTTAGGTTAATTTGTTGGATAATACACTCCATTGAGCCCCAGGAGGCGGACTGAAGTACCCTGGGCACGAGGCAGGTTGGTTCATTTTTAAGGGAACTGTTAAAAACTTGATGTTAAAAAAGTTAAGGCATTGAACATTTTCAAAAAATATCTGAGGTTTAGAAATATATAATGAAACTGGTGATGAAAAATCAAACTTTTAATTTAATTTTTTGATGGGACAAAAAATAAAAAGAGGACCAATGTGTCAGACTCCCCGTATACATGTTTTCAAGTACAGGACATTTAATTTTTAACAGCATTTTTTAAAAAATATTTTTAAAGAAAATGTATACATAGTTGCTTATGACTTACGAAAAAAGATTGTAGGATGCAGTAAAACTAAATATGATTTAATATATTTTGATCTTTTTATGCATCTTTGTTTACATGCAGAAATTTGCATAGTTGGTTGCAAAGCATTTTGTTCTAGGATGCAGAAAACGAATCTCAAATGATTTGTATATTGAACTAGACTGCTTAATATGTCTTGGTGGTTTTGTGCATTTTGTTTACAGGCAGAAAATTTACGCAGTTAGTTCTAAATTAGATTACTCCTGGGTGCAAAAAAAAAAAACTAACGATAATAAGAAAAACAAGACTTTGTAGCAAATGCAAAAAAAAAAAAAAAAAAAAAACGATTCACATTCACTAGACATGTAACATATAGAATAGTCAAATACTTTTACAAACTACAATATAATTATTCACATAAATGAAATTGCTCAAACATCTTTTCCGATTATTAAAAATCCTGCAAAGAGCTGACGTTTAAGAGAAAATTTTGTTGAAATCCCCACCCCTAGAAAAGTTAAAAATAAGACTCATTTAATCAGATTCAGGGAGCTCGCCAGAAAATAGGTCACTGGAGCACGTGCAATTTTCTGAAACTTTCAAAACACTTTTCTTCAAAAAGTTTCATAAGAGATGTGCCTCAATACTACTTGGTTTTCGAAAAGATGCAATAACAAATGAGAAAGGAACGGCTTTCACTTCACCCGATTTTAATTGTTTTTAGAAGGTCCTAATGCAAAATCTTCTTAAGGGGAGACGGTATAATAGAACCAACCCATAGGCGACTCCATTTCGTAACTCTACATCGGACCTTGTAAATTGTTTCGACATAAGAAATAGCTAGATCTCAAATCTATTTACAATCAATTTGTTTTCCACAATCAACTGATTACAGGTTGATAAAAAATGAGAGTACGGATATTTTTTTTTAAACACTTACTGACTCCCATCAGCGGGGTAGATAAGATCACGTGAAACTGCACGTCATCTCTCGGCATCAAAATATTCAGCTCGAGCGGGCTGTTCGTCGAGGATGGAATTTTTGAATTCTTCACAGGTACGATTGTAACTATTCTTCTTCAAACCTTCCATTTCTGTTGAATACAGAAAACTGCCGAGTTTTTTGCCCCCTGTCACCTTCATTCCTTCGGATGCTTCCTCCCCCACTTCGAATGTTGTCCCATACAACTACAGAACGCATCACCTGCATCCAACAAAACCCGGGAAAATCCTGGGCGTGACGTCACAACCCGGAGCCCGGTGTTCCCCACGCATTACTACTGCGCAGAACGTGTAAGATTGAAAGCTCTGTATGCTCTGTGCTGTCCATAGGATGCACTTTTAAAATTAATTTCGCAGTTTAAATTTTGAGCTCCAAGTTGTGCAGCACAGGAATACTCCATGAAAGTCTGAGGAATACGACGTGGAAGATTTTAACCCGATGGCATACGCAGAAAAAAATTGTGCAACGATTTTCTGCAAGCCCTCTGCTAGATCGCAACTTGCAAGCTCTGTGCTGTGGAGTGTTCGCTCTAACTTCGCTTTCAGGTGTAGCGCTCCTCCAAGTCTTCGAGTCCACTATTTTTCTTCGGGACCTTTCAGATAAGCATGCAACTTGGTAGCCTTTCAATTTTTTTTTCTTTTGCATTCCGTTTGAAATACAGGGTGCACTGAAAAAAAATTCCAAAAATATTCTTCCGCTCAAAATTAGCATGGATAATGTGTCAGAACTTCACCGAAAGACGTAGTTATTTACTGTTTACAAAAATGCAATTAATCGAAAGTGCAGATTTGCAAGTGTAGAGATTCGTGGATTTTTTGCATTCTATGCAATCCATTTTTTAAGTGCGGAAGTTGGAATTTGAGAGAAAAAAACAAACAATAATAGTCTAAATTTTGGCAAAGTGAAAAATTGTTTTTGAAAGAATTGTTAAACGCTTATGAACAGTGGTAAATAGTATGCAGTGGAGAAGTTCCGCAAAATAAAGCTTAGCATTTGCAATTTCTTTTGTGATTTTTACTTTCCGCTGAGTGAACGTGAAGAGCTGCTATCGTCGTGTTCAAAACTTCCGTCAAAGTTTTTGCAGTCTCGTTCACAGTGCGTGCAATAATACCACTCGCATTTTAGCATTGAGATTACGCTGCAGGCGAAAGATAATTTTTTTTAAACTGAATGGAAACAATAACTTAATAGTTAAAAAAATTGGATGTTATATACAAAAACTTTATTTCTCGGATTCGAGCTTTTATTAGAATGCTCTAATCTAAAAGAGCAAAAAAAAAAAAAAAGTTATTTCCGGAGGAAAAGTTTTGATTCGAAGAAACTTATCGTCGTCTGCTAGAGGCCGAACCGGCGACGGAAAGGGGAAACTGCTGCTGGTGTGTTCGAAAGTGAATGAGTAGTAGCTCAGCTGAGAAAGGGAGGCGCACACCCACACGTCGTCGCAGATGTCGCAGCAGCGGCTGAACACGTGAGGCGGCGTGACAGAGCATTTACCCGTTTGTGTTTCGTTCCGTTTTCGAACTGGGATGGCCGAATGCCCGCTGCAAGAGCCCGAGGATTTCGCCGACCAGCCTTCGACGAGCGGTAGCAGCTTCGCCGGATCAAGGGACAGCCGCGACTCGAAGGTGAGTAGCAGAGGGCTCTATTTTCTTCCATCTCGCCGGCGTTCTATTTGAGCACGTGCTAGCCGCGAGGCGCACACACTTGATTCTCTTCTCCCCGTGGGCTCGTTTGCAGGATTTTGCGTTTTAGGCTTACTGGGTTTGGGGCCGAAAGTGGAATTAAATTGGGATGCCGATGAGATTTTTCGCAAAAAGATTAAGCTCCTTAATCTATCATGATAAAGGCAGGAAATATCAAGATCAGATAACTATTCAAATTCTTGAAAATTATTCACTTTTGTTTTGTTGCTGCTGTTGTAATTGGTCAAAATGCAAAAATGTGTAATAATAAACCCTGAACTTGATCTCTCAATAATTATTTCCTTAGAACAATTTCTATAAAAATATAAAAGAAAAGGTGTAAAAATCGTTTGCTTTAAAGAAAAAGGGGTTTTGTTGATTCGCACTTCAAATAAACTAAAGGAGGAGCTTGCAAGTCTTACCAATGTCTGTTGAAAGAGGAAAACTAAGACCCACCCACTTATATCTGTCCAATATGATATCTGCTTTCTCTGCCCAAAATTGAAATATTTTACCTCTTTGCGTAATTTCTTAGGTCACCGCAAGGTGGCGTATATAAGCTGTAGAACTGTGAATGTCTTCATGCAATTATACAATAGTACGATGAAGATAGACAAGAAATTTTTGTGACATAAAGAAAGACATCGCATCCTGGGCTGGGGTGGGGAAGATTTTTTTTTCCTTCCCTACTTAATCTCATCGAAAAATCACAGCACGAGCATAAAAGAATCTTCCATTCTGAATTGCCTGATTGAAAATTATTTTTTTTAGTAAAATTGTTAAGCTTTATCGTTAAAACATTTGAATCATCATTTCTATCAATAAAGCTCAAAATGCAAGAATTTCAAACAAAATCCCATTAGATCTCTTTTGAGTGCTCAAAAACTTGGTTTAATCCAGACTTAGGTAATGAATGTTCATTTGGCGCTCTTGAGTCAGAGAAAAACACCTTGAATTAGCCTTAAAAGCAAAGCAGTTATCTAAAAATGAACAGAAAAGCTGCAATGTATGCCAATTTTCAATCCCAAAAAATATAGTATTCAGGGGCACTCCGAGCTGAAAATTCTAGTTCGGGAGGAAATGGCAGGTTCTTTAAAATTGGTATACAAATCGTCTGCTGCAAGAAAAATGAGAGGGGAGGGGAGAATATTCGCAATTCAAATGAATTATTGGAGGCGCCGCATATCTAGCTAATGTAAAGTAAGAAAAACAACGTTAAAAAAAAGCACAAATTTGCCAATTACAGCAGACACGTGTTTCGGCGTTACAGGAACGCCTTCTTCAATGCAAAAAGTTATGAGCTATGTCTTTTCATCCATAAGCTCATTACTTTTTGCATTGAAAAAGGCGTTCCCTGTAACGCCGAAACACGTGCCTGCTGTAATTGGCAAATTTGTGCTTTTTTTTAACGTTGTTTTTCTTACTTTACTGTTCAGCACAAAGGTATTTATTTATCTTATCTAGCTAATGGTTTTTGAAAGAGGTAAAAAACAAATAAATCCAGTAATTTGTTACTTGCTTTTAAGCTTATTTAATGACAGTAAATTTTCTTCGTGTTTATGAGTTTTTTCTTTTGTAATCTTTATCACAAACTGTCTGAAACCTGCGTTTTACTCCAGAGGGGGAACGGGTTGTTTTACTTCTTTGACTGGTTGTTTGAATCACCGCAAGGGGGTCGCACTCAAGCTCTAGAACCGCGAGTTAATATCTTCTTACAATCACACAGGTAGTACAAGGACAGGCAGGAAAAATTTAAGACATAAAGAAAAAAAAATACATCCAGGGCCCCTTCAGAAAGAATCCCCACGGCGCTTTCTCAAAATTCTGTGTCGTAAAAGTGGCCAATTCATAAAACTTCGTATCCTTTCACTAATTTTAATTTGTAAAACAGTTCTTTCATCATATTTAAGCTGAATGTATTCGCCCAAAAGCAAACTATCAGTAAAAAAAAACCTCCAGCTTCCAAGTCATAATACCCATTGAAGTCTTTAGAGGCCAAAAGGGTTTCAGATTAGATTTGTGATAGCTAAACATGCTGTATACGATATGACAGAATTTTTTCACAAAAATATATGAAAGAAAAATGCAAAAAAAAAAAAAAATCTTTTCAAGAAAAAAAAAAAAAAAAAAATGCGGACTTAAAAACCTGGACCGACCCCTGATCAACTTCAAGAGACAAAGCTTATTTGCTCAGTTCAAATTATTCCGAAAACAGCAAAAACCACACCTATTTATATGTAAACTAGCTGCGTTGCCCGGTCCACTTTGAAAATAAAAATTGTGTCAAGTGACGTATATTCAACAATCAGGCGTAAAAAATAAGTAAAAAAAAACATCATGATTTCCTTTCTAAACAATGACGACAGTTATTAAAATACTTTTAAGAAATTAAATCGAGAAAGATGGATTTAAAATACGTAACCATGGAAACACAAAATAAAATAAGTTTAAGGAATTAAAATGCGAAAGAAAATGTTCACAATTTGAATGGAATCGAGATTTCTGAAACTTGATTTAAAAAGGCTTGTAACTTTTTTTTTCCTTTCGAGGTAAAAGCTTATTTTTTCGACCATAGGTCGAGTTAATTCTGGAGTAAAAAAGGTCGCTTTTTCCAATGGCGTCAAAAAGAAAGCTGTGGGACAACTCCTTCACTTTTTATTGATCTATTTAATGAAGAAAGTAGTACCTAAATTTCAGCTAAGCCTAAAAAAATTCGAGCTAAAAACGTAAATAACTCCCGCCGCAATTAAGTTAGAGCGTTGGAACAAATTGCGTAGAACGCGGAAAATTCTTCCCTTTCCAACGATATATAATATTAATATATGCAAGTAATTTTTCACCCTCATATTTGAGAATTTATGTGAAAATTGGACGTAAATTGGAATAAAAAAAGAACTATTCATCGAATTTTATTCGAACTGGTCTGCAAACCTTCTCAGGACTTAAAGGAACAAACTGTGAAAATTTCAGCGTAATCGGCCGGGTAGTTCTCGAGTTTTGCGAGTTCAAACACACAGACGCTTTTCGGGGACTTCATTTTATACTATGTAGAGATGCAGTGATTTCCTTAAGCTCATAGGGGCTAGTTGATCTCACCCTGACCTGCCTAAATGATGGGCCCTGAAATCAGCATTCATACAATCGTAAGGAAGGCTCTTGCATCAACTTCCCTCAAAAAGCGTGCCTTTACAAGAAGGAGAAAACATTTTAACGCCGACACCCCTTTGATAATTTTGTATTTACGTCGATTACATGAACTCAAATCAATGGCTGAAACTTACAAATGATGCAAGAACTAATTGATGATTTTTTTTATTGCGTCGAGGAAGGCAGTTTTACTTAAAGTTGGCTTTTTTCGGAAGAAGTAACAAAGCTGAAAAGAATGTTTTACAGGCTTTAAACGTCGCGAAAGAGGAAGCATTTTTTCGGCACTTTAATTGTTATTTCCTTTCCAAATTCAGCTTTGATGTGATATCCTTCGAAATATTAAGATGAGCGGGGCCCGATCAAGCTGTCGTGGGGCCCTGGATATTATTCTGCCGTGGGAAAGTAAAGTGCAGTGATTCAAATTTTTGAGCAATCACGATTGCTTATTGCTTTCATTTGACTGTTTTGATGTGCTATCATTTTATTTTCCCACCAGCACCGTCTGCAGCATCACCGTCGACCGGCTCCTCATGATGCTGCTCCTATAGCGAAAACCGTCTCCAGGTTGCGTTCATATCCTACACACACACAAACATATACACCTACACACATACACACACAAAAACATACACACATACATACAGACACCTACACATAAACACACCCACAAACACAAACACATACACACGCATACATACACATACACACAAGTGCCCACATATTCATGCATGCACACAGACACAAACACATATGCCTACACACACGTACACATACCCCGCACCCACGCACACAAACACTCATACACACAACTACCCACACACTCATGCCTGCACACAGACGCAAACACACATGCCTACACACACATACACATACCCAATACACACAAACACACACACACCCCACACACAGCACACACGCCTACATACACACGCACACTCGTGATTGCAAAAAAACATAATTTGAATTCAAGATGTCAAACTTCAAATTAATTTTTTTAACTTTTTTTCTTTTTGCATTTTTGTCATTCGTTGTATTTAAGCTTTATTGTACAAGCTTTCTTATTTGGTTTCCTCTTAAAATAAAGCACTGAAAACCGTTAAACTCCAACATTTCCGCATTATTAGTCGCCCCAAAAGGCGTTTCTTCAAATATCTCAAAACATCATTTCTGCAGATGTTGCGCTTTACCTTCCCAAAGCAGTTGTTCATAGTAAGTAAACTAAATGCTGCAGTGGCCCAACAAAGGGGAGTTTTTGGGGGTGAAAACACCCCCCAAAGGCATTGATTTTAACATAAATGCAAATTATAATACAGTATAGTTTCAGCGTAAAAGGGTTGTTTTGATTAAAAAAAAAAAAAAAAAACCTTCAGAAGGTATTTTTGATCAAAAAATCCTCTCCAGAAGCCATTTTTGACCAAAAAACCTCTTTAGAAGGTATTTCTGGCTGCGCTAGTGAATTGCTGAAATGTACAGTTTATTCTATGCTATTTACGAAGGTGAATCAAAAAACGTTTTTTGTTGCTTCACTTTGTTGTTGATCCCTTTAATGCATGGGTGATATCATTTTTATTGAAACTTATCACCTGAAGCATACCTTTTACGTGACAAAAGTTATTGATCAATTGGTTCCTTATTTCTCAAGAAATTTGTAAATTGGTGAATTTTTGCAAAGGTTGCAGATTTTTTGTCCGCCACTGAAAAATATAACCTTGAAAG
Organism: Uloborus diversus; assembly: GCF_026930045.1. Taxonomy (NCBI): domain Eukaryota; kingdom Metazoa; phylum Arthropoda; class Arachnida; order Araneae; family Uloboridae; genus Uloborus; species Uloborus diversus. The sequence goes on along the minus strand of NC_072732.1, from coordinate 25,589,719 downwards.
AAAAAAAAAAGGGAGGGCGTGGCGCCAGGGGCCTGGGACCAGTTGCCCCATACGTTAATCTGAGCCTGGAGGATGAGCAGTGTCGAATGTCACAATTAGAATAAAAGAACTCGCTTGCAACGAGCCCTGACTTAACGAAAACCCAGCTTTAATTAGGAAATCCGAAATATTTGGTTAAATCGGTGTTATTTCAATGGGAGCATAACCCCCTTTTTATGAGCAAACCTCGTGTAAAGCGAGCAATATTTTTGAGATTCATAAGGTTTAAATTAATTTACAGTTACCGTCGGCATATCCTTTCTTGAAAAAATTCCTTACCATTCCAATTTTAGCCGAAAATTTAGTACCGTATAGTGGGGCTACTTGGACCCGAAATTTCATACTTTTTGCGAGTTTTGCACTGAATGCTTTGTTAAACCCATAGTGAACGGATAACCTTGTTTTTACCACTTTTCAGACGTTCTGCTACCACCTTAAGCCTTTTTTAAACAACAGTTTTAACTCTTTAATATATATATATATATATATATATATATATATATATATATAAATTTTTTTTAATTGGGTTCAAGTAACCCTGCGCTGGGGCTACTTGGACCCACTCAGCAAATCTATTAGAAAAAGCTATAAAACAGGTGATGGTATCAAGAAGGACCAATGATTTTGAAAAATAAACCCAAAACGTACATTCTAGTAAGCAAAATATTTATATAAATTGCAGATTATTTAAATAAATTAATATAAAATCAACGTATACATAAAAACATTTTTTGGCAAACATAATTTCTCAAATAGAAACAATCTAACTACAGCTAAAACCAATCGAAATGCTCGTTATTTAAACATTAGAAAGAATGAAACCCCTCAATTTAATGGCTTGGGTGGATTTTTTTTCTCTGATATTATTTAATACCTGCTCTTCCTAGCTACTAAATACTGCAGAATGCCCAGGCTTGTTTTGTGAACGATCTTTTAATTTCCTTCTTAGAGTTGATATACTTTAGTCAAAATGGGCTGATGCCGCTCTCTAAGAAATTTCTCCGGAATTAGTTGAATCTGTGCACTTTTACTAACTTATATTAGTTACTGTTTTAATTATATAACTATAACCTTAAAACACTATTATTTTATTAAGAAATAGAATGCAAACATAAAACTATCTTGACTTTGATGATATCAGATGTTTCCATAAACTAACATGTGAAAGTTTGCAGACACAAAAAACAACTTTTTAGACAACTTGCAATCATAACCTCAATCAGAAAAAGGTCGGAATAGAAGAAACTTTGTTTTATGCTCTAGCGTCTACCTAGTACTGCTACTTGTCATGGAGAAAGTTTTTTAAGTCTATACATTGAGTTATATAGGACCAGGACGGATTTTAAACACTTTTTTCTCATGGGTTCAAGCATTGAGAAGGAATAGATGGAGAGAGTGCAACCCTACTATCCCGATACGGCAACAGTACCATGTGACTTGGGGAGCAATTTCGAGTTGACCGTAACCGCTGAAGAAGTTTTCATTATAGCTGAAGCCATGCATGATAACAACCTTTAACTGTAGAAGGGAAAAATTAGATTAATAGTAATAGTGCAGTATTCTAGCATTGTAAACTGTGAGGAGAAAGCCCCACCAGGAGGTCCAGTGACTTTTCCCTAGCATGTACGAATGTTTTTTACTTCTAAATAAAGAAAAAATAACATTTATATGCATTCAACGAGTACATATTCCACAGTTGCCTATAATTTTTTAATTTTTGTACTTATTTTACCTATAAAAGTTATAAAACATTGTATATCTTGAGTGTAATTAACATTTTAGTTCCATAAAAACACTTTTTACTTAACTAGTAATTATTTTAACGGCTCTTAAGCATTTTGTATACAGTTGCTTTGTTGGCGAGTATCTTCTCGCCAAGCTCCTGTGAACAGCAGATGCGCAAGAATAAAGATTTGCTATTTTCATGCTTCAATTTAAATACTAGTATGCCTGCGTATGAAATCATTTCAAAACATTGATTACAATACATATGAATCCATAAATTTTCAGTCAATAACAGAACACTTTAAACTATTTGTACATGCCCGTCATTTCAGGGAATAAACATCAAAATACATGAAAAATGCTATTACATTGTATTTTAAAATCCGGAAAGAAGTGGGGAGAGGGAGTTTGAATGATAGGCCTGTATTTGTATCCTTTATTTATTTATTTATTATTATGCGGTAAAGGAGTTGGAGCCAGAGTTGCTCTGATTTGTAGCCCCGACTTCATAATAAGCGCCGTCTGAAAAATATTTAATGCCAAAAGAGCGAATGCGTGCCAAAACGCGACAAGCTTCCCAGCCAAACATGTCACCTGACCTGGGAAACATTGGGTCCCAAGCTTATTTCACTTCTCAATGGGTTCAAGTAACCACTGGAGGCTCAAGTAGCCCCGCTTTACGATAATGAGTCCAAATCCTGCCCCGAGAACCACACGAATAGTGTAAAAATGAAAAAAGATTTAATAGGTAGCAATCGAAAGAGCAGATAGAGACATTTTTTGACGCAAAAATAATTTGCCCTCGACCGCCTGTTATCGAGATATAAGATATAAGGTTCTGAAATCTACCGAAATTTCAAGAAAAGCTCCAAATTTAAAAACTTGGCGCGAAATGTATCTCGCAGTTTCATCGTTTGTATCCGTCTACAGTTCGTGTGAAAAGCCACATTTACATGAGACTTTTGTACCTCGCATTTCGCTGCTGCAACTCCAATAAATAAATAAATAAATAAATAAACGGCTGGAAAGCACCATTCACAAAAAAAGATTGTACCCTGTATTCGAAAAAGCGGTTTTACCCAGCATCCTTAGTGGCTGTACCCAGGTAGTAAACAAGGAAGTGCACTCTGGTTTGCTAGCAAGAGGAAGTGGCTGTACCCAGGTAGTAAACTAGGAAGTGCACTCTGGTTTGCTAGCAAGAGAAAGTGGCTGTACCCAGGTAGTAAACAAGGAAGTGCACTCTGGTTTGCTAGCAAGAGGAAGTGGTTGTACCCAAATAGTAAACAAGGAAGTGCACTCTGGTTTGCTAGCAAGAGGAAGGATGATCCACATTTACGCGGGAAATAACCGGAATGTTGGTCTAAGCAGGTTTTTTCCGGGGTAGAAAAAGTGCATGTAAACGTGGCTAAAGATGTTCATTATTGATTGACAGGGCCTAATTATAGCACAGGCCAACTAGACCTGGGCCTGGGGCCCCATCTCTTAAGGGGCCTCAAATTTCCTAGAGAATTATGCATAATAATTAAAAATAATAGCTTATTAATCGCAAAAAACTTCATTAAAGGAAAATTTTTATCCATTCTGCTATTAACGAATTTACCATGTCACAACTATGAGGGGGCCTGAAGGGATTCATAAATGCATATGGTTAATGATTTACGTAATTCTGGGATAGACAAAGAGGCCCCAAAAATGAATTCCGACAGGGACCAAACCTGTAACCACCATATCCCGTTATAGAGTCTTGGGGGCCTCCAAATTATTGTGGTCCTAGGGCCTCACTTTTAGTTTGTCGTGCCCTGTTGATTGAAACTCGCTAAATTTGGTGACTTTTTTCAAAACTTCGGCAGACTTTAAGACCTCATTATTTCGATAACGGGGACGCGTGGGCAACTAGTTTATGCGCCTAGAAACATGTTTTACAACGCTCTTTAGATTGCTACTTATTATTATTATTTTTATTATTACACTATCGTGCGGTTTCCTGGTGAGAACAAGAGATGACGAGTGGTCCCTTTTTTAGCCTACTTTCCCAGTAAAAGTCAGAAAAAGAAGCAAAAAGCATGAAAGAAGGCTTAATGCATCTTAAAAATATCGTGAAAAACAAAAAAAAAAGTCAAAAATAAATTAAATAATTAAATAAATATTGAAAAATTAAAAATTGGAAAGTAGGGTATTGAGATGGGGGAAAATGTCTGTCGGTCTGTCTGTCTGTCCCCCCCCGCCCCTACTAACTTTTGAAGGAATAGTTCGATTCGAAAAAACTTTTTTTTTGTTCGAAAGATCTCGGCGAGGACACCTCATTCCCATATTTCACTTTTTGATTTGAACTATTTTTTGTTCAATTTTGAACAGTTCAAAAAAACTTAACATTAGCGCCTACGGGGAAATTCAAGGAAATTCCGAACTGTGAGGCGAATTTGCTTCAAACAAATTTTGTAGGAAAAAGCTTTTGATGAAAAACTTGTATATAAAATATCTTTTTGATTTGAACAATTTTCCGTTCAATTTTGAACAGTTCAAATCCCTTAACATTAGCGCCTACGGGGAAACTGAACTTGAAGGCGGATTTACTTCAAACAAATTTTGTTGGAAATAGCTCTTGACGCCAAACTCCAGACTTCGACTCCGAGAATTTAGTGGCACTTGACTCCGACTCCGAGTCCTGTACCCGACAATTAATCGGACTCCGACTCCCCGACTTCGACTCTGACTTCGCAGCTTTGGCAAAAATTTATACACGGAGGACAAATGACTGACTCCGATTCTTAGCTATTTGACTCCGACTCCTTTACCCCAAAATGAGATTGACTCCGACTCCGCAGCTATGGTTTTGACTGTGAAATAATTATTCTTGATCTGACTTGTTTTTATTTTTACGCTAAAGATTTAATTTAGGTATTCAGTTTTCGGCGAATAAACTCGAAGTCATTTCTGTTTCTACATAAAGATATGCGCAGACGATTTTTTTTTTTTTTTTTTTTTGACAATGAAAATTATTTCTTTAAGTTGACATTTTATTGTTTTTATTTATTTTGGTAAGCGCATTAATTCATTTAAAAAATTGTTTTTGGCAAGAGGGGGAAAAGAAACGATTTTTTTTTTTTTTTTTGATATGATGAATTTATTTTAATGAGCTTATTAAATTTAATTATTATTTTTTCGTTTTGAAAGCTGTTAAAGATTTTTTAATGGAAAAAAGTGTATTAGCTGCTTTGTTTAAAAGTTGCTGTTTTTTTTTTTTTTTGAAAAAATTTGCGATTTTAGCTATTTTTGAGAATATTGATCAGGTACTAGAAAGTAGTATGGGTATACGAGAAAGTAGGCTCGTCTAGTTCTAGACAGAACTTCTTGTTTAAAATTTAATTTGAGTAGAGAAGCATTTGAGAAGTGCATATTTGTTGACGTCAATGTGATCACTTCCGAGAATAATGTAGCTCAAATTCCAGCTAAACCAGATGAGGAAAATAATTAGTGTGACGACGATTAAAAATACGTCCAGAATTTGTTGCTGAACTACCCTCAACATCCATGGCTTTTCATGTGCAGACACACTTCCGGGTGCACCCCTGGCTCTGGTGTTTTTCAGGCCAGAAGACTGAGACAATAAGTCACTTCAAAGCAAATTAACCAACTTGTTTGCAACTGTGCAGATTTTTTTTTTATTATTTTATTATTATTTTTTTATTTTTTAAGCAAGTTTTTAATTTTTGTGATTTTTTTTTCCTTCACAACCCGTTTTTTTTTTCGAGCACTAGGTTGTAACGAGCAAATACCGCAGTCCCTTCGCTCTGTATTTTTTTTTTTTTTTCTTTTCTCACCATTAGCGTTTTTGAAGGGCCTTTTAGTCAACTTTTCACATATTAAAAATTAATCTCATGTGCATTTAAAATAGTCATGAGAACGTTCGGAAAACTGGCATAGAGCTGAAAATATGTACAGACTTCAATACATCTTTATAAATGAAACATTATAAAGATTTTATGCAAGGTTTTAAGGTCAAAATAGGCAAAAAAAAAAAAAAAAAAAAAAAAAAATTGCATAGAGCTGAGAATTGATACTGAACTTAAATACATCAAAAGAAATATCAAAAGTTTCCATAACACTTGAGCTAAAATGTTTAAGCTAGGTCAAAGGTTAAAATATCGTTTTTTCCCACATAAGTCTTAAATGGTAAGTGTGTTTTATCACAAAAAACGCATACAAAGTATGTAAATTATGCAATTATATGCAAAAGAGGATTTTTTTTATGTCGACGTGAACTATTTTTGGAACCGAATAACGAGAAAATCTGGGGGGAAATATTAGATTATTTATCATTTAACGGATATAAAAAATGCCACTGTAAATCTTTGCAAACGATTTTTCGCAAAGCTTCCCTTCCTACTTTATATTACGAGCTTCGTTTTCGCTACAAATTATTATTTTTCAACGAAGAAAAGAATATTTTCCATTTAAAGCAAGTTGAAAAGCATGTACAAACACTTTGTAACAAAAAATAAATAAAAAAATCGACGCAACAGGAAGGAGTTATAAAGATACGAAATTTAACATACGTGAGGACGACATTGATATATGAAAGTGATTACAAAAAAAAAAAAATAATAATAATAATAATTTGAATTTTGACATCTTGAATTCAAATTATGTTTTTCGCAATCACGAGTGTGTGGGAGGGAATATGTGTGTATGGGGTATGTGTGTGTAGGCATGTGTGGTTGTGTCTGTGTGCAGGCATGAAAGTGTGGGTAGTTTTGTGTGTGTGTGTGTGTAGGTTTTTGTGTGTGTATATGTGTAAGTGTCTGTATGTATGTGTGTGTGTGTTTGTGTGTGTGTAGTTGTGTATGTATGCGCGTGTGTGTAGGACATGGATGCAACCTGGAGACGGCTTTCGCTATAGGAGCAGCAGCGTGAGGAGCCCGCCTGTCCACGGTGATGGTGCAGAGGGTGGTGGTGGGAAAAATCAAAGGACCTCAAAAACAGTCAAATAAAAGCAATAAGCAATCGTGATTGCTCAAAAAAGCGAAATGATCATTCATAATAGAAAAAATATCAAATTTTGTAGGTTTTAGTATCCAGTTGGGCCACCTGTAGCATAAATACCCGAGGAGATACTGGCAAGGAATTAAGTCAGAATTAGAAGTATATTATATTATACAATGTACTGCGTCATCTCGTTCCACAGTTACTGTAAAGCGGTGGCTTCTGTTTCGTATTCTGTTTCGGGAGGGATCCAAACACTTACAGTAAAGAGACAATCACATTAACTTTTTTTCATAAAATCTGTACCCCACAGCCAGACTAACGCAAGGCACACTCAATGGCGTAGCTAGTTTCTGCCTTCCCCTATTTGCCGCCATTTCGCTGAAACATAGGAAATTATTGAACTTGAAACTGAAAACGTTATTTAATGGGGGAAAAAAAAATAATAAAATAATTTGAATTTTGACCTCTTGAATTCAAATTATGTTTTTCGCAATCACGAGTGTGTGTGTGTATGTAGGCATGTCTGTTTATGTGTGTGTGGGGGGGTATGTGTGTTTGTGTGTAGGGGTATGTGTATGTGTGTAGGCATTTGTGTCTGTGTCGTGTGCAGGTATGAGTGTGTGGGTAGTCGTGTGTATGAGTGTTTGTGTGTGGTGGGGAATGTGTATGTGTGTGTAGGCATTTGTGTTTGTGTCTGTGTGCAGGCATGAGTGTGATGACTGTGTGGGTAGTTGTGTGTAGGCATGAGTTGGCATGTGTGTTTGTGTCTGTGTGCAGGTATAAGTGTGTGAGTAGTTGTGTGTATGAGTGTTTGTGTGTGGTGGGGAATGTGTATGTGTGTGTAGGCAGATGTGTCTGTGTGCAGGCATGAGTGTGATGAGTGTGTGGGTAGTTGTGTGTAGGCATGAGTATGATGAGTGTGTGTTTGTGTACGTGTGTTTAGGTGTATGTATTTGTGTGCGCGCGTGTGTGTGTGTGTAGTTGTGTATGTATGCGTGTAAGTGTAGGATACTGACGCAACCTGGAGACGGTTTTCGCTATAGGAGCAGCATCGTGAGGAGCCGGTCGACGGTGATGCTGTAGAGGGTGCTGGCGGGAAAATAAAATGATAGCACATCAAAACAGTCAAGTGAGAGCAATAAGCAATCGTGATTGTTCAAAAAAAAAAAAAAAAAAAAAAATCCGTTTTCTTCCTACAAAAAAAGAGAGGGTCAGGTCCCTCATCCGAAGAAATGTTCTTAATTTATGTCAAAAATCGCAATTAAAGGGGGTTTGGGGGGGGGGGGGCTCTCGAATCTTCGTCGTAACAAAAGGCAGTTTTAGCTTTTATTTAGGAGGTCGGGGGCTTCTCCAGAATATTTTCCAATATTAAAGTTTCCCAAATAACAATTTTAGTAGGCGGCGCTAAGGGAATTAGGAAGGTTCAGGGGCTCGATACGAAAGCATTTCGACTTTGAACTCTCAGAAGCAGGCTCAGTTGTAGGCTCTCTTCTTAGATATTGTTATTTAAGGAGGGAATGCTCGGAGCTCCCATTCGTAGTATTTTTTAAATTGAAATCAATTTTAGGCTATCTTTTTGGCTACGTAAAGGCAATGGGGAAATTTTGGGAAACTCTTAGAATATGTTTTAACCCCGAAGGAAGAATGAATCTCAAAAACGCAATGGGGTTGTTTCATTCAGTCAAAAGTACTACTTTTAGTCATTGAAATGGATCATAGAATGAGAAAAAAAAATAACATGGGAACAGAAAATACTTGCATTTTCCCAGCAGTTTTTTTTTTTTTAATTAATGTTTTAAATGTCCGATTTTTCAAACAAGGCGTGGTCTTTATGACGTCACAAATGATGCAATTTGGCTCATCTTTCTACTACGTTTCCACGTTATGATAATCAAGCAGCGAATTAAAATTGCACTCTACGCTTGCTATCAACCATATCGTTGCCAATACACGTGAGTAAAGATGAGAATTAAATATCTAGTTCTGTGAGTGGCAACACAGAATGGCATTTCATCATTTGTGATGTCATCGCCAAGAAATGTAAACAATAAAAGCTCACCGATTTAAGTAATTTTTAAAAAATATTAAACTTAAATAAATTATTTAAAAAATGGTCAGATCCTATGTTTTTAAACATGCTCTTTCAGAAAAAAAACTTTTTAAAATTTTGGAAACGACCCCATTGCAGGATATCTTCGTGGATCTTAGGGGGTGGGGTGGAGCTTAGTGATATAATGTCACCAAAATTGCTCTGAAGTCGGGTACGCGATCCTGGAATTCGTTCAAAAGGCACGTGCTGGAACTTTAGGATTTGTTTGGTAACGTTGAAAGAAAGAAGGGTGGAGGAGGTTCGTTCCTGATATTGAAATGCGTTGTAGGCTATTTTTCAGAAGGAAAGTTCCAGACGCTCCTCTGGAAATAAAACCAAATTTTAAGCTATCTGTAGTAACGTTTGACAGAATGATAGGGGTTTGGAGGGAGGGTCATTCGCTGGAGATTTTTCGAAATTGAACTTTTAGAAACGCAATAATAGGCTTCCTTTGGAGACGTTGGATAAGATGAGGTTTTGGATATCTTTCTAGGAAAATTTTCAAAATTAAAGTTTTAAAAGCAAAATTTTCGGCTATCTTTGAACAGCTTAGGTAAATAAGGTGTTTTAAGAATCCTCCTCAGAAAAGTTTAGAAATTGAAGTTCTAAAAACTCATTTTAGGCTATCTTTGTTCATGTTGTAAGGGAAGATATAGGGTTTACTGTTCGAAATCCCTTCTCAGAAATTTTTTGATGTTAAAGCTAGGAGCACAATGTAAGCTACATGTTGAAAGAGGGTGTGTATGCTTTCATTCGGTAATTTTTCCGAAATTGAAGGTCTAAAATTGTACGATTGGACTATGTTTGGAGACGATAAGGAAAGGAAGATTTGGCAGCTTCGACTGGAACTTTTTTGCCATTTAAAACGTATTTTAAAGCTATCTTCGTTGATAATAGGGAAAGAAGTGGGAGACTCGAGAGCTCTCCCGTCTAGAAACATTTTAAATCTTATCTTTGGTTAAAAAAGGGAAGATTAAAAGTTCCTAGCGGCAAACAGTTTGAAATTGAACTCTCCTTCCCAAAAATCGCCCTTTTAGGTCATGTTGATCAAGTTAGGAGAAAAACCATTTAAACGGCTCTCTGTCCCGAAAATTTTAAAAATTGAAGTTTTAAAACTGCAATTTTCACTTATCTTTGGTGACGTTAAGAAGGGGTGTGGGGATAGGGGGCTCTCTTCTAGAAGTTTTCGAAATTAAAGGCCAAAAAACACCCCCACAAAATTTGCCTATCTTTGATCACCTCTAGCCTCTAGGGTTAGCCTCTCAGTCCTCTTTAGGATCTCTATACTTTGGTTCCGCACTTAAATTTGACGCGTGTAGAAGTTGCTATCCGGGACCGTGACCCATTTTGCCACCCTGTAAAAAAATCCGGAAACGTTTCTTAGTGTATCGGGCAGCTGTTTTTCGTGAAATTTTCAAAACCGTTTCTGAGTATTTCGGAATTCTCTTTCTGTAATTTCCAGAAATGTTTCTGAGTACTTCGGAATCCTCTTACCTTAATTTTCAGAAACTTTTTTGAGTATTTCGGAATCCTTTTACTATAATTTCCAGAAATATTTCAGAGTATTTAGGAATCCTCTTTCTGTAATTTTCAAAAACGTTTCTGAATATATTGTGTAGCTGCGGTTCATGAAATTTTCAAAAACGTTTCCGAGTATTGCGGAATCCTCTTTGTAATTTTCGAAAACATTTTTGAATGTTTTGGAATCCTTTTTCTGGGATTTTATTTTACATCTGGATTATTATTTGTGTACTATAACAATTTTAATTGGTTCTTTTACATCAAACAGCAACAGCTATTATACTTACAATTATAAAATAATTGCTTTTTTTTTTTTTTTGCATTTTGTGTAACACTTTGCACGATTTTAATTTGCAAATGTCAAATCGTGGGGGGGGGGGGGGGATTTCATGGTGAATACTGAAAGAACTAATTGAAGTTAATACAGTTAACATTACCAGTTAAGCTTTATCAAATATTAAATTCAATATTTCACTATTGAAATTCTAATGACAGCGTGATTAACAGTAAAACAAAAATGCCAATTTTTAATTCATTGAAATTAAATTCGAAAACAAGGGTTGCAAGGAAATTAATAAAAAAAAAAAAACTTAGATATCAGCACTATTATGTCTAGAGACATATCTTGAAAAAAATTTTACCTCAGAGTGTTGAATTCTTCGAACTTGGAGAGTTAATTACGTAAAATTTTACAAAAAAAGTCAATATTATAATTAATCAAAGGGAAAATTTCACTTAGCTTAAAATTAGGTTTCTTGTTACAGAACGTGTATAATTGATGCTTGGGACATGCCTAATATTTTTTTAAATCTATGCAAACAAGTAGTAAAACAGGTGCACTGCAACTAAAATAAGTCGTACCAATGAAGCTCTGCTGAGATAAATAATATTTCATGTCTAATATAAATTATATATATAAATCAAAGTATTATATAAATTATAAATCAAATATTTTAATAACGTGTAAAAATACAAAATTATTTTTTTTATTAAGTCTCCTTTTTTTTTCGCTTTTCATAAATTTAACTAATTTAAAGCGTATCGCTAATGCAAATATTAAAAGAGATATCAGCATTTAGATAATATTGAAGCACTATGTTCCTCATTACAAGAGATGTTTTTTTTTTCTTCATACAATCTAGCTACCCTGTTTACAAGAGAATGAAAACACGCTACCTTAAAAATGAACTATCAAATCTGAAAATTTGCATATTATAACATTCAATTCATAATGTTTGATACATAAATGTTCAGCCAAATATTAGCTGAGATTGACTCATAAAAACAAAGTACACAATAACACTTATTTTGGATTTATTATGTTCTTCAATTCAAAACTTCAAAGAATAAAACTAGACACACTTGCACTTTAAATATGTGTTCTATATAATGTAAAACATTTTCAAACCGCTACAGTTCATAACAAAAAAAATGATACCGAGGAAAATAGTCTCTCTCTCTCTCTCTCTTAACGAGATTAATCATACTTTTAAGTAATAGAGTTGCAAAGCGACTTACTTATTCGTCGGTGGTGGTCTTTTGCAGGCTTTGGTCACCAAAAAGGTCATTCTTATGATCTTATGACAGAATAAAATTCTACCTACAAAAATGACCCATTTGGTAGAAAGAGAAGTATCCAAGAAAAAAGTAAATTACCTACACAATTAATGCGACGTGACGAATTTACATGGAGTCCGCTCGACAGTTATTTGGTTTTAATTTCAGTTTGTATTCCTTCCGCGAGCATGCGTCGAGAAGTCGCATTTCCTACCTAAAAATAAGTAAGAACCATTACATAGCTTCAGCTTTAATCTCATGACGATAAATTAGCAAAAAAATATAAGACTTTAAAATTATCTTTCAGTGAATTCATGCGAGGAACAAATATTCTACTAATGACCTTGGTGAGTGTTACTTCGCGCATACGTCAGCACTTCCTCTTACTTTTCTAAAGAGAAGAAAAAACTTATTGCTTTAGATCAGAAAAATGCATTTGACGAGAGGATTTTGTTTATTTCAGAAAAATTTTCTCTCAGACAAAAAAAAAAAAAATTACTGATTTTTTTTTCTTGTGCAATAAGATTCTTAATTTTCATTGCGTGCATTCAATTCGAGTTTCAGTTTGGATTTGGTGCGAGACTGCAATTGCCGCGTGAGCTGCGCAGGCGTCAACACTTACTTTCTTGTTAAACGGGAAAGGTATTTGATAAGAGCAGAAAACTGCTGATGGCAGTAGGATTCTGAATATACAAAATAGCTTTTCGTAATAAACAAAAAGCTTTCCGAGATTATTTACAGTGTAGATCTGGCACTGATGGGCAGCCCGATTCGGATACCTATGGTAACCTTCTCATCAAAAATACCTTTGACCCTTGACTGCCGCCCTTTAGTCTGTAACTTAAGGTAAAAGGAGAGAAAAATACGGAATTATGCTCTCTTATGCTCATAAGAACACATATTTTGTGTCGTAGTACTTTTACTCTCGTAATCATGACAAAACCTTACATTTCAAAGGAGGTTTTTTTTTTTTTTTTTGCCTCTATTAATAGATTTAAAGTATGCTTCCCTCTTTGGATTTTCTTTTTCACATCAAAGGTGTTAAAATTGCCACTCTCAAAAGTGTGCCACTCGGGACACCCCGCCCCTTCCGCCCCACCCTAGTTACGCCACTGGGCATACTATACTGCTACTTTGCAGGAGAGCGAAAAAAACTTTCGTCTGGTGCATACAAAGGACGGGACTCGCGCTCTTTTATGCTGTGACAAATAACTATAAAGGATTTTTTTTAAAGAATTACGTTGTGATGACTCGATGCGGGATAAGATTCTAAAGGAGCAATAACCTGGTTGCCATTTTTGGACTTACGTTAGTTTGGCTCTAAGGTACGGATATTAGGTGTAACCATGTTTCGTACACGGTAACACTCTATAACATCACCCAAACTGATGATGCAGTGCGCTGTTAAAAAGCAAGGGCACTAACAGTGTGTCCACAACAGGGTTTCCATGTGTCGTCATTGCCGAAATTGAGTCTGAATTCGTTATACCGATGCGACTTCTCCAGTTGTTTGCTATTTTGATTCAATGTGTGGGGTCGGTCTAGAAATTCTTTCCCAGACCACACTCATCGTGAGAAAAACATGTTACGCGGGTGTTTTATATCTGTCACCAGTATGGGAGCTGGATAAGTATAAGACCACACGTAAATACGGTATTTGCTCCCCTTTTCTGAGAAATGTTCGAAATTAGATCTTCAGAATAGCTGAATTCTATCCGAAGCTGGACATTTGTTGTGCACATAAACTTTCTCCGTTTGGTGTGATTATGATGTCTGTGACACTATAGGGAACATTTTTCAACCACCTTGTCTACATCGTCTGACTGTTGTAAACAGGAGTGCATTCCCCGCCAAACGAATCCCCGTATATAAGAGAAAGTAAATAGGTCAAAGGGGGAGACACTCGTTGAGCAAAGATGCTGGTGAGTCGTGGAGTGGCTCACGCAGTTCAAAATATCTTTGTAACATTAAATAATCTGTAATTTGTAATATAGCTGTAAATATTGATGTCATTAAGCGTCTCTAAAAGACCATGCATTCTCTTGTCGTCTTTACACAAGAAGTGGAAACGGTACATCGTCTCTGAAAACGATCTGGATCATTCGGCTGCAATCCAATCCCGTCAAGAGCAACACTACTCGAAACGGAGGCGATAGTGTGAAAGCCCTTGTCCCTCCTGCTTTTGTTTTCGGCGGCATACTGCCCCTGCAGATAGGGTGATACTATTGGGCGTGATACTAAATATCGCTATTTCAAGTATAGTAGCCTCGTATGAAATACTTAGTTACCGGCCTCCTTTACTGATGACGAAACAGAAAGCTCTGATGATCTAACTCAGGTTTCAAACAAGAAGAGAAGACGACCAATCCCATATATCTATTGACTAGTCTCGACTAATAATCTATTGACTAGTTTTCAGTACAGTTTCAGGAAAGGTAAATCTTGTGCAACTAATTTATTACATTTCTATGACAAAGTTACCATGGCTTTGGACAATAAGAAGCCTGTAGATGTTGTTTACATTGATTTTCAAAAAGCTTTCGATAAGGTACCGCATGTTGCTCTACTTAGCAAATTAGCTGATATAGGAATAGGAGGGAAAACTTTCATTTGGGTAAAAAATTGGCTGACCGGAAGGAAACAAAGAGTAGTTGTAAGGGGAAATTATTCTAATTGGAGTGAGGTCTTAAGCGGGGTTCCTCAAGGATCAGTGTTAGAGCCTGTTTTGTTCATTGTCTTTATGAACGATATTCACAAAAATATTTCTGGGAACATGAATTGTTTTGCTGATGATGTCAAAGTTATGGGGACTGTAGAAAATGAAGAACAAGCAAATCAGCTGCAAGAGGATCTAGATCATATTACGGAGTGGGCTGATAAATGGGGTATGGCTGTTAATGTTGGGAAATGTCAAGTGCTACATTTAGGGCATGGAAATAAGTGTACAAGTTATTATTTGCAAGGTTCAGTCATTAGTCAGGCAGACAAAGTTACTGATCTGGGGGTCCTAATAAGTCAGGATTTAAAGTTTAGCCAACAGTGCAGCATTGCAAGCAACAAAGCCAATAAGATGCTTGGGTTTATCAATAGATCTATTTCAAATAAATCTAAAGAAGTTCTTCTGCCCTTATATAGGAGTTTAGTAAGACCTCATTTGGAGTATGCTGTTCAGTTTTGGTCTCCTTATCTTAAGAAAGACATTAATGTATTGGAAAGGGTTCAAAGGCGGGCTACAAGGCTAATAAGTGGACTTTCCCACTTAGATTATGATTCCAGGCTTAGAAGGCTAAAAATGTACAGTCTTGAGCAAAGAAGAGACCGAGGGGACATGATTCAGCTGTTTAAATTTATTAAAACGAAAGATGTTACGGGGCTAAAGTTTAGCACTGAAAACAGGACAAGGGGTCATTGTTTTAAGCTATTTAAATCTCAGGCTAACATGGATATTAGGAAAAATTATTATTTTAGCAGGGTAGTGGAACCTTGGAACAGCTTACCGGAAGAGATGGTAATGAGCAAAGGAGTAGACAGTTTTAAGAGGGCCATTGATCTTCACTGGGGATTGTAAATTGACTAGGACCAGTCTAGCTGGGCCCAGAGCCTGTTGCTGGTCGTCACTTTTGTATTTGTATTTGTATATTATGCCAGTTAAAATTTACATTCAAGTTCGGAGAAACTCGCTCAGAGCTGAAAATTGGAACGGACTATAAAAACATGATTGTAAATGAAATGTCGAAAGTGCCCATCGATATCACTGGAGCTAAAAATGTTATACAAGATTAAAGGTCAAAATAGGCAAAACTGTGTTTGAAGAATCAAACAATTCTCATCGAGCTGAAAACTGTAACAGACAAAAAAAACATGATTATACGTAAATGAAATGTTATATAAGCAACTTTCATTCCCATTTGAGCTGAACAAAAAATATGCAAAATCAAAGGTCAAAATAGGCAAAAAATGTCGAGCAAAATCATAAAAAATTCGCATGGAGCTGAAAATTGGAACTAACTGTAAAAACATGATAATAAATGAAACGTTAAAAGTCCCTGTCGACCCACTTGAGCAAAAATTTTATGCGAGCCATAAATGTAATAAATGTACGAAAAAGTACAGTCGAGTCCTGACTTACGCGAGGGATGCGTTCCAAGACTCCTCGCGTAAGTTGAAATTTCGCGTTGTGGAAAAATATATGCATACAATTTTTTTTAAGCATACCAAATACTTTTAGACACTTATAAACACCCCTCAAACTGCTCTAAAGCATTCTTTAACCATTACAGTTTCTTCTATAAAGAACTGAACTTTTACTGTATTTATAAAATAAAAAAACTGCTATTCAACATGAAATACTTAAGATGCACAAAATGAATGACCAATGGGAGTAAAAGATATAAAATAAAACAACACGGTACGCACTGCATGCAGTAAAGTTAAAATGATGCGCAAAATAGTACTGTACAGTAGATACAGTAGCAATATTTACGAGTTAAAAAATGAGGATACTAGTGATGATTTATGCTCCAAGATCAGATCGTTATTCTTATCTATTACATTTTAAAATACGCTTCATCTTTTATTTTAAAAGTTTCAATTTGTGGCTACATCTCCTCTACCTGATCTTTTTATTAATCCACAATGCAAGAGCGCTCGTAGCTTCCATTTTCATAATTTTTACTTTGCTAGACTGCTCTGCAAGCTTCAATATTAAAACTAAGTTCTAAACCTTTACGGACATCTTTTTGTTTTGACTTTTAATTGTACATATGGAAGATTCATTCGTACTTATTGTCGCGCTACCTTCGACGTTTTGTAATTGTTGAAGCATATCAAGAAGCTTAGCCTTTTTAAAAAATTTTTATCAGAAACTTTCTTTTGCTTCACATTTTCAAACTTTAGATGAAGGTGACACTAAGGTGCCATTATGGTTATTTGATGCACTAGACTAGTTTGGCGTGGGAACTTTGGCTGTCAGTGATGCTCAAAGGGACGTAATAACATTCACGAAATCAATATTTAGTAGCCAAAAACGAAGCTGATACTTCCTTCTAAAAAAATTCACGTTGTGGGCGAAAAATTCGCGTTAGCTCTAAAATTTGTTACTCATGCAAAATTCGCGTTATAGCCATTTCGCGTAAGTCGGATCGCGTTGTAGCGGGAGTCGACTGTAATCAAATTTCATTAAAAAAATTAGCATAGAGCTAAAAAATAAGTACAGATCTTAAATACATGATTAATAAAGGAAAAGCCATAATTCTCTATCGACCCCACTTGAGGTAAAATTTATGCAAAGAAAAAGTAGTTCAAAATAGGCAAAAAAGTTCGTTTGGAGCTGAGAGTTGGAACAGACAGCTATTTGAATAATTCGGAATATTTCAAATTCACCACCGATCCGATATTAGAACTATATTCTGTTGAGAGCCTAGCCTAGCAGTTCCCAAACTTTTTAGGTCACGGAACCCTTAGTGCTTTGGTTTTACCTCAAGGAACCCTATCATGTTTTTATGCTGGCAAAACGGTGATACAATGGCTCTTACTACTGTTCAATTTAGAGCAGCATCTTTTATCCCCGAAAGTTTATCTTTTTCTGAAATTACAATGGGAAATAATAAATTTATGCAACTCGCGGCGGAACCCTTCTCATCCTTCGGCGGAACCCAAGAGTTCCGCGGAACACACTTTGAGAATCACTGGCCTAACCGCTCACTGTCACCTATTCTTCTTTAATTTTAGCTCAAAATTAAATTTCCAGCACTCGTTCCTACTAAAGATGAGTTCGGGCTCATTTTTGAGAGCCCGGGCCCGCCCGAGCCCGAAAATTTGTAACCGAGCCCGAATGATGTTGTCTCGGAACAAAATTTGAACCCGCCCGAGGCTGAAGGAAACTTTCTTGTATCAAAAACTGAGCCTTCTACAGTCTGACATGATCTCTCTGTTAATGAAAAATGTTACTTCAAATGTTCTTCATTAGCAGAAGTTTCTAAATTCTTTTAAAATGCTCCACTTCAAATGCATTACTGTATGACATATTGCAATAGTAATCCGCAAAAAAAAAAAAAAAAAAAAAATTTGAATTTTGACATCTTGAATTCAAATTATGTTTTTCGCAATCACGAGTGTGTGTATGTAGGCGTGTGTGTTTGTGTGTGTGTGTGGGGGGGGGGGTGTTTGTGTGTACGGGGTATGTGTGTTTGTGTCTGTGTGCTGGCATAAGTGTGGGGCTGGGGTATGTGTATGTGTGTGTGGGGAGGTATGTGTATAAGTGTGTAGGCATATGTGTTTGTGTCTGTGTGAAGGCAGGAATGTGTGGGTAGTTGTGTGTATGTGTGTGTATGTATGCGTATGTGTATGTCGGCATATGTGTTTGTGTCTGTGTGCAGGCATGAATGTGTGGGTAGTTGTGTGTATGTGTGTGTATGTATGCGTGTGTGTTTGTGTGTGTATGTGTTTGTGTGTGTTTGTGTATATGTGTGTAGGTGTATGTGTGTATGTGCGCGTGTGTATGTGCGCGTGTGTATGTGCGCGTGTGTGTGTAGTTGTGTATGTATGCGCGTGTGTGTAGGACATGGATGCAACCGCTTTCGCTATAGGTGCAGCATCGTGAGGAGCCCGCCTGTCCACGGTGATGGTGCAGAGGGTGGCGGTGGGAAAAATCAAAGGAACGTCAAAAACAGTCGAATGAAAGCAATAAGCAATCGTGATTGCTCAAAAAAAAAAAAAAAAAAACACTATAAATAAGCGTTAATTAATTTTTTTGGTGAGGAAGAGGGGTAAATTTGATCTTGATTGAACTGATTTAAATGTTCCTTTCATGTTCTCACAGTAGGAAAATGTTTATTTGCTTTGAATTTGTATGGAGATTGGCGATTGAATATCAGTGCTTGAGCCCGAGCCCGAAACTATTTTCGGTTTTAGAGCCCGAGCCCGCTTCGGGCGCGGGCTCGGGCTGTCGGGCCCGGGCTGAGCCCGTCTCATCTCTAGTTCCTACCTCGCTCGAATTTCATTCCTATCAGCACCGATTTTAGGATGTCGGCTCCCCGCGTACAAGGACCTTATGTGCCGCCCCTCTGGAGCAGTTTCCACATTTTGATTAATAATTAACGTCTTTATCCACCTTCCTTCAAATTTCTGTTCGAAGTTCTAATTTTTTAAAAAGACGGTAACGTCGAAATATAAAGATGAATTTATTAAAAATAAAAGTTTTGTAATAAGAATCTCTTTCCGGTGCCAATTATTGCTTTGAAAAAAGTAATAGATACCAAAAATAACACGTTTTAAACGCAAAAATAAAAATAAACAACAAAAATTAGAACTATGGGGTCGTTTCCAAAAACATTTTCAAAGTATTTTTTTCTGAAAGAGCATGCTTAAAAACATAGGATCTGACCATTTTTAGATAATTTGTTTAAGTTTAATATTTCAAAAAAAAAAAAAAAAAAATTGCTTAAATCGGTGCGCTTTCATTGTTTACGCTTCTGCCGGATGACATCACAAATGATGAAATGCCATTCAGTGTTGCCATTCACAGAACAAAATATTTAGTTCGCATCTTTACTCACGTGTATTGGCAACGATATGGTTGATAGCAAGCGTAGAGCGCAATTAAATTCGCTTCTTGATTTAATAATTCGCTTCTTGATTATCATAACGTGGAAACACTATAGAAAGATGCGCCAAAGAGCATCATTTGTGACGTCATCAAGACCACACCTTGTTTGAAAAATCGGACATTTAAAAAAATTAATTAAAAAATAACTTGGGAAAATGAAAGTATTTTCTGGGTCCATGGCTATTATTATTATTATTATTATTTTTTTTTGTGCTTATTCTATCAATTTCAGTGACAAAAAGTACTGCTTTTGACTGAAGGAAACAACCCCATTCTGAAAAATAACAGTCAAGTATGTATTAAAATGTCAGAGACTCGAAAGGGCAAATGAAATGCCATTAATAATTTTAATTGTTCCCCAGTCCTTGAAAATTCATACTAATATTATAAAGATGGAGGGCGGATTTTTGTGTGTTTATATGTTCGAGGTAATCTCTGGAACCATTGCAGCTATTTGAAAAATTCTTTCACTATGTGAAAGGTGCATTCTTACTGAGTGACATAGGCTATAAATTATGCATATATGTACTTATACTTTCATAGTTTTGTTATATTTCTACACAACCTTAGAGCTGGTTATAAACTGTAAAAAAAATTGTGTAACCTTACTTTTTAAAATCGGTAACAGCTTAACTGCCTCTACTGCTCAAGAGTAACTAATCTGATATAACTGGTGTAAAGTTACACATCGTTTGCGGAAGGTTACATCATGGTAATGTAACTAAAGCGTAACGTCTCACCAATTTCTGCATGAGGTTACACTAGAATTTTCTGTATGCTTACAGATTAGATGGTCTAAACTATTCAGACATACTAAATGATCAAGTAATAATTCCTTTCGATATGTTTTAAATTGAAAGTATAAACATATATTAACATGTTACAATACTTGAAATTTCGGTACAACAGTATATCGTCGCCTCAGAGCAATACTAAGACATCTAATTCCAAGAACAACGCTAAGATATCCTACTGTTGCTCTGAGGCGACGATATTTAAAAAAAAAAAAAACTATCCCCTTCTTCACAGCTCTTGCTTTTAATTCTTCGTTTATTCATTACTAGTGGTACCCGCACGGCTTTGTCCGTAATAGAAAAATCAAAAAGTCTTTTGGTTCGCCTGTATATTAACAAATAATGTATGGTGAATTTTCTCGCCAATCGGCTTGTGCCCATGTTACGGTTCCACGTTATGATAATTTCGTAATTTACTCGTCCATCTTATGATACTTTTGTTCTTAAAATTGGAATAGAAAAAGAACCACATCGAATTTTCGAAAAATCGCTTCGAGGTGCACACCCCCATCCTACATACTAACTTTGTGCCAAATTTCATGAAAATCGGCCGAACGGTTTAGGCGCTATGCGCGTCACAGACATACAGACATCCTCCGGACAGAGAGACTTTCAGCTTTATTATTAGTAACTAGTGGCACCCGCACGGCTTCGCCCGTAATAGAAAAATTAAAGGTCTTTTGGTTCGCTTGTATATTTACAAATAATGTATGGTGAATTTTCTCGCCAATTGGCTTGTACCGACGTTACAGTTCCACGTTATGATAATTTCGTATCTCGCCAATTGGCTTGTGCCCATGTTACGGTTCCACGTTATGATAATTTCGTAATTTATGATAGTTTTTTTCTTAAAATTGGAAAAAAAAAAGAACCACATCGAATTTTCGAAAAATCGCTTCGAGGTGCACACCCCCATGCTACAAACTAACTTTGTGCCAAATTTCATGAAAATCGGCCGAACGGTCTACGCGCTATGCGCGTCACAGACATCCAGACAGAGAGACTTTCAGCTTTATTATTAGTAAAGACTAGCAAAAATACCCGGCGTTGCCTGGGTCAGTAATAATTATGAGAAACAATCGTTACTTGCACTTGTTTTCTGCTTTAAGTGAAAGAATTTAAAACACACCTTTTGGACATGATTACAAATCCAGCTTCTTCCTAACCCATAAAAGTAAAATAGCAAAGGGTATAAAGAGAAAAATAGTATTCATTTTGAAACGAAAGCACGAAATTTAAGCATATACAAAATTGAAGAATGGGGTCGTTTCCAAAATTATAAAAGTATTTTTTTTCTAAAAGAGCATGCTCAAAAACATAGGCTCTGACCATTTTTTTTTAAATTGTTTAAGTTTAATATTAAAAAAAAAATACTTAAATTGGTGCGCTTTCATGGTTTACGCTCCTGCCGATGATATCACAAATGATGAAATGCCATTCAGTGTTGCCATTCACAGAGCAAAATATTTAATTCGCATCTTTACTCACGTGTATTGGCAACGATATAGTTGATAGCAAGCGTAGAGCGCAATTTTAATTCGCTTATTGATTATCATAACGTGGAAACGCGGTAGAAAGATGCGCCAAAGAGCATCATTTGTGACGTCATCAAGACCACGCCGTGTTTGAAAGATCAGACATTTTAAAAAATTAATTAAAAAATAACTGTTGGGAAAATGAAAGTATTTTCTGGGTCCATGTTATTATTTTTCTTTTGCTTATTCTATCAATTTCAGTGATAAAAAGTAGTATTTTTGACTGAAGGAAACAACCCAATTTCCGAAATATGAAATTAAATTTCACATGTTTCAGAAGATTTATCAGTTAATACTTATTTTTTTTAAATCTTGGAGTCGTACCTTCTCTGTATGTCTATTGAAGTAAGAACTGTTTTAAAAAAAATGTATCCGTAATCCCTTTATACTTGCTTTAGTTACTTTGGGAAATTTCAATTTTTGTGGGTTCTTTGTGTGATTTTAAATCTTACCGAATTTGCAGGAATCGTTTTGAGATACGTTGGATAATGCTCCCCCTCATTACTTTGTAAAACGGTATATGTTACTAATTTTCGTTAAAGAAATATTGTCACCAGATGCTGAGATACTTTTGGTCACCATAAAATGTCGCTAAACAGTTTCATCCGAAATGTTTCCAAACTAAGTAGTAAAATTTGGTGATTGTTTGAATTTAAATGGAAAATAATCAGCCAAATCCATTTGCCAATCTTGTGGAAAAACTCTTCTTTAAGATTTAACTTGAGAAAAGCCTCGAACAGTCAGACGAAACGCAAAAATATTCAACAATACAACAATTCAAGCTATCAACTGGGAGTTGAGATGATACACTAAATAATGAATTTGGTTGATGAAAGCCTTCGAACATGGAACAAAAAAGCTCATAACTCGTTTTTTATACAACTTAGAATTTTCTAACAGATGCCATCTTCAGCAGAAAAATTAGTGCTTTCGATGGATACATAATTTTGATATGTACACGTATTTTTTCACCCCCATATTGGGTCTTTTATGCGATAATTGGGAATAAAATTGGAATAAAAAAGGAACTATCAATCGGATTTTTTTCGAACTGGTCTACAAACCTCCCCAGTACCAAAAAGAACAAACGGTGAAAGTTTCAGCCAAATCTGCCGGGTAGTTTCTGAGATCTTAGGGAACAAATTTACCAAACTCCATTTTTATATATATAGATAAAGAAGATAAAGATAAAGATAAAGAAGATAAAGATAAAGAAGATGGCATAGGAATGATGTGAAAAAATATTGGATTGAATATTCGGATTCAGATTAGCATTATTGTGGTTTTACTAAAAAATTTCAAAGTGTACGAACACTTTTATGATCCACTGTATAGTAACTTTTATTTTGCTTGTATGTAAAGTAAACGGTCGTGTGTTTTAGTCAATTTCAGATTAGCAATGTTTTGACTTTCTTCTATATCTAATATATAGAAGAAAGTATTGTATTCGTGCAAATTTTCGAATTTTGACGGATTCGAACGTTTTGAGGTGTGCTGAGTCCATTTCGACTATTTTTGGAAAATGTCTGTCTGTCTGTGTGTGTGTGTGTGTCACGTCTGTGTGTGACCAGTTTTTTGTGGCCGCTCTACAGCAAAAACTACCGCATGAAATCGAACGAAATTTGGTACACATATGTGCCCCTATGTGAACTTGTGCCCATTGGTTTTTGGCGCGAATTCCTCCAAGGGGGGTGGAGCAATAAGACGTTTTTTGAGTTACGCGTGCTTGCTATTCCTCAAGAAGTAACTGGCGGAATCAAACAAAATTTGGTCCATATGTTGCCATTAACAGGAACAATTCAATTTTGGTGTCAGTAACTCAAACGGGGGTTGAGCTATAGAACGTTTTTTGTCGTCAATTGTGACTGCAGTATCTCAAGAAATAATGAACGGAATGAAAGAAAAATTTATCGGCAAGTAGCCCTTAGTGGGTATAAGAGCTGATTTTATTTTGGTGTCAACAGCTAAAAAGGGGATAGCGCAATCGCCCGTTCTTCTTTTCCATTGTGAGTGCCCTATCTCAAGAAGTAATGCTACGTTCTGGTTGAAATTTGGAATATATGTGAATCCATATGTAAACAGGCTTTGGTTCAATTTTGACGCCAATCGCTCCAAGAGGTGTTGATTTTTTTTTTTTTTTTTTTGCGAACAAAAATAGCTTTATTAATACAACAATAAGAAAGATAAATCGTAATAGATTGTCGTCTGCGCATTTCTCGTGATTTTAATTATATGGAAATGATCGGAAATATTATCTCAATGATTTAAAAATTTTAACTGTTGCCTTCTTATGTTGGTTAACAAATAAAATATTTGTAATTAATTCAATCAAGGCATTTAAAATAACTTTCAATTTTCGCTTTTTGTTTTGCTTTTGCAATAATTCAGACATTGGGATGGTCGTCAAATTTTTGCATGTGTAATTTTGTTTTTGTTGGGAATATTGCTTCCTCGTCAAGCATGGGGAGGGATCAGAAAAAAAAGAAAAATATAGAAGGAAGTTTCGTGATGACCACAACATACTAGTTTGTATTTGCTGCTACTTATAATATAATTTTTGAAATGCTTTGATTTTTATTTTGAAAAAAAATTAAGGTTTCTTTCTTTCTTTTAGTAAATGTGTAAATTATGTTTATTGTACATTCTCCTAGTGGTTTGAAACAAATTCTACTAAAAGTTGAAGCTGTTTAGAAAAAAAAAAGGATGAATACATTGCTATAAACGGAACTGATAAATGTTTACTGTCATTTGGTTCAAGAACGTACATTACTTATATTTATTAACGAATTGCAAATTTGATTGGTTTTATTGAATTTATGTGAAATGGTGGGGGGAGAACTAAAATTTTTGGGAAGAGGAGAATTCTGAACATGCCGAATGATACCCCAATTTTACCGAATGATAAAATTCGAGTATTCACACATATATACACTGGTGTCCAAAAGTTAAGCATAATTCATAAAATGCGAGAAAAATCTGTAAATTTTCGTAAAAGTATACAAGGTTACTTATGCACTGTAAAAAAAATCCGGAAACGTTTCTGAGTATATCGTGCAGCTGTGGTTCATGAAATTTTCAAAAACGTTTCTGAGTATTTCGGAATTATCTCTCTGTAATGTCCAGAAACGTGTCTGAGTATTTCGGAATCCTCTTTCAATGTTTCTGAGTATTTTGGAATACTCTTTCTGTAATTTTCAGAAACGTTTCTGAGTATTTCGGAATCCTCTTTCCGTAATTTCCAGAAATGTTTCTGAGTATTCTGTGCAGCTGTGGTTCATGAAAGTTTCGAAAACGTTTCCGAGTATTTCAGAACTCTCCAAACAATTTTCAAAAACGTTTCCGAGAATTTCAGAATCCTTTTTCCATGATTTTTTCTAAAATATAATTCTTTACTATAGTATTGCATACCATATCAGTTTCAGTTCTTTCATATTTAACAGCAATGAAACAAGCAATTTTAGAATCATTCGTGGATTTTTTTTTTTTTTCTGAATTTCTAATGACAAATAGCATGGTTAACAGAATAACATATGCACATTTATAATTTTTTGAAAATTTATGAACTAATATAGTAGTGCAAATCACAAAATCGTCAGGGGAGGGGAGGGGGGTACTTTCTCAAAAGTGGGATTGTTTGTTAAACAATCTTAAACTTCAGTTTTGCTCACAATATTTTCAAGACAAAATTATCAACATATTGTATTTTTAATGCAGAACTTAAAAACATATCTTGTATCAAACTTGATAGCTTTTATTTTCGGATAATATTTGACAGAACTTACCTTCCCTTCGCGTCAAGTCTATTTCCATGACGAACAAAGTGAACCGAAAAGTGCAACAGAGAAATTGGTGAATTTAAATATGACACCAAGTCCTCCTGTTGGAACCATTCGGGTTGATTCTTCTGTTCTTGCCCTTTTCCAGTTCATCACAAATATAAATACTTAATCAAAATAGGTTACTGATTTTATTTTTACAATGTGCGCAAAATGCATTATATATTTTATTTATTAAAACATTGAATTCTATTGCATGATTACTCCATTTCATATATACGAGATTCCCCCCCACCCCACACCATAAGAGTGACGGTGAACCCATAAAATGTTATAAAGCGCCCCCCTTTTTTAAAAAAAAAGCAATCCCTGAAAATGTCAATGGCAGTCTGCGTGGTGAACGCCCCTCGTCTTCTCCTTATATGTACTTTGTATATTAATAACGTAGTATTTAAAAAATGATCAACTTTTAAAACAATGACATGAAATAATATTTCTTTTTATTTCGGCTTGTAAATGCAGCTGTTCCATTTTTGCCACTGACTCATTCCTCCTGACTATCCTATATTAAACTAGTATATCCACGAAGGAAATGTTATTTAGCGAACAACTAATGTCAAGGAATTTTTTATTGTCATCCACATTTAACAAAATGAATAAGCACATGAATTAATTGCATAACTATGCTGCTTACTAATAGATAACTGGGCCATTTTCTAATGGTATAAATATTTTTAAATAAATGAATAAATTATAATAAAAAAAGATAAATAATACTGGCACATTTTTTGTGAAGCATATTACAATACTAGAAAACATTTGCATTACCATATTTTTAATGAATTAAACAATTGATTTTTTTTTTTTTTTTTTTTTTTTTGAACCAATGTATGTATATCCAAGTATTTCGAAATAACTTTTCTGTGATTGCTTTTCAAATATAAATCTTATTTCTTTTGCGTAATTAATCAGTTTCAATTGGTTACAACAAATAGTACACCGCGCACATAGGTATGTAGAATAACTTTAAATTAATTCGATAAACCCAAAAACAGTTACAATTGGAGCCTCATCAAATGCAAATCAACAAAAATATAAATATATATAACAACATGCTTTAAAATATTCATTAATACTTACAAGTGAACATGAGCGGAAGAAAATCTAAGTAGTCCATTACAACTGGATAGGTAATCCAAATTGTTTCGTTTCATTAAGTATAAAAACGGGTGTTGAAACTATTCACGCTTGAACACACAATATATGTCTAATAATGGTCGCACCGGAAATTGTAAAGAAGCAATTATTAACTAACTTAAAAGCTGCGTGCATCGTCTAAAAAATCAAGTGTAGCCGAAAATGCAAAGGCCTAAAATTAGTTTCGACACAATTTGCTACTCTCTAGACATGAAATAACAAGTAATCCAATGCTAAACAGTTGCTGACTGCAGCAACCATAGATAAGGAAAAAAATAACCTCTCGTTATTTCCGACTCACTGACGCCAGTGTTGGAATGATAAAATACGTTTCGAAGCACTGCGCCTCACTTCCGCTTCTAGATTTTTTGAAATAACAGAAAGCTTTCTGAATAATGAGGAGTTCGCTATTGGATGAAGGATTCTTATTATTTCGGAAACGTTTCCGATATACCCAGAAACGTTTCCGAAATTTGTTACAGTGTGGAGATTCATTGGTTGAAGAAGAAACAATATGTTTATGCAAAATAGTATAGTCGATGGTGTCATGCGCGAATTAGGTGCGCGTTTCGGAATGTGGATAAAACAGCTCGCACGCTTTAGAGAGTTCAGGCGCGTTTCATGCAATTGCTGTACCAAGAAACATTGGATCTGGTGAAACAGAACTAATAATGACACAAAGACGCCAATTGGACATGTTTGCGAAAGGAAGAATCGTTGGAATGCTAGAATCTGCACGATCACAAATTGAAATGTCTCGTATTCTTAATGTGCCTCAGTGTGTAATCTCGAGACTGTGGCAGAGGTTTTCAAATACGGGAGATGTTACCCGCCGACTAGTACCAGGTTGACCAAGAGTCACAACCGCAAGCCAAGATCGTTTTCTGGCAATTTCTGCACGACGTCATAGGGACAGCTGTGCCAGAGAACTGGGTTCGGCGCTCAGTGCCGTCACAGGAATAACAATTTCGAGTCAAACTGTTTACAGGAGACTCAATCATGTCGGTCTGTATGCCAGGACCGACTGTATGCCAGGAGAGGAATGCATAAGCAGTATGCATTCGTCTCACATCAGCGCATAAACGCGTTCGTTTAAACTGGAGCTTGCAACATCGGCATTGGAGTCTGGGACAGTGGGCTAATGTGATGTTCAGTGATGAGTCCCGCTTTACTCTACAGCGTGATTTTCGTCAGGTAACAATCTAGAGAGAAAAGAGGACTCGTTTCCAACCGCAAAACATAAGAGAAAGGCATCACTTTGGCGTCAGCAGGACTAATGGTGTGGGCGGGCATTATGTTGGATGGCCGCACCGACCTCCATATTTTTGAGACAGGTTCAGTCACTGGTCAAAGATACAGAGACGAGGTTCTTGAGCCTTATGTTCGCTTGTTTCGAGGTGCTATTGGTCCTGAGTTCATATTCATGGACGATAACGCGCCATGTCACCGAACAGCTGTGGTCGATGACTTCCTCGAATCAAAAAATATCCAGCGAATGACGTGGCCTGCGAACTCCCCTGATCTGAACCCTATCGAGCATGTCTGGGATGTGCTCGGGAGACAACTTGCAGCATGTTCGCCCCCGCCAAGCTCCGCTCCGGAGCTAAAAAGAGCTCTCCAGCATGCTTGGAACTGTTTACGCCAACAACTCATCCACCACCTCATAGAAAGTATGAGTAATCGTTGTGCAGCGTGCCTGGCAGTCAGAGGTGGCCATACACACTATTGAACTTCAGCATCATCTTTTAAAGAAAAATTTTTGTGCAAAGAGTAAACTCCTCATATGCCTAATTTTCATTTAAACCATTTTTTGGGATGATAAAAGTAAATATTACCGTTTTTTTGAGTAGTTTCCTTATTTTGTAACCGTGTTGCACTCGCATATCACGTTCCCCCCTATTTCGATGTATATTTCTCACATTACTCACATAAATAACAATTATGCTTAACTTTTGGACACCAATGTACAGGGTGTTCCGTTTTAACCTGCAAGACCTTTATTTTCGCAACCGTTAGACCTAGATGTACATTTCCAATTGCAAAAATGTTCAAAATCAGATTCAGGGTTAAGATATTGAAAGTTTGAAATGAAAATAAAAATGAGTCAAAAAATACAAAATTTAACTTTTTATACGGGCCCCAGGTCCAGAAACTTATATTTAGACAACATTTTGGCATTCGAGTGATTTCATACCAACTCAACCAAAATAAAAAAAAGTTGGTTGCATGACCGACTCTGATTTTCTTTAAATTTGGTACACAGATTAATGATATAGAGGCATGAAAAAGTCCAAATTTTTAGGTTGCTGCTCCTTTTATTTTTTGAGATACGGGTCTTCAAAGTTTGTCCACCCGCTCAAAATGCAAGGAAACTGATGTTATTTAGTTTTTTTCCCTTAAAAATTCTACTCATTCAATATAGAAATGTTTGGTATCTATGAAAACTAGTCACTCCAGGCATTCAGAAAAATAAATATTACAATGTTTAAAATGAAAACGGTTAAGGTACAGTACTCTTAGAAGTTGCCACCACAAAAATTTGATTTTGCCGATTTCGCTGAATATGAGACATTGATTCCAAAAAAAGGGAAACAAAGCCAATGGTTTGCTCACTTTCTGCTAGTGTACCGGTGTTCCCTATAAATAATTACACAATAAATTATTTGGATTTCACATTCCTTCTTGGAAATATTTAAGCTGAAAGACAACCCATAAGGCAAAAACACTCAATTTTGACCACCTTGGCGGCCAGTTTTCTTCTAAAGGAAGAGCATAAGGAACATTTTTTTAAAAAAATAAGCTACTGATAGTTAGCTGTTCACAGGAAAATAGTTTACTTTTGGTTATCTTTACTAATAATAAAGCTGGAAGTCTGAATGTCCGGAGGATGTCTGGATATCTGTGACGCGCATAGCGCCTAGACCGTTATGCCGACTTTCATGAAATTTGGCACAAAGTTAGTTTGTAGCATGGGGGTGTGCACTTCGAAGCGATTTTTCGAAAATTCGATGTGGTTCTTTTTTATTCCAATTTCAAGAACAAAACTATCATAAAATGGTCGAGTAAATTACGAAATTATCATAACGTGGAACCGTAACATGGGCACAAGCCAATTGGCGAGATACGAAATTATCATAACGTGAAACCGTAACATGGGTACAAGCCAATTGGCGAGAAAATTCACCATACATTATTTGTAAATATATAGGCGAACCAAAAGACTTTAATTTTTCTATTACGGGCAAAGCCGTGCGGGTACCACTAGTTATTTGCATAAAGAGATATCCCACTTATAGCATATGCATGTTTTCCTCGAATACCATATGCTTGTGATCGTCCCCTTAGACTTAAAAATAATAAAAAGAGATGTAGGAAATAAATTGATCTTACAAAACTTTTAATTTTTAAAAATTCAAATTAGTAACTAACAAAGGGTTTTAATTTTCATCCTATACAGCCCCTTGTCTCTCCCTAAACTGCATAAAAGAAAATATAGTTACTGCCAAGATTGTTACTCTTCTTTAATTTGATAGTTATTTTCATTTTATATGATGATTAAATCTATCGAGTTAAAGTCTTTTAGTCTTGAAATGCAATGTTCATTGGTTTAAAATTCAAACAAGCAAAAGGAAATGGAAATAAAGGGGGATCCCCCTTAAAACTAGGGGATTTCCCTTTTACTTATTTGTTATATAATGATTGGTTTAAAAGAAAGAATTAGAACTAGGGGATTTCCCTTTATTGTTTATATTTTAAATGATGATTGGTTCAAAAGAAAGGGGAATGCCCTTATTCTCGATGCTTTATTGGTTGGTAGAATATAGAATGCTTCATGGGATCTGTGAACAAGTATTTTAGTCCGTTAACTAGTAATTGTCAGTTCTTATCGAAGCATGTTTCACATTAGTTTTGAAAAGATCAGTGTGGGATTAAATAGGTTATTCTAGTTTTTATTTTTCAGGAATTGTATTACATCTATAACTTTTTTATTTTATATTGTAAATATTTGAATATTGATAAAGTGAAATGGAAATGGATGTTAAAATTAAAAACTCTTTATCACCATGTTCAATTGGTAGCCAGTTGAATGATAGTTGCCATAAAATATTCTATACAAAACGAAAAGGTATCATTTTATTTGCTTCATATTCACGTGATATGCAAGAAATTCTGAAGTTAAGAACTAAGTGTAAGGACTTACAGACTGTGTGAGCAAGTATATACGACCAAATACTCTCATTTATTTGGACAAACGTGCTGTGATCTATTAGAACGTAAGTGCTCTTCCAAGAAATCTTTACGTTCTATTACAATTGAAAGAGCTCGAAATTCAAATGGAAAACTAATTCCTGGAAGAAAACTATGTCGTCAATGTGAACGAATGCTAGAAGCATCCATAGAAGTTGCAAGTAATGAAGAGGACCGATCTGACTTATATATACTTATAGAAGGAAAAGATGCATTGAATGAAAGTTTTGATATTCTTGGAGAGAGTCTTATAAAGAAGAAAAAACTTAGTGCTAAAAAATTTTTGTTATATGGAAAAAAGAAAGCAGAAAAGGTTAGCACAGCAGTTAAAACAATGATAGCTTCTGTTTTAGATATTGATGAAGTTGATCTTTCTGAAAATAAATGTAATAATTGCAAATTTCAGTACGAAGATAGTGTCGACTTAAATGAAATTCTCTCTGCGCTAAAGCAAAAATTTGAAGCTGAATCTATAACTATAAGTGAAAAACTGCAAATTCTCACTATTATCCCACAAAGCTGGATCATTGAAAAATCGTGCAAGTTTTTTGACACAACTAAGCTCATAGTAAAGAAAGCCAGAGAAAAGAGAAAGGTCCACTAGGAGTACCAGGCCCTAAGAAAGCTGCTTCTACAATACCTGAGCATATAAAAAAGATGCAATAGAATTTTAGGAAAGTCCTGATGTTAGCAGAATCTGTCCTGGTAAAAACGATTATATATCTGTGCGACAGCCTGGACAAAGTAAAGAAGCAAAACAGAAGCATCTCATTTTGTGCAATCTTAAAGAAGCGTACGCACTGTTTAAAAAGGAATACCCCAATTACAAGATTGGATTTTCAAAATTTGCTGATCTACGACCAAAGTGATGTGTGTTAGCTGGTAGTAGTGGAACACACTCGATCTGTGTCTGTGTGATTCACCAAAATATGAAGTTAATGATGGCTTCTCTGAAACGATGAAATATCAGTGATATCAATCAATCACTGATATTTTGTCTCATTATGTGTGTGACATTACCAATGAAGAATGCGTGCTAGGACTTTGTTCACAGTGCCCACTCCGAACCAAATTTGAAGAATTTTTAGACATATTAATGAACGATTATGATGAAGAATCTGAGGTGACCTTTCAGCAGTGGATAACTACAGACCGGTCAACACTCATTTCAATTACGTTGTCTGTATCTGAATTTTTAATTGAAAATTAAAGCTTTGGCAAAACATCAGTACATTGCAAAATCTCAATCAGAATATTTGAAAACAAGAAAATCAGATCTAAAGCCAGATGAGTGCATTTTATTGCTTGATTTTTCTGAAAATTTTACTTTTATCGTACAGTATACAATACATGTGTATCACTGGGAAAACACTCAAGCTATTCTGCATCCTTTTGTAGCGTATGTTCGGTCAAATGATGGCACAAAAGTAGTTAGCATGTGCATTATCAGTGACTGTTTGAAACATGATACGGTGGCAGTAGCTACATTTCAAAGGCTTGTACATCCATACTTAACATCATTACACTCAAACATAAAGAAAATAATTTATTTCAGTGACGGTAGCTCAGCGCAATACAAAAACAAGAAAAACTTTTTAAATTTATGCTACCACAAAGATGATTTCGAATTAGATGCCGAGTGGCATTTTTTTTGCCACCTCCCCATAGCAAAAGCCCGTGTGATGCCATTGGAGGCACAGTTAAAAGATCTGTTTACCGTGCTAGCTTGCAACATCCTGTTAAGGATCATATAAAGGGTGTCCCAAAATTAATGCAAGATTTGAATTTGCCGCCATTTTTGCAATAAATGGTTGACAACCCTGAAAAAAGAACAATTTGACAGCTGAGAGTTTAGCGTAATCAAAAATGGAGCGTTATACAATAACGCGCTTTCATTATTGAACAATTGTTTCAAAAATAATGAAAGTTGAGGCTGGTTAAGCAGTTACTGTTATTGGCGCTCGGTATCGCAACACGGTAATGCACGGGTGGTTGTGGGCTTGTTGACATAGACCTTTGAATTCAAATAACCCCATAAGAAGAAATTTAAAAATGTTAAATCATACGATCTAGGGCGCCAATTCTGATCACCGAAATGAGAGAGTACGCGACTAGGAAATGCCTTATGCAGTAATTGAAATGTTTCACTCTCTCTAGCTGTATGGTACAATAACACCCCATTTTTACTAACCATAAACTCTCAACTGTCAAATTGTTCTTTTTTCATGGCTGCCAACAATTTATGAAAAAAATGATTTCAAATTCAAATCTTGCGTTAATTTTGGGACACCCTTTACTTTCTCCACAAGATTTGTTTCGCTATTGTGAAGGCAATTTTAAAATGATCAAATTTTCCTTCGCATCTAATGAAAATGTAGCAAACACAAGAGAATTCCTTTCTGAAAGACTAGCTTTTGCCGCCACAATTGAGGGTACAAGAGAATACCATAAATTTATTCCGATTTGTAAATCTATGCGTTTGGTATCTATTGTGTCTGCAAACAGATCTAATCAGGTTAAAGTATCTGCTGTAGGGGGGAAAAACCAGGAACTTACGCTTGCAGCTAAATAAAATTATGTATGTATCAATTTTCAATATTATGCTAATTTCAACTTATATTGCTTATGAGATAAATACTTATAATTGCTGGTTTTAAACTGTTTTTTAAAAAAATTATTTCGTACTTTCTTATTATGAATGCAAATTGTTCAGTTTTGGAAAAAAAGTCTACTTTCTGTTTTTATCAAATGTCTAATGTTGTTATAAAATGCAGTATTTTTTTTTTTAAATATTTTTTTTTAATGCAGTAATATGTTAATTTTTTTGAATTCTTCTAGATGTAGAACAAGAAAAAATGCGTTCTTTTTCTTATTTTATTATTGTAAAGTCTGAGGGGACGAACACAAGCATATGGTATTTGAGGAAGACATGCATATGCTATCAGCGGGATATCTATTTATGCAAATAATAACCAAAAGTAAACTTTTTTCCTGTGAATAGTTAACATATCAGTAGCTTATTTTAAAAAAAATAACAAGTTTCTAGTGCTCTCCCTTTAGGAGAAAAATAGCTGCCAATATGGTCAAAATTGCTTTTTTTTGCCTTATGGGTTGTCTTTCAACTTGAATATTTCTAAGAAGGAGTGTGAAATCCAAATAATTTATTGTGTAGTCATTTATAGGGAACACCAGTAAACTACCAGAAAGTGAGCAAACCATTGGTTTGTTTCCCCTTTTTACTTCCTTTTACAAAAAAGGAAGTATTGTATTCGCGAAAAAAATTTCACTCAAAAATCGCCCTTAATTTCCATTTTGCTCACCCCCAAATGAATGTTGAGTTTTTTTTTCGATTCGACCACATGCGGAAAAGTGCCTAAGAATGTATAGACACGCGAAATATCCATTTTGACCATCACCGAGGTAATTACAACGACTTTTCTCGTGACGTCTGTATGTATGTGCGTATGTGCGTATGTATCTCGCATAACTCAAAAATGGTATGTCCTAGAAAGTTGAAATTTGGTACATAGACTCGTAGTGGGGTCTAGTTGTGCACCTCCTATTTTGGTTGCATTCGGGTGTTTCTAAAGGGGTCTTTTGCACCTTTTTGGGGGGAAATCATTGTTAATTTCGATGCAAACTCAAGTGGTGTTATAATTTGGCGGTCACTTGGCGATATATCGCCAGTCTTTTGGTTGCCAAGTTTTGTCGCCAACTTGGCGAAAAATTTGGCGATTTTTTTTTTTTTTTTTTAAATCTGCTTTCAATGTGGCCATTGCTAGTGATATTTAAAGAGTTAGAGAGAGAATCCCATTAAAATTGCAATAATAGGGAAATAGCATTAAATTGGTGTAAAAGGAAGTCATGTGATGCACACATCAGCTCGTTTGGAATCAATGTTGCAGTTTCAGCGAAATCGGCAAAATCAAATTTTTGTGGTAGCAACTTCTAAAATCCGGAAAGTACTGTACCTTATCCGTTTTCATTTTAATATAATATTTTTTTCTGAATGCCTGGGGTGACTAGTTTTTATAGATATCAAACACTTCTATATTGCTTGAGTAGAATTTTTAAGGAAAAAAAAAACTAAATAACATCAATTTCTTGGCATTTTGAGCGGGTGGACAAACTTCGAGGACCCGTATCTCAAAAAATAAAAGGAGCAGGAACCTAAAAATTTGGACTTTTTCATGCCTCTATATCATCAATCTGTGTACCAAATTTAAAGAAAATCCGAGTCGGTCATGCAACCCCCATTGGTTGAGTTGGTATGGAATCAATTGCGTTTTAAAACTTGCGAAAATATTCGTGCAATAGTCCCCATGCCGCCTTTCTTTAATATCACAAGCAATGGGTTTTTTTAAACGACACTTACAAAAAATTTAAGTGGAATAGCCCCTGAATGTAAAGCATTGCTTAAATTTTTTAATCCATAATTTTGAACAATTTTCCCGGGAAATGCTCCAGATCCTCCTATCCATAAAATCTTCAAAGTTCTCATAAAATTGCGGTTTCGAAATTTCAGTTCTGAAAACTTGCAGAGAGAGAAGGCATTGATTTCAATCTATTGAAAAATAATCGATCGGAATCAGTCTCTGAACTCTCTCCCTTACCCTAACGTCAGTAAAAAATGCCCTATAATCGCGTTTTTCAGGCTAAAATTGCGTTTATAAAATAAAAGTTTAAAAATTTTGTTTTTTCAATGTGCCCCCTCAAAAAAATTTCTGGTTGCGTTACTGCACGCAGGGGCAGAATTCAAGCAAATTTGGTGAGAATAGACAAAAAAGAAGTCCCTTTTGCTTGATTCAAAACAGTTATATTCTGAGAAATTGTATCTGTTTCAATGATACACAAAGGAAAAGAATGTTTTGACTTAGAGGAATATTTTCATGCCCTAGGATAAAATAGAGAATCATTGCAATGATTCTCTATTTTGTATGTCTCTGACTGTGTATCTATGACACCCGAAATGAGGGGGCGCCGCCAGGCCCCAGTAATTTTATACAATCGGGGCATTTTATATTATTTCTTGTGAAATGTCGTCGGGTTCTCCACCGAAACGTGGGGCGCCTTCTCATTTCGTGGCCCCTCCTTGGGACGGCCCTGCCTCTGTCGGGTGAGAAAAGGTTGGGCACTACTGCTATAACTAATATTTTTATAAATCAATGCGTTTAGAAATTTCTTCAATCTTCCACGAGAGATGAATGTCTTCAAAAACTTAGAACAAGAAATCAGTTGGCCATCTCGAGTCTTAGGACGTTTCTACGCCGCTCAGTTTCGTAATACATGCAGAAACTCTTCAGATTCGAAATGGCAGACTATCTAAAAGAAGAGGTGCCAATGAGGAAGGGGGGGGAGTAAAGTTTAATAAAAAGAAAATAAAAAAAAACATAAAATCCGGGGGGGGGGGGGGATGTCGTCGTCCACTCTGTTCTTGGGATTCGAAGCGAGTGCAGCGCCATCTCTTCCTCCCGATCGATAGCTCAACCTTGACATTGCCCTCACCCCCTTCCCTCCGCAAATCGACTCTTCCCGATAGCTAAGGATTTGCCGGCGAGACATTGTCCACCGCCAGGACGGGTCCTTGCCCTTTGCGGGATGGGGGCAAAGTGAATGCGTGGGGCCCCTTTGAAACAGAAATTTGGAACTGAACTTAGAAATCCAATGAAGAAGTAGTTATTTTGTTGTGTGAAAGGCATTCATACAACTTGCGTGTTGCCGCAAAGGTTTTTTAAAATGTGGATAGTTTTTAAAAAAAGTTTAAAATTCTGTTCTCCTTTTTTTCTTTTTACGGTTTATTTTTTGTTTGCAAGCTGCGAGGTCTTTTTACTTATTGATAATACCAAATGTTATTTTTCTCGCTCGAATTTCTGAAAAGTGATGAGTTCATCATATTCCAATTTTCCCGAGCCTAAATAAAGCTAGGGGCTACGGTCCAATGTTCGCTGTTAAACACAGCAGCTGCAAGCAGTGGTGTAGCCGGGGGGGGGGGGGGCAAAAGAGGCACTCGCCCCGGGCGGCACTGTGCTAGGGGCGGCAAATTCTGTACCACTACATCAACATCAAAAGTTTTTTTTTTTTTTTTTTGCGGCCCCCCAAAAAGTTTTAGAAGTGATTGAAAACTTAGGATTCTTTGTTTTACGAATGGTGTTATCTCAATAAAATTATTCAACTTCTAAAATTTATGAAAAGATGACTGTTCTCCATCGGTAGTTTCTGAGCCAATAACTATTAGGTATGTACGCTCACACATTTTATAAATATTTTTCTTTTCCCTTAAAACAAGCATGTGCAACTGAAACTTCTTGTAAAAAATGTATTTTTCTTTCAAATAAATAGTTTTTCCCATGAGCACACTTCTTTCTTTGGCTGTAGTCTTTGGTTCTACAATGATTTCAAATAGGGAAAACCACTTGGGCCAAAGTAACCCAAACGTAAGGGTTATGTTGCTGCTAATGAAAAACTATTAAAAAGGGTAATAATATTGTGAAAAATTCAAAAATTAAATTATGAGAACTCTAAATGTGTAAAATGTTTCCACAGCTTGAAAATATGAATATTTACTAAATTACAGTAACCCCCTCGTTACATCGCGCCTCGTTATATCGCTGATTCGGATATATTGCGCTTTTCCTTTGTCTCCCCAAAAATATGTTTAATTAAAAAATGTTGCTTTTTATTTAAACTCATCGCATTTTTTTTTTTTTTTTTGAAAAATATTTCTGATCAAATATATTTTTTTTAATAATAATAATAAAAAAAACTTGCATGATTTCCATGTACTTAGTTCAATACAGCTTCAGCTGCAACCTTTCGATTCATATTCCACCATAAACCAATAAAAATATTTTTGTATTTTTTTTTGAAAAGAAAAATTGGTAGACTAATTTCTTTTTGATTTTACAAAAAAGAATCGTCCTAGTTCAATACTAAACTAAAGTTTTTGTTGGGGCACATGTCATCAAATTTTATGTTAAAACGTTAAAATTGCGTTACTTTTCATAGCCTCGGTTATATCGCGTTTTCGGATATATCGCGCTTTTTTGTTGTCTCCCGACAAGCGCGATATAACGAGGGATTACTGTATTGAGGAAAAATGAGAAAAGTTCCAAAATGTTTGCCTGAGTAGCCCGCATTTACGGTACCAAACAGTAATAGTTTATTCCAAGTTTGCTTTTGTATGTTATTTTCAAAATAAATAAATGAAACGGGATATTTCGATAATTGGGATATTAGCATGATCGTCAAATTCTTGGCGTGAATAGTTTTATTTTGGTTACCGTGTTGCTTTGTGGTAACCTTATGCGAATATATATTGCCCTCCTTTTTACTTTCTTCTATATCTAATATATAGAAGAAAGTATTGGATTCGTGCAAATTTTCGAATTTCGAATTTTGACGGATTCGAACGTTTTGAGGTGTGCTCAGTCCATTTCGACCATTTTTGGAAAATGTCTGTCTGTCTGTGTGTGTGTATGTATGTGTGTGTGTGTGTGTGTGTGTGTGTGTGTGTGTGTATGTATGTGTGTCACGTCTGTGTGTGACCAGTTTTTTGTGGCCGCTCTACAACGAAAACTACCGCATGAAATCGAACGAAATTTAGTACATATATGTGCCCCTATGTGAACTTGTGCCCATTAGTTTTTGGCGCGAATTCCTCCAAGGGGGGTGGAGCAATGGGACGTTTTTCGAGTTACGCGTGCTTGCTATTCCTCAGGAAGTAACTGGCGGAATCAAACAAAATTTGGTCCATATGTTGGTACTAACAGGAACAGGTGCTGATTCAATTTTGGTGTCAATAACTCAAACGGGGGTTGAGCTATAGAACGTTTTTTGTCGTCAATTGTGACTGCTGTATCTCAAGAAATAATGAACGGAATGAAAGAAAAATTTATCGGCAAGTAGCCCTTAGTGGGTATAAGAACTGATTTTATTTTTGTGTCAACAGCTAAAAAGGGGGTAGCGCAATCACCCGTTCTTTTTTTCCATTTTGAGTGCCCTATCTCAAGAAGTAATGCTACGTTCTGGTTGAAATTTGGAATATATGTGAATCCATATGTAAACAGGCTTTGATTCAATTTTGACGCCGATCGCTCCAAGAGGTGTTGATTTTTTTTTTTTTTTTTTTTTTTTTTTTTTTTGCGAATAAAAAATATTTTTATTAATGCAACAATAAGAAAGATAAATCGTTATAGATTGTCGTCTACGTATTTCTCGTGATTTTAATTGTATGGAAATGATAGGAAATATGATCTCAATGATTTAAAATTTTTAACTGTTGCCATCTTATGTTTGTTAACAAATAAAATATTTGTAATTAATTCAAGCAAGGCTTTTGAAATAACTTTCAATTTTCGCTCTTTGCTTTGCTTTTGCAATAATTCAGACATTGGGATGGTCGTCAAGTTTTTGCATGTGTAATTTTGTTTTTGTTGGGAATATTGCTTCCTCGTCAAGCATGGGGAGGGATCAGAAAAAAAAAAAGAAAAATATAGAAGAAAGTTTCGTGATGGCCACAACATACTAGTTGTTTACGTATGCAAAGGAAAAACATTTCTCAGGCTGACATTGATGCCAGAAACTTGGCGCCAATGGATAAAGATCACCAATTCCCTAATTACCGAAAACTTCCCGTATGAAATGATGCAT
The DNA here is from genome assembly GCF_026930045.1 of Uloborus diversus. Lineage (NCBI taxonomy): Eukaryota > Metazoa > Arthropoda > Arachnida > Araneae > Uloboridae > Uloborus > Uloborus diversus. Next base: position 25,549,997 of record NC_072732.1, on the reverse strand, counting down.
CAAAAGTCAGTTCATACTCAAAACTTCTGAACGAACAATATTTCTTGTAAAAAGTCTACTATTATTGAGTCAGTTGTCTTGACCTTTGCCTTAAGAAATAGAAAATTTCAAACAGTCAAATGAAAGAACCTTACGTGCTGCATTAAAAATTGTCCATTCGAAAACACTGAACGTTGCAATAATCGAACAAGTTTATAAAAAGTTAGTCTTTGTGATTTGTTTATGGTTGGCTGTGCATAAATGATGTCACACTTTGTTTCAACATTTTTGACCCGTCGTCACAAAGTTTTACACTTCACCATACCCCCCCTCCTCTCTTTGGCACATGCCATGTTGTTTTTCATAAACACTTATTAAACGAGTTGATGTGTGCATCACATGACTTCCTTTTACTCCAATTTAATGTCATTTCCCCATTATTGGCAATTTTGATGTGATTCAATTGCTTACTCTCTAAATATCACCAACAGTGGCCAAATTGAAACCAAACTAAAAAAAAACCGCCACATTTGTCGCCAAGTTGGCGATAAAACTTGGCGACCAAAAGACTGGTGATATATAACCAAGTTCCGACAAATTATAACACCACTTGAGTTTACATCGAAATTAACAATGATTTCCCCCCAAAAAGGGGCAAAAGACCCCTTTAAAAACATCCGAATGCAACCAAAAGGGAAGGTGTACAAATAGGCCCCACTAGGAGTCTACGTACCAAATTTCAACTTTCTAGGACATACCGTTTTTGAGTTATGCGAGATACATACACTACGCACATACATGCGGACGTCACGAGAAATTCTGTAATTAACTCGGGGGTCGTCAAAATGGATATTTCTGATGTCTGTAGGTTCCTAGGCATATATTCACGTGTGGTCGGGTCGAAAAAAAAAAAAACCTCAACATTCATTCGGGGGTGAGAAAAATAGAAATTAAGGCCAATTTTTGAGTGAAATTTTTTTTGCGAATACAATACTTCCTTTTTTGTAAAAGGAAGTAAAAAAGGCGTGATGTCACAATTCTCCCCATTGTATGCAGGACCCAATACAGGCTGATTTTGCTACCGTTTTTCGGTACCTTCACAAAAATCTTATTTTGAAATCGGCACTTTCACAAAAATCAAGTAATAAAATCAGTAGCTTCACAAAAACATCGAAAATTTCACAAATGTTCGCATTTTAAAATATAAAATTTGTTTTTCTATTTAAAACAAAATATACTCATAAAATAAAATTATAAGCAGGTTTATATGAACAACCGCTTAAATAGAAACCTTTTTGTAGTATTTTAACTAATTTTTAGCTGTTTCACACCAAAGTGTATTTATGCAGTATTATCGCAATCTTTAAACATCTATTTTGAGGAACCGTTTTTCTCAATTTCCTATATTGTACACAGTACATAGACCATTAAGCTGAAATTACGATGGTATTTTTCGTACTTCTTAGGTTTTCAGCTCTCTCCCCCCCCCCCCCCCCCCCCAAAAAAAAAAAAACGAAACCTGTTACAAATAATAATAGATGACATTTACACTTTTCGAACTAAAATTTCACTTGTTCCACTACTTCTTTTACAAAAATTAGGATGCGTCTAAAATTTCACAAAAACAATGCTGATAAAAAAAACTTTCACAAAAATAGAATGATGCAATACTTTCACAAAAATAGGTAGCGAGAAAAAAATCCTGGATTGGCCCCTGGTATGCCCCGCTTGTCATTTCTTTCCTTCCTCTTGTCACAAATTGTTATTATTTCATGAAACCCATTGAAAGCGTGACTTCATTCTTAGACAGCCTTCGGCTTTGTGATAACTAGCAAATTGATATTTCCCGACTATTTGTTTACGAATGCAAAGGAAAAACATTTTTTCGCTCTGGCATCGATTCCAGAAATGGTCCCCAATGGTTTCCCAATGGGCTGGATTAGTGAATAACCGAGCTGGGGAGGATAATATCATCTCATTGAAATTAAGAGTTTAGAGCAGGAATTATAAATGGAGGGAGCAAGTCCAATCATTGGCTTAACAAAAGCTGAGGCTACGACTCCAAGACACGTGACTGAACAACGACAAATGGTTGACACGTTTTGAGGGAAACTAGCGAAGGAGATTTGATTTCTTCCAATGCTTTGCTTTAAAATCTATCACGTGACTTGGGATCTGTGGTTCACGTAAGAAAATCTTCACTCCCTCCATTTTATCTATTCTCAATGGGTGAGAGTGCCAACAAATCTATATATATATATTTTTATATATATATATATATATAAATGAATGTTTGTCTGTATGTCATCCATGAACTCAAAAACTGCCCGGCAGATTTGGTTGAAACTTTCACCGTTTGTTATTTTTGGTACTGGGAATGTTTATAGACCAGTTCAAAAAAAATCCGATCGATAGTTCCTTTTTTATTCCAATTTAAGTCACAATCCATTGGATAAACACGAATAAAATTGTCGGCTGCAGAAATTAATTCGCGTAAATAAATTCTTTCTTTATTGTTTTATGGCTTTTCATGCAACGGGGGGATTTAAAACTTTTTCTATTTGATATTTTTAGCGATTGATTGATCTTGCAAACTGCGTGAGTACAAAATTTGAGTATAGTCACGGCTTCACTTGTTACCTGGACCGATTATTATGAAAATTGCTATATATATGTATTTTTCCACGGAGAAGGTGCATAATATGCTCATTGAAGCCACTCGCCACCAGGTGGCACTGCAGAGTAGCAACTTCTGCCCCGTTCAACCGATTGTCATGAAAATCAGTATAATGATGTATTTTTTTGTTGGCGTAGCAACGCGCGTCGGGTACAGCTAGTTGGTAGATAAAGTAGATTTATCTCACCAGCGAGTGTCTACATTATGGTGTGTTTCGTCTCGTGAATTGAAGGCAAAGCTTGAATATGTAGCTCAGTAAGTTTCCGCCTCTAAGGCAGAACTGCATGCAATATACCAGATTTTTCACTCCAGGGTCCTCCGTACCTACCACTATTTGAGGTTTTACCAGTTGAATGGGACCCTGAAGAGAGCTCTTGATTTTTTGATCCAGACCAGAAGCCGAGCGATCCCTGGTCCAGCACCCCCAGAGGTATCGTTTCACTTGGCGGACTTTGTGACCTCGAACATATTTAACGTCCCCCAGTCACCATTACTGAAGACGGTGGGTCTTCGATCCGGCCAGGATCGAACACGGGACTCTTCGGTCACAAGGCCGAGCAATATACCAGACATCACTCGGAGGGTCCCTTGTTCCTATTACAATGTGACCAACCATAGCCCGGATATCACATCCACAGACTGCAGTTTTGTTCTTATTAGAACTCATCAGTATGGAATAGTGAATGACCGAGCTGGAGGCAGATTTCATCTTATTGAAGCTGAGAGTGCCAACAAACTGGTAGATAAAGTTCCTATTCTATTCCTATTCAGAGTCACAACTGACTACAACTGTATTTATGTCGAGGACTGCATACTAAATGCCTTGCCTCCATTATTTTATATACCGATAGATGGCAGCACCATCACCGGATCGAACAGTTAATGAGAATTTAGAACTAGTTCAGGAGCTAATAGCTACCTAGTACTAGCACCCCCAGAGGTATCGTTTCACTTGGAGGACATTGAGAACACGAGCATATTTAACATCGCCCAGTCCCCTTTAATGACGACGGTGGGTCTTCGACCATCGAGGTTCGAACCCAAGACCCTCCGGCCACGAATCCGACACTCTACCGATCGGGCTACCACGGCCCTAAAAGATAAAGTTAATTTACCTTATCAGTGAGTGTCCGCAGCGTGGTGCGGTTCGTCTCGTGAATTGGAGGCAAAGCTTGGGTACTTAGCAGGAAGTAACAGTCCCTAAGCCAGAGCTAAGGCAGCACTTCATGCAATATACCGACTGTCTGGTATATTATTGTGTCTATGTTGAAGCCAAATTTGCATATTACAAAAGAGAAGAATTCGATTCTGACTTTTTATTAATACGTTGGGATAATGGAGGAAGTATATAATAAGAGTAAATATTTGGAACTTTCGTTATCCACCGTGGTAATGAAACAAAGTCATTTACGGGAAGTCATCATAATGAGTCAAGTACACATTTGAGAATTCTTTGCCTCTGAAGTCAGGTGTGTAATGCGATTTCTCTTCTTGATCTCAAATATTAATCGATTAAAACTCAACGTCAATTAAATTATTTTATCTTTTATGTCTAAATCAAAGAGATAAATGCGTATTATGATGTTCTTTCCTATTGAAATTGGATGTTTCTGGCTTTTAAGCGAAATGTAGCCACTTGCTTGTAAAGGGTGTCCCAAAATTAACGCAAGATTTGAATTTGCCGCCATTTTTGCAATAAATTGTGGGCATTCAAGAACAATTTGGCAGCTGAGGGTCTAGGGTTATTACAAATAGAGCGTTTTCAATTCTATAATGCGTTTTCATTATCGAACAATTATTTGAAAAATAATGAAAGTTTGGGCGGGTCAAGCAGTTTACTGTTATTGGCGCTCGATATCGCAATTAGGTAATGCACAGGTGGTTGTGGGATTGCTGACATAGACGTTTGACTTCAAATAACCCCATAGGAAGAAATCTAATGATGTGAAATCACACGATCCAGGGTACAGTTCATATCACCGAAACGAGAGAGTACACGAATAGGAAATTCCTTATGCAGTGATTGAATTGTTTCGCTGGCTGTATAATAGCATAACACTCCATTTTTACTAACCCCAAACTCCCAGCTGTCGAATTGTTCTTTTTCCGTGGCTGCCAACAATTCACAGCGAAAATTGTGGCAAATTCAAATCTTGCATTAATTTTGGGACACCCTTTGTTTCACATGTTTCTCGAAGCGCGAACAATATTCGAGTTGTGAAATTCTCGGGAGGGAAATTCAATCGATTGAGGCCAATCTTCCGATTTTTCACGTCTCTCTCTCAATCCTCTTGCCGTGTAATCAAATGGAGATCTACCGATTATAGAATATGTAACCTGTTAAAATTATTTTTAAAAAAATATAAAAAAACTTCCCGTTATCTCCTTCCTCACGCTTAAAAAAAAACCTCGAGTTTTGCCGTCTTTGCAAAAAATTTTTATCGTCTCCTATCGTTCCTATTTACCTAGCTCAAGGGCGGATCCAGGCTCCGGTTAAGGGGGGGGGGGGTCACCAAACGTGTACCCACAAACAACGGTATCTTGGTGGGGGGGGGGGGGTTACGACATGCTCGTCAAAAAAAGGGGGCTTTCTTCGGTCTAAATCATAGTTTTACCATATTTCGTTATGTATGAAGAATCTGAAAACGTTGGTATTGAAATCTTGTGCTTGTTTCTTACTTACAACAAATCGTTGTTGCATTATTAGCATATATAAAACAAAAAATACAGTATGCTTCTAAGAAAACTATGTATATTCTAAATGTTGCAATTTTTAAACTTTGTTTAAATGATTTTTCTAATTTGACCTGATTTTTCTAATTTGAACTAGGAGCAGCAGCAGTCATTTATGTTGGTCAACGCACTAGATTATACTAAAATGAAAATGAAAAAATTATAAAACGAACAAGAATTTCAAATTGTACAAATACCATACTGAATAGTCAGTAGCAGATTTTAGAGGAAGTCCAAGGGGTTTCAGGCCCCTCCCAAAGGAATAAATTAATGCAACTATTTCATTTAATTTTTTAATTGACTTCTCTTTTACATAAATAAAAACTTTCAGTCATGAAAAAGAACACAAAACACACAAAGCATATTTGATTAAAAGTATTTTGTTTGCTAAGGAAGTACAATAGACTCTCTCTATTCTGAACACTCATTGGACCGAACGAAAGTCTTCAGTTTAAGAGGGTGTTCAGTATAGGGGGAGACGGAAGTAATGCATACGTGATTCCCGGGACCATCAAAACGTGTTCAAAAGAGTCAACTGTACTTCAGGAGTCAGAGGCCAGAGCGGCAGAATACATTTAATTCATCGAAGAACCTAATACCGCGTTTCTTCTGTTAATTCCTCTTTGAGGGAATCAACTATTAACATTTTAAAATAATGTGTAGCCTAGAAGAGTCATTTCTATCCAAGAAGCTATTTTGGAAACAATAGATTTATTTTTTAGCTCATAAAAAATGTAGAATGAAAAAAATCGCATGGTGGTTTCTTGGCTAAGCCATATAATATTAAGAGAAACGGCATTTAGTATCAAAATGGTATGTCATCTGTATCAGGGCATTAAGAATAAATCGACAACTACTTTGAAAGAAATAATTTCTACATAAAATAAAATATAATACAATACTACTAATGTATATATTCTATAAACTAAATACGATAAAACTTACACGTTATGAAGGTATGATTTTCTTAGTTACATAAAATTTTATAGTTAACACATAAATTAATTTATAAAAACTCAAATGAAGTATGGGTATATAAAAACCTTACCCTCGTGTTATAATCATTATGACAATGTTTCTAATTGAAACCACTTATTTTATAGCATCTCGGTGAAATTATACAGGGTTTTTAGTATGGGAATGTGGTTTAGTATGGGAAAGTGAAATAGTTAACATGACTGAGCTTTTTCAAAATGAACAAATTGGAAATTTATTTTGAAAATTACAGTACATAAAGAAAAACATTGTATTTTATAACAAAACTTGCATTGAAATCTCATTTTTGATTTTTGGCATTAAAATTGTTTCTTCAAATAAAAAAGTGGAAAATGTTTTTTTTTTTCCCATGGGGCAAAGAGAAAATTGAAATATTTTTCGAATGAAATATGTTCTATTCGACTGTGAAAAATATTTTTGATCAAATTACTAAGTAAATAAAACGCGGGTGATTTATTAGATGATTGAATGAGTGACTTTGACTAATTGTGAGAAATATTAAAAACACAAGTAAGCTAAATACTAACTAAATAAATACTGCACCGAATATTGGAAGGTCCCAATTCATCATTCGATAGTATCAAAATAATTTTTGAGTACAACAAAATATTACAATTTGAGTATCATTTTTTAAAAATTGCTTGTATTATCATACGATTAGATTTTCGGAGGTAATTTTTTCTTGACTGGAATAGACTACACGTGACACATCTTACTACATAATTAAAATATTACTAGTTAAGTAGCGCTAAAAACGGAGTAGATATTTCACCATTTCACTTTGCCCTGCTATTTCACTTCGTCCTATTCCCCTACTAAATTGGCATGAAATGTTAAACATATTTTACCTCCACATCAAAAGTGTGTTAGTGTGTAATATTTACGCATTAAAAAGTAGTTTAATTAACCTTAAGGGATCCTAAAAAACATTTGAAAATAAATTCATGAAAACTTTGTTATGAAAAATAACATTGGTGAAGGTGAGCGCTTTTCAATTTCCGGGGTCACCTCCAAACATTATTTTAGTATTTCTGAACGGTTTTCTTCCACACATTTTCTCACAAGACAAAGTTTAACTTCCTTTTCGATTTCTTTGCGAATCTAGTGATTATGTGGTCAATGTTTACATCAATGTCTCTGTGGATATTTAAGAGAGAAAGTCCCACAAGGCGTCCCTCACACATTGAGGCTCTTAACCAGGTTTTTAAACTCCGCATTGTCGAGAAGGTTCGCTCACTTGTGGCAATACTAACTGGCAATGTAGCTATGAGTCGAAGAAGGCTTACTTTTTTTTTTTAAAGCAAAGCCTCTACATTGTCTCTTTTCTTAGAGGTACCAGGTATTTTGTGTTAAGATATGCATTGCAGTCTATATATAACTTCAATATGCTGCTTCAAACTGCTTAAAGCCAGAGCTCTCAGCACGAAAATCTTTCTAATTTAAATACAAAAACGCTTCCCCCACCCCCTATTTCTGCGCTTGGATATAATTTAAATTTGTACACAAATTGGGTGATCCTCAATTTCTCCTTCGAAAAAAATCTGTAACTGGAAGATTAAAAAGGATCTGGTGGGTAATGTTTGTTCTGGTTAAGGCGGTGGGGTCATGACCCCCCCCTGGATCCACAATTAACCCCCCTCCCCCTTAATTTTGCGCTTGGATATAATTTAAATTAGTACACAAACTGGGTGATCCTCAATTTCTCTTTCGAAAAAAATCTGTAACTGGAAGATTAAAAAGGATGCAGGGCTCATAGTCTTCCTATATCTCCTATATTTTCTATATTTTCACAATTCGTCAGATATTCTCCTATAATTCCTATATTTTCTCACTAACTCCTATATTTTCTTCATTGGGTGTTAAATTCTACCCAAAAATGCGAAAACTTCTGATCAATTTTTCTTCTTTCTCTCCTGCACTGTGCATTCTTACATCTACAATGTTGGCATTTGTACTAAACTTCTGTTCGATTATTCTTATGAAATATACAAAATAGATGGTTTTACTTGAAACTTTAAACTTGTGTTCAATTAATTCCTTTTCTTTCAATGAGTTTACTTTGTAATTTTAATAGTATAACATGTTAACTTTAAGTGTACTGCTGGAAAGGTTTTGAAAGCTTTCAATTTTGTCACATGTAATCTTACATGTAGTTGAAATGACCGGCTGTAGCTCAAACGATTGGGGGTTTTCGAAAATGGTACGTACAGATTTTGGTACTAATTCAAATTTGGGTACTTCAAATTTTTCAAAGCTTGTAGCTCGCTGAAAAATGTAACTATCTCAGTGAAAAAAGTGTCATTTTATAGGATTTTGTCTGCTTTTTTCAAATGTGTACTTATTTTCTATGTATATTTTCCGAAGATTTCAGAATTCGTTCTTCTCAGAATTTTTTTTTTCTATCTACTACGTTACGGTTACAAATTGGAGAGGATAATAGATGGATCTATGCTCCACTTAGGCTCTCTAACACCCCCTTTCGTTTGACAGATTAGGTAAAATTCATTCTTTATTCATGTGTGCGCATATAAATACACACATTAACTGTAAGTTATGGATAATGCCGTTACAGTGAGCGCCAGGTAATTGAATCAGTCACTTTAATGAATCAATTCCTCAAAAGTGAAATGAAATCCAGGTTTAACATTAAAAAATTGCAGAATATTTGAATCAAACTTGCCGCTTAAATAAATCAAGCCTATGAGATTGACCATTTCCCAAAAACGTGATGCATTAGCGCAGTCTTTTTTTCTTTGCCTTTGTTTAGAAAAATTAGTTTCTATTTCTGTAAATAGTGAAACAATGGGGAGGCAGAGTGTTGCACACTTTTTGTAACGATTTTCTCATGATATGTCCAACAAAACCAGTGAGACGAGAGAAACATGGAGTTGAATGGACTTTTCAACTTTTCATCGTTAGTGTTAGCATTGAAGCAATGAGGTACCAATATTGAGAACTATAGGTAGATTTATGACATTGAAAAAAACGAATGTCAAATTAATTATTACCTAGTTTTAGCAATCAATAAGAGATGTATTTTCTAAAGTACGTAAGCTAAAATCTGAATTTTATAACTACTTTTTCATACTGTTTTAGGAAAAAATTCTTTAAATAATCAGAGAATGGATCATTTGGCGGTACACTTCTTATGATATCTCGTTTGACCGAAAATTTAATAAAGTTCTCTGAAATTGTATGGTGAATTCCACGTTTAAAAAAAAAAAAGAAAATAAAAAAACACGCACAAACAATTTTGCTTAGTTGAATCAAAGTTGCCTTAAATGAGCAGGATTAATATAAGTAACCATGGATACAAAAATTCATTTGCTCTCACTTCTGTGACTGTTTTCATTGCTATGACTTCATGGAATTGTATTGATACTGGCTCTCTGTTTTTTATATTTTTTTAGGGCTCTAAACATACTAGATGCTATACGTTTTTGAAATTCCTATTGTTTTTCTATCAAACCCCTATATTTTTCCTTTTAAATTCCTATATATTTTGCTATCAAACTCCTATATATTTTGCTATCTAACTCCTATATTTTTCCTGTTAAACTCCTATATATTTTTTCTCGCTTGCTATGAGCCCTGAGGGTGGTGGTGTAATCTGGTGGGTAATGTTTGGTTTAGTTAAGGGGGGTGGGGTCATGACCCTCATGATCCCTCCCCCCTCTTGGACCCACGTTTTTCCCCTCCGTAAATTTTGCGCTTGGATATAATTAAATTTTTTATACAAACTGGGTGATTCTCAATTTCTCCTTCGAAAAAATCTGTAACTGGAAGAATAAAAAGGATCTGGTGGGTAATGTTTGGTCTGGTTAAGGGGAGTAGGCTCATGATCCCCATGACCCCCCCCCCCTCTTGGATCCACACTTGCCCCTCCCCCCCCCCCCTTAATTTTGCATTTGGAGATAATTTAAATTTGTTCATAAAGTGGGTGATCCTCAATTTCTCTTTCGAAAAAATCTGTAACAGGAAGATTAAAAAGGCCCTGTTGTGTAATGTTTGGTCTGGCTAAGTGGGGGGGGGGGGTCATGACCCCCATGACCCCCCCCCCTTGGATCCGCGCTTGACTAGCTTCAACGGGATTTTGTCGTAAGTTTTTTACAATTCTTTCTTTTGGTTTCATTCTTTGCATTCCTTCTGTTCTTCAATTTATTATGTCTGAACTCAATAGATTTTGCAACCTATACGTATCATGAAACTGAAATATTTAGACCATTTGTCCTTTCTTTGGGAATGCAAAAGAAGACGTGTCATTCCGAATTTTATTTCTACGCATGTGTTTCCGGTTTCCATGTCTATTTACTTTGCTTCCTTCCATTTTTGTTCATTTGTCGTTCGGTCTACATTGTGTGGACTTTTCGTTCTTCTTTTATGCACTGATGAAGTGGCTTGCATATGACAGCCGCGAAACAGCAGTTTGCTGAGTTTTTAACTCTATTTTATTATACTTTATTTGTACTTTATGCACGTTGTTGTCTTTTTTACTCATTCCATAGTACAAAGTTTTCGACTGCTTTTTTACAAAGAAAATGATGTCAAGATTTTTGGAAAAAGAGAGGGAAAACTTTATAAACTAATGTTTGAATTGGAAGAAACTGCCTTTTTGGGAACATTTTGTAGAAAAATAGAAAGTTTGGAAATTTGACATGAAAGGATGGCGCATCAAAATCTTCATCAAGTAAGAAGAATTCTAAAAGAAAATGAAATAAAATTCCTTGATGAAGAAAAAATTTTCTGCGAATCATGTATTTTTGGAAAACAACATACCTTGCCATTTACAAGAAGTAGAAACATTGGTAAAGTTCCGGCTGAAGTCATCCATGCTTTGACGTATGCTGTTCAATGGAAGAACCATCTATTGGTGGATTGATTGATTGATTCCGAGTCACAACTGACTACAACTGTATTTATGTCGAGGACTGCATACTAAGTGCCTTGCCTCCATTATTTTTTATGCCGATAGAATGGCAGCACCATCACCGGATTGAACAGTTAATGAGAATTTAGAACTAGACCAGGAGCTAATAGCTACCTGGTGCTAGCACCCCCAGAGGTATCGTTTCACTTGGAGGACATTGAGACCACGAGCATATTTAACGTCGCCCAGTCCCCTTGAATGACGACGGTGGATCTTCGACGATCGAGGTTCGAACTCAGGACCCTCCGGCCCTGAATCCGACACTCTACCGATCGGGCTACCGCGGCCCATCTATTGGTGGATCTAGATATTTTTTACTACTTAAAGATGAGTTTAACCATTATAGATCAGTTTATTTTTTAAAAAATAAATCTGAAGTAAAGAATAAGATTTTAAAAAAAAATGTACTACTTGCTGAAAAATAGAGTAAGGAAATAGAGTAAAAATTTTAAGAACAGATCAAGGGTTGGAAGCATTAAATGCAGATATAGCTTCATTTTTAGAAGAAAGAGGAATTAGACACCAGAAATCCTGTACATACACTCCACAACAAAATGGAGAAATAGAAAGAGAGAATAGAACAGTTGTAGAATTAGCTAGAAGTATGCTTTGTGCGAAAGATATGAAGAAAGAATTCTGGGCTGAAACTAAATTCTGCAACGTATGTTCTAAATCATACAGGAACAAGTAATATTAAAGGGAAAACGCCTAATGAATTATGGTTTAACAGGAAAACTGATTTGAACAAATTACAAGTGTTTGGAACAGATGTATTTGATTTAATTCCTAAACAACATAGAAGAAAATGGGATGCAAAAAGTAAGAAAGGAATTTTTGTTGGCTATGAAGAAAATGTAAAGGGATATAGAGTTTATTTTCCAAATACTGGAAAAGTAAAAATAACCAGAAATGTTACAGTAAAACCTGTAAAGTTGACCACCTTTGTAAGTTGACCACCTGTCTAAGTTGACCGCTATTTTCATGCACAGAATTAGATCTTGTCACATAATTCAACCTCTATAAGTTGACCACCTGCTTAAGTTAACCACTAAAGTAGTGCACCGCAAGTGGTCAACTTACACAGGTTTCACTATTTTTAAACGAACTTTGAAACTGACAAATTTTCAACTCTTAAAGAACCGAGCTCAAAGAATGCTAATATTATATCAGAAAGAGTTGATGAAATATCTGAAGACACAAACACATTTGAAGAAAGAGAAACTTCATGTGTAGATGTAACAACAGTTTCACATGAAGAAACAACCAATTTAAATGAAAATGAGACAAACGACAGTAACCAAGAAAATTTTGAAAATAGAGACAGTGAAGTTGTAGAACAAACGGAAGGAGGAAGACCAAAACGCGATAGAAAACTGCCTGCCTGGTTAGAAGATTATGATCTTTCTGACTCTTATTTTCTTTGTGATGAAACAATTGAGTCATCATCTTCAGATTGGAATGAATCAATTAAAAATGAAATCAAAGCTCATATTTTGAATGGAACATGGGAAATCGCTGGGAAAGAAAATGATTTCAATGTAAAAATTATTTTAAAGGAAAAACTAAATCCTGACGGATCTTTAGAAAGGAAGAAATCTTACTTAGTGGCAAGAGGATTTGCTCAACGACCAAATGAAGAATTTTTTGCTGCCTTTGCGCCTGTTTCAAAACTTAGCTCAATTAGACTTCTGTTGGGGATCGCTGCTGAAGAAAATTTAACGTTCTCACAACTAGATGCATCAACAGCATTTTTAAATGGAAAGTTGGAAGAGAAAGTTTACATGGAGAAACCTTACATGTCTTGAAAAATTCCTTCAAGAAATACTTTTGGAAGAAACTGAAAATGAGACCAGTGAACTTTTCTTAAAAATTCAAAAAATGTTAAGTGACATAAAGAAAAACTCTAAACAAAAAGTTTGCTTATTAAAGAAGGCATTATATGGACTTAAACAAGCTGGAAGACAATGGTTCAAAACAATTAATGCGAAGTTAATGGAACTAGGATTTTCATCATCCACAGCTGATCCATGCTTATACTCAATGAAGAAAGGGGAAGATAGAATTCTTTTAGCCGTGTACGTTGATGATATAGTTTTTGCGACAAATAACAATGAAGCTGTAAACGATCTAAAGAAAAGTCTAATGGAAAGTTTTAGAATAAAAGATCTAGGAGACTTAAAATATTGCTTAGGAATGGAATTTGAACAATCTCATGATAAAATTATAGTCAAACAACGAAAATACATCAAAGAAATTCTGGAAAAATTTCATATAAGTGACTGCAAAGCGGTTTCAAATCCAATTAATCCTGGTATCAAATTAGAAAAGGCACACTCTGAAGAAAAGAATAACATTCCATACCAAAATTTGAGAGGTTCACTCATGTATCTTTCTATTGCCACAAGGCCAGACATTTCTTATGCCGTAAAGTATTTAAGTCAGTTTAATACATGTTGCAACACGCAACACTGGAAAAAGAGTTTTAAGGTATCTCCAAGGCACTAAAGACTATGATCTAATATTTAAGAAAACTAAACGGAATGTAACTGGATTTACTGATGCAGACTGGGCTTCGTGTACATTAGATCGCCGTTCCTACACAGGATATTGTTTTATATACGCTGGAGCTGCAATTAGTTGGGAATCAGGAAAGCAGAAAACGGTTGCTTTATCAACAGCAGAAGCTGATTACATGGCATTGACTGAAGCTGCAAAAGAAGCTTTACATTTAAAGCAACTTGCAAATGACATGTATATTCCTCATCCAAGCATTCAAATATTCAATGACAATCAAGCAGCTCAGAAGCTTGCATCAAACCCAATCATAAGTTCAAGATCAAAGCACATTTCTTTCTTTCTTTCTTTCTTTTGGTGCTTAATTGCACAGGTTTATTTTGATGAGGACTACAATCTGAGTGCCTTGCCTCCCTTACGCATGATATATTTTTTATTAGACATATAAACAACACATGAAAGAATTTACATCACAAAGACGGGAAAGTACAACCAGAGCGAGGGTGGGAGTCAAACCCATCGCCTCAAGTGTGCCAAAGTCAAGCAGTCACTTAGACCGCTCGGCCACTGAGGCCCCAAAAGCACATTTCTGTCAAAGAACATTTCGTCCGAGATATTGTTGCCGAAAATGAAATTCAGATAGCTTATAAAAAAAATCTGAAGACATGCTGGCAGACCTATTAACTAAAGCTCTTAATGGTCATAGAATTAAAATATTGTGCCAAGGACTTGAACTTATAAGCTTATGTTCGTGAGGGGGAGTGTTGTTTATTTCACTTAACATAAGCCTTGACTAAATTTAGTTTCATTGTTTTGTGCCACAGCGGCAACAATACTTGAATATATTGGTACAATAGTTTATTACAAAATTATGAATGTATCTTGTAGTCTTGTCTGTGAAATATTACTTTATGTTATTAGTTACAGATATTGCTGCAAGTTTATGAAGCACGTTTTTGAAATTGCATTAAAGCATGAATTAAAATGCAAACCAATCCGCCAGCTACTTTATTCGGTCCCATTGCGAGATTGGTGAAAACTATTCTCGTGAAGCGATCATGTTATCATAACCCCGCTCATCATTGCACCCCTATATCCCATAATTCCGGCTTCAATTTCATCTCCTTTTTACCATAGACGGGGCCTCTCTATGTATATTTCTTTACTCTATGAGTACATAGCATTTATTCTTTACTTTTTCGTTTCTTCATTCTTCTAAAATGACAGTCTTACGAGTAAAACAGTTCAGTTACCAGATCCAGTTCAGCCTTGTCAAAATAAAGCATTTCCTCGCAATTCAAGCATTGCCGAAAAATATAATCAAATTATCCTGCCGTGGCGCTAGTTTCATTGTTGATGACGTCAGCGTTATTCGATCATTCGCTATTATATATATGAGGATTTATATTTCTAAAGTATAGTTTTTTTCAAAAGATCTTGGCAAAGATACCTCATTCCCATGTTTCGCTTTTTGATTTGAACAATTTTTCGTTTTTGTTGTTGCTGTCTTATTCCTCCTGGTCTAGCCGCTTGGTCTTTGCCACGAGTCCAAAAACCTTCAAAAAGTCTAACACCAGAATAGGACTAGAATAAATGTCCTCCCTGATAAGGCCCGCGCAGTTCAACAGATGTTTGGAGAGGCCTGTTGTAAGTTGCATTTGGGACACATCAAATATAATTTTTTGCCCCTTATCAAAAGTTCGTTCAATTTTGAACAGTTAAAAAAAAAAAAAAAAAAAAAAAAAAAAAAAAAAAACGTAACATTAACTTCTACAGGGAAATTTAAGGCAAATATAAATCCCGCCCGCACTAAGTGGCTAGTTTTCTTCGAACAAACTTTGTTGGAAAAAAACTCTTGATGAAGAACATGTATGGAAAATATCTTTTTGATTTGAGCAATTTTCCTTTCAATTTTGAACATTTCAAATCCCTTAACATAAGCGTCTACGGGGAACCTTAAAGTGAATATAAATCCCAAACTTAAAGGCGGATTTGCGATGAACAAACTTTGTTGGAAATAACTCTTGATGAACAACTCCCGAGTCCCGACTCCTAGAATTTTTCGGCCGTCAACTCCGACTCTGACTCCTATATCATAAAATTATTCGGACTCTTGCTCTGACACCGTAGCTTTGGCAAAAAATTTAGGCACGGAAGGAAAAATGACTGACTCCCACTCTTGGAATTTTAAAGTCTTCGACTCCGACTTATTAATCCCAAAACATGCCCGACACCGACTCCGCAAACATTGGCAGGGTTATGGACTTTGAGGGAAAATAATCGACTCCAAATCTTTGAATTTTAAGCTTTCTACTCCCGTCTCTGACTCCTTTACCCCAAAATCGGATTGACTCAGACTCCGCAACCTAGTTCTTACTGTGAAATAATTATTGTCGATTTGATTTGTTTTATGCTCACTCTGAAGTTTTAATTTATGCTTTCAGTTTTTGGCGGAGAAATTCGCTATCCTTTATGTTTCTACAGAAAAATATGCGCGGGCGAGTTTTTTTTTTTTTTTTTTTTTTTTTCGACAGTGAAAATTATTTTTTTAAGTTGACAGTTTATTGTTTTTAAAAGTCCATTTTTTAATTTTTTAAATTATTTTTGGCAACGGGGGAAAAACAAACTTCTTTTTTTTTTTTTTGATGTGATGTATTTATTTTAAAGAGCTTATTATACTTTATTTGTTCGTTTATTTTTTACGTGTCTGTTTCTTTAGATGAGCGATGCATATGTTGTTTTTAGAAATCAGCTTAAAATGTTGATAAAGTGTGTTGACATAATTTGCAGTCTCGACTAATTTATAGAATACTAGGAGTACCCGCACGGCTCTGCTCGTGCTCTAAAACTAAATAAAAAAAACTCTTAGAGCAAGTGTAAATTTCTCTAACCACTCCGAAATAAAAAGAAAGATCCTGTTTCGTTAGTTAAAATGTGCACATATAATTTTGTCTGAGCTCCAAACATAGTCCATAAAGTAATTTTAAGAAAAGAAAATTAATTTGAATTTTGACATCTTGAATTCAAATTATGTTTTTCGCAATCACGAGTGTTTGTATGTAGGCGTGTGTGTTTGCGTATGGGGGTATGTGTATGTGTGTGTAAGGCATGTGTGTTTGTATCTGTGTGCTGGCATAAGTGTGTGGGTAGTTTTGTGTATGAATATGTGTGTGGGGGGTATGTGTATGAGTGGGTAGGCATATGTGTTTTTGTCTGTGTGCAGGCATGAATGTGTGGGTAGTTGTGTGTGTGTATGTTTTTTGTGTGTGTAGGTGTCTGTATGTATGCGTATGTGGGTGTATGTGTTTGTGTGTGTGTATGTGTGCGTGTGTGTAGAACATGGATGCAACCTGGAGACCGTTTTCGCTATATTAGCAGCATCGTGAGGACCCGGTCGACGGTGATGGTGCGGAGGGTGACGGTGGGAAAATAAAATGATAGGACATCCAAAACAGTCAAGTGAGAACAATAAGCAATCATGATTGCTCAAAAAATCCTGATATAAAGATTACCCCTGTCCGTCGAAATTCTCTCGAAAGAATTTTTTTTCATTAATTTATTGGAATGATTTTGTAAACTATATCACTCATTATGTCTCATTCATTATGCGTTGGGGGCCTTCGTGGCTTTGTGGTAGAAACTTCGCTTCCAATGCCGGTAAACGTGGGTCCGATAACCTCGGGTGCTCTGAGTGGTGTATTTCCTTTCTTTACGCTGAAAATCGGCGAGCAAGTTTGCAATTGCGGCAAGTTTTAGTCCTCAAGAAACAATTTCCAAAACATGTGCCCACTCCAATTATACAGTTACTTGCTAAGTTTAAATCCAGGATCAAAGAAAGTAAAAAATAGTTTTCAAATGAATTGAAGAACACGGGGCAATCCAACTTCCATGAGGAACTGCTGTGGAACTTGTTATCCGTTGAGATCTGAATCTTGTCGGTGACACCGTCTATCCAGAACCTCATTTCGATCGAACTTGGCTACTTTTCACATTCATATTTTGTTTGGATATCATTAAGTTTTGAAAGCTAAATCATAGTAATGTTCTTCTTTACAATTAAATGTAAAAGCGCGTACAAATACAACTTCCATCCCCTCCTGCTTTTCCGATGGACTGGTTTCTTTTCATTAGTAATTTCGAAAATATTTCGATAACTGGGGATTTGGCGCTATCGTCAATTATGGGCTATAATCGTTTGCTTCTGTCATTATCAGCAAGGCCATGGCCGAAGTACATTAGTTCTTGGTCTTTGGCGTCCACAAATTTGGCGATAATAGGGAAAATTGCTAAGTCTCCTAGTTTTCAAACTCTTCCCGCAATTTCTACATTGTTCAGGGGAATTATCATAACGTAGATCGTAAAACGTGCAGAATTGGCGAAAACATTTCCCCACTGCTTAATAATTCCGTGGCGCCAAATTTCTGGACCTTTAAAAAATTAAAATGAAGCGAAGCTAAAAGACGTAACCATGGTAATGCAAAACAAAACATTAGCAATTTTAATGGAGATTAGATTTATTCGAAGTTTATTTTTAACGGCTTGTAACTTTTTTTCCTTTGGAGATAGAAGGTTATTTTTTTGACCATAGGTCGAGATATTTCTGGAGTAAAAAATGTCGCATTTTCCAACGGTGTCAAAAAGAAAACTGTGGGACAATTCCTTCACTTTTTATTGATAAATTTAATGAAGAAAGTATTGCCAAAATTTCAGCTAAGCCTAAAAAAGTTCGAGCTAAAAACGCAAATTACTCCCGTCGTAATGAAGTTAGAGCATTGAAATAAATTGCTTAGAACGCGAAAAATTCTACCCTTTTCAACGATATAAAATATTAATATGTGCAAGTAATTTTTCACCCCTTTAATAGCCAATAATAGGCAATTTACGTGAAATTTGGGCCTAAATTGGAATTAAAAACAACTATTTATCGTTTTTT
Organism: Uloborus diversus; assembly: GCF_026930045.1. NCBI lineage: Eukaryota > Metazoa > Arthropoda > Arachnida > Araneae > Uloboridae > Uloborus > Uloborus diversus. The sequence continues at coordinate 25,531,238 of NC_072732.1, read as the reverse complement.
TTCGAACTATAGCCTATGTCACTCAGTAAGAAAGCACCTTTCATATAGTGAAAGAATTTTTCAAATAGGTGCAGGGGTTCCGGAGATTACCTCGAAAATATAAACACACAAAAATCCGCCCTCTCTCTTTATAATATTAGTAAAGATTAATTATGTTCCAGAAAGCCGATGTTGGTATACGGGAAAGTAGGCTAGTTTAGTTCTTTACGGAACTTCTTGTTTTTTCTGAAAACGACGAAAAACCATTTTATTAAAAAAAAAAATGTTAGCTGTATACTTTAAGAGGTGCTATTACTTTATATTTGTTCTTGTTTTACCTTATATTTGTGTGTGTGTGTGTGTAGGATATGGACATAACCTGGAGACGGTTTTCGCTAGAGGAGCAGTATCGGGAGGAGTCGGTCGACGGTGGTGCTGCAGAGGGAGGCGGGGGGGGGAAATAAAATCATAGGAACATCAAAACCATCAAGTGAGAACAATAAGCAATGTGATTGCTCCAAAAAAAAAAATTGAACTTTGACATCTTGAATTCAAATAATGTTTTTCGCAATCACGAGTGTGTGTATGTAGGCGTGTGTGTGGGGGGGGGGGTATGTTTGTGTGTGGGGGTATGTGTATGTGTGTGTAGGCATGTGTGTTTGTGTGGGGGGGGGGTATGTGCATGTGTGGGTAGTTGTATGTGTAGGTTTGTGTTTGTATGTGTTTGTGTGTGTAGGTGTATGTGTGTGTGTGCTGGAGCATGTGTAAGTGTAGGCAAGTAAGTGACGCAACCTGGAGACGGTTTTCGCTGGAGGAGCAGCATCGTGAGGCGGCAGGCCGAAGGTGTTGCTGCAGAGGGTGGTGGGGGGGAAAATAAAATCATAGGAATTCAAAACATATCCAGTGAGAACAATAAGCAATCGTGATTGCTCAAAAAGAAAAAAAAGAAAGAAAGGTATGGGGTGTAAAAATACGCAATCAGTAAACTCAGGAAACACACTTCGCAAAAATACTTATTTTTCACAGGAAGCTGGTTGGAAACTCGTAAAATTCCGAAACGTTACTGGAAATTATCGGTTGCGTTTCAGAATTTTCTTACAGTGTGCTGGTGTGGTGTATGTGAGGCAGACGCCCTCTTTACTTGTACAAAGCTCCATCAGTTCTCATTGGGGGTTGTTCATAAATGATGTCACAGGTTGATGGGGTGGGGGGGAGGTTCGTAAAAATTCGACGAGGGATGGTGGGATAACTGTAAATGTGACATCACGCATGTTGGTTCAAATAAGAACATTTTTTTCTACAATATGTTTACGTAATTTAGTATGATTTGTGAAGAGTTTAGCGGGGTAAGGTGAATTGTGATGCTTGTGGCAAAAAGGGGGAAAGGGGATAGAATATGTTGAAAATGGTGCGACACATCATTAATGGACATCTTAGTTGTCTCTCGTACAGCAAACGAAGTGTTAGTCATCTTCTTTGAGTGCTCTGTTATTGGTTAAATACAATGAGTAGGGCCTTGCCGTCATTTGCAAAGAAAATATACAAAACTTAACCTTAGGTTTTGTTTTCTGTCTACTGTCATACATTCCTATTCCTATTCAGAGTCACAACTGACTACAACTGTATTTATGTCGAGGACTGCATACTAAGTGCCTTGCCTCCATTATTTTATATACCGGTAGATGGCAGCACCATCACCGGATCGAATAGTTAATAAGAATTTAGAACTAGTCCAGGAGCTAATAGCTACCTGGTGCTAGCACCCCATAGGTATCGTTTCACTTGGAGGACATTGAGACCACGAGCATATTTAACGTCGCCCAGACCCCTTTAATGACGACGGTGGGTCTTCGACCATCGAGGTTCGAACCCAGGACCCTCCGGCCCCGAATCCGACACTCTACCACGGCCCACTGTCATCCATTTGTTTCCCAATCCGTATGCACGGATGACGGCAGAGGCCTAGCAAGAAATCCTTCTTAGGAGGGTGGTCCAGTCTGAAAATAGCTAACGCTTTTTCTTTCAATGGCTAATATATTTTAATGGCGCAGCCTGCGCCATGACCTCCCCCCTCCCCCTAGTTGGTCACCACTAGCGAACTTACTTAACTTAGTTACTTGAAAATGTAAATAGGGGCAGTGAGAGTTTCATTTTACTTGTTGTTGTTGTTGCTTATCCCACTTGGTTAGACAGAAACATCAGACCAAGTCAGTGGCGCACACAAGGGAGGGGTCGAGGGGGTCCGGACCCCTCCCATAGGCCTTGCTTTTTTTCCCCGATTGATTACGATCTTACATATCTTGTACGTAGAATAATCTCAAGCAAAAGTAACAATAATTTCAGCTCTAATAAGTTGAAAACTAAAATGATCATGTTGAAATATTTTTTTAAATATTGTGCACTTTTCCCATAACCAATTAATTTCCTATAAGAAGCAGAATGGTGATTATAAATGTATACACTGTAATAATGGTTTTTTACTTTCTTCTATATCTAATATATAGAAGAAAGTATTGGATTCGTGAAAATTTTCGAATTTCGAATTTTGACGGATTCGAACGTTTTGAGGTGTGCTGAGTTCATTTCGACTATTTTTGGAAAATGTCTGTCTGTCTGTGTGTGTGTATGTATGTATGTGTGTGTGTATGTATGTGTGTCACGTCTGTGTGTGACCAGTTTTTTGTGGCCGCTCTACAGCAAAAACTACCGAATGAAATCGAACGAAATTTAGTACACATATGTGCCCCTATGTGAACTTGTGCCCATTAGTTTTTGGCGCGAATTCCTCCAAGGGGGGTGGAGCAATGGGACGTTTTTCGAGTTACGCGGGCTTGCTATTCCTCAGGAAGTAACTGGCGGAATCAAACAAAATTTGATCCATATGTTGGTATTAACAGGAACAGGTGCTGATTCAATTTTGGTGTCAATAACTCAAACGGGGGTTGAGCTATAGAACGTTTTTTGTCGTCAATTGTGACTGCTGTATCTCAAGAAATAATGAACGGAATGAAAGAAAAATTTATCGGCAAGTAGCCCTTAGTGGGTATAAGAACTGATTTTATTTTTGTGTCAGCAGCTAAAAAGGGGGTAGCGCAATCACCCGTTCTTTTTTTCCATTTTGAGTGCCCTATCTCAAGAAGTAATGCTACGTTCTGGTTGAAATTTGGAATATATGTGAATCCATATGTAAACAGGCTTTGGTTCTATTTTGACGCCGATCGCTCCAAGAGGTGTTGATTTTTTTTTTTTTTTTTTTTTTTTTGCGAATAAAAATAGCTTTATTAATGCAACAATAAGAAAGATAAATCGTAATAGATTGTCGTCTGCGTATTTCTCGTGATTTTAATTGTATGGAAATGATCGGAAATATTATCTCAATGATTTAAAATTTTTAACTGTTGCCATCTTATGTTTGTTAACAAATAAAATATTTGTAATTAATTCAAGCAAGGCTTTTAAAATAACTTTCAATTTTCGCTCTTTGCTTTGCTTTTGCAATAATTCAGACATTGGGATGGTCGTCAAGTTTTTGCATGTGTAATTTTGTTTTTGTTGGGAATATTGCTTCCTCGTCAAGCATGGGGAGGGATCAGAAAAAAAAAAAAAGAAAAATATAGAAGAAAGTTTCGTGATGGCCACAACATACTAGTTTAATTACGAGAAAAGAAAAAGCGTAAAAAATTTTGCTTTCTGGTTATTTATTTAAGTATATTTCAGTAAATAAGGCTAATTATTTATTGAATAGTTTATTTTTTACTGCTTTTCGTTCTTGGGAATCGATAAAATCAAGTCAATATATTTGACGGCGTATTGGAGTATGATATGAGAATGAGGTTTTCAACCTTGGACCCTCCCCTTGCAAAATTCCTGTGTGCGCCACTGGACCAAGTCTATGAGCCCGTGCGCTCTCAAACCTTCCAAAGCAGTTACAGGATTGGAGTAGAGCAGAACCTCTTCACAACTGATGCAGGCAAAGATAGGGGCAGTAGTGGCAGGGCCTGATTAACGCACGGTCCGGCGGGTCCGCGGACCTGGGCACCACAAATTTAGGAGCACCAAAATAGCCTAGCCTAAATTCACTTACTTTTACTTCATTTTTTTTTTCTTTCTTTTTTTTTTTTTTTTTTTTTTTTTTTTTTTAAGCTCATTTGTCTTTTACTCAACTTTAAGGGAGAGGAGGCTCAAAAATTTTTAAAAATCAGCCTAAAACCTCATAAAGTTAAAAATATTTCGCGTAAAGAAGTCGTTGCTCCTTAGCTCTGGAATTTCAAAATAATTACTCGGATGACATAGATGAACATTTTCCAGAAGAATTAACACACTTTCAAATTTTTGCAAAAGGTAACCCTTCTCCTGGAGAATGTTTAACAAGGATAAGATCACTAAACATTACATACATTTCCGAATGTGAATTCAGCCCTGCAGCTTCTTCTTACCTTGCCTATCAGCAGCTGTTCCAGTGAACGTTCCTTTTCATTTTTGAAAAGAATCAAAAATCATTTGAGAAGCTGTGTTTCTCAATTTTATATTGTTCTCTCAATTTACGTATCAATTCTCATAATTTACAGACGTTTTCCTTATTGACCATTGAAAATTATCAAACATAAATTCCAATTATTTGATCGACACATTTGCTTCTGTTAAAGCCAGAAAGAAGCCTTTTTAAAGCTTGATGTCAGAATTAATAAGATTTTTTTTTTTTTTTTGCAGTTTTAAATTGTTTTTTTAACATTTTTTCGTCTTAAGGTAAGGCAATTTTAACTGTGATTAGTATGGTGACTATCAAGTGTTTGGTATTCAAATCCCAGTTTTCCTTTCAAATAGTAATGTTCCTTTAAAATGTATTTTCTAGTATATTAGGTTTCTAGTATGAAACATTGACTTTAAAATTGTGTGGTTTTTCTCATAAGGGGGGGGGGGGGGAGCACCAACTTCTACTCAGGACCTGGGCACCAGTTTGGCTTGATCGGGCCCTGAGTAGTGGCTTGACTCATATTGCATTTGGGACATTGAGGAAAAACTTTGAGACCAGCCATATGTCGCTGTGTTCGAGTGTATCCTGGCCAGTCCTGGCTTCATAGCCTGGCCAGTACCATTTGACCTTCTCTGCTGTTTGCCGTAAGTCAGGGCTGACCAACAGGTGGTCCGCGGGCCGCATGCGGCCCGCCAACACACATTGTTTCGCAGCGCCAACGTCTTATTCAGCATATTTCTTTTTCGACATTTTATGGTATCAAGAAGCATCCGAAACTACCCTTCTTGGTCAAGCCGGGGTCCCCAAAATTTCCTCTTGATCGCTCTTTTACTCCGTTTATTGTATTGGGAGAAAAAGGTACAGGACATCTACAAGTCAAGATCAAGCAGTCCTACCTTGCACGCTGGTGTTCAAACGAATTCCTAGAAATAGTATTGCCTCGCGCTGGCAGAGGGAGACAGGGAGGGAAGAGAGAAACATTTCAGATAAGCAAAACCTGACTGCAATTGGTCAAAAATAAAAAAAAAACCTCAATGACTCTACGGACTGAAAATAACTTCCATGTTTGGGAGCATATATTTTTGCGAAAGTGCTTTTCCGGCGATGAACTTTATCAAGAATCGCCACAGGAGCTCTCTCTTCGACAGTTCATTGTTGGATTTTCTTCGGCTGGCAACGAAAAACATCGATATTGACATTCCTGCCCTTGTAAAGAAGGCCGATTGGCCTCAGTTTTTCCATTAAAATGCAAAGGAATATTTTTATAATCCTTCTGTTTCATTGTTTTATAATTAATAATTAAACTATTAATTGTTATTTCATAAGAGGTAAGACGTTATTGTTCAACTTTTTCAAAGTGCGGCCCGCCTGGTGATCAGTGACCGAAATTCTGGCCCGTGAGCTCTTTGCAGTTGGACAGCCCTGCCCTAAGTACAGCAGCACCGGGGCGGGTTGCTTTGTACCCCTCATGCGTAGGAACCCGTCTCCATGCGGAGCAGATGTTTTGCTTGACTCGGGTTGCAATTTCTTGTAGGCAGTCATACAAGCAACAAAATTTATTGGAAAATGAAAATCAAAAGCCTTTAAACCGATGAAAGCAACTTTAGTTTTCACTTAAAGAATTTAATTCTGAACTTCAAGGGAAGGTTCTCGGCCCCCTTTTCCTACTCCGCTGATGCACGGATGTGTCATTTTTATGCAAGAATCGAAATTAGTGGTCAGCTCCCGCTGGTCTGGGACCACAAAATCATCGATCCGACTAGCAGATTATAAATCTTAATGGTTCATGATGGGACCCAGAGCCGTATCCAAGGGGAGGGTTTTAGGGGTTAAACCCCTCCCCATTGTGAAAAAAAATATGACAAATGAAGAAAATGATTGACTTAAATTAATTTTAATGTGAAAATCTATGTTTAGCGTTTTTTTTTTTCTCTCTGTCTCTCTCTCTGAAGTGTTTCTGTAATTTAACTCAGTGTTTAGTAATATAATTTGCAACTACAATAAGCTCGTTTTTGTTTAGTTTACGAGTAATTACGTATTAAGCATTATTTCAGAGCATAAAATCTGATATTCATTCTACATAATAAAAGAATTCGTGGAGTTTTTAATACTTGTTGCAATTAACTGCATAGCAAACAGATTTAATTAAAAATAAACAAACAAGGTTCAATTAAAGCAAACCTGTAAAATGAAGGAATGTCACTTGTGCAGCCAGAATTATCCTTCTAGGGGAAGAGGGGGGCGTTCAGCAGTACTTACAGGTGAATAAACGTCATACTGGGATCGAAAATTTGTCGTAAAACTAAAGTTTGTGGGGGTTAACACCCCCCCCCCCCTTTTATGAAAATCTGGACACGGGCCTGATGGGACCGAAATTTCGTTCCTGCTAACCTTTCAAAAATTTTAAGTTATCGTTTTTGAAACCGTTGAGAGAAACTTCACACCTTCATTTGCAATGTTTAAGGTTTTTTTTGCAAGAGAAGATTGATAAAGAAATTTCTGCAGAATTGAAACATAGTTTTTCGCCGCCCTACTGCCTTCCTCCCAAACAACTACAGTGGACTTTCTCTATTCTCTGAACACTCATTGGACCGAACAAAAGTGTTCAGATTATGGGGGTGTTCATTATAGAGGGTGACTGGATAAAGCGTGTACATGTATTTAATTGCATTATTGGACTATGTTCAGTACTTTGCCCAGTCAGCAATACCAGTTACTGAGATATAGGTGCTGAATTTAGGATTGGTGACTAGTTCAATGTCTAATTCAACTCAGTAGGACCTAAACTCTTGCATTAATTTACGTCTTTTTCAGTTAAAAAAGTTGAACGTAACATTCAACAATAAAATATTTCACTGCAGCTACCGGTACAATACCTGAAATGAAAAAAAAAAAATACAAAAAGAAAATTAATTTGAATTCTGAAATTTTGAATTCAAATTATGTTTTTCGCAATCACGAACTGAGACAGGACCCTACTCATTGGAGTTATTGTTTCTAGAAACGGCTCCTATCCCCCCCCCCCCCCAAGACTGCCTCTCCTCCTGGGCGGTTACGTGTGCATAGCTGTGTGTGTGTGTGCGTAGACCTGTGTATATGCACGTAGGCGTGTGTGAGTGTTTGTGTGTGAAGTCGTGTGTGTGTATGTGTGTGAACGTGCATGTGTGTAGGACATGGACGCCTCCGACCAGGAGATCGGATAGCTCAAAACCGGAGCAGCCGCGCCGCGCCGCCAGCAGAGGACGGTGGGCGGTGGTGCTGGTGTTCCTGGTCCAAGTTGAAAAAGGCACGGACGCCAAAAACGGTCAAATGAGAACAATAAGCAATCGTGATTGCTCAAAAAAATTAATCTGTTTTTGCACTGTGTATTCCCATGCAAGGTATGTGTTATCATCCAAGTGAAAATGTTTACGGGTGATTTTCAGCCGCATTTTGCTTGAAGGTAATCATACTTTAAAGGACTTGGATACATCTTGATACAACGATTGGATTCTTGAAATATAGTTCAGTAGCAGAAACTTCAGGCTTACATTGCTCTGCTATATTTCATGTGATACAGTAATATCCAGAAAAAATAATTTTTCTTTTTCCTCTCTCCATCAATCATTGTGATAAAATCGGGAATGTATTTCAGGCTTTCCACCTTGTTTCATAGAAATTATTCCGGAGTACCGATTGTGAGCATGTTCAGCATGTAGAAATTATAACTGAAGGGCAGTGGCGTAGCGAGAAAAAATCCTTAGGGGGGGGGTTAATTTTTTCTGTAGGTTAAAGTATATATATATATATATATATATATATATATATATATATATATATATATATATATATATATATATATATATATATATATATATATATATATATATATATATTCATGTATATATATGTATGTATGTATGTGTATATATATATATATGTATATATATGTATGTATGTATGTATGTATGTGTATATATATATATATATATATATATATATATAATTCTTTATCAATTAAACAACAATTGACATTATAAACGAATCTTCAGGTTCGACTGAAAAATGATTTTTTTGGGCTCTTGGGGTTTTTTGACCCCCTATCCCCCCCCATAGCTACGCCACTGCTGAAGGGGGTTAAGAATAGTTTTCATAATACTGGGGTGTTGAGAGTACAGAGAGGTCAGCCTATGTTAAGTCTAAGGAGTTTCGCCGGGACCATCACAATGTGTTGAGAATATGGGGTCAGTGGCGCACACAGGAATTTTGCAAGGGGAGGGTCCACGGTCATAAGTCCCATTCCTATATCATACCCCAATACGCCGTCAAACATATTGACTTGACACAATCAGTTATCCAACGTTTTGAAGCACAAAAGTGGGATAACTGATTGTTTTAATTTTCAGCACAAAGGTATTTATTTGTTACTAGCCGCCTGCGGCGACCAGCTGGTCCGCCTTTTTACGCCATTCGCCTTTTTGCGCCAGAGTTGCCGCCTTCGGCGGCTGCTTAGACAATTTAGCAACGGTATTAATCAATGTTTTTCTCTTTTTTCTCAATATTATCATTCGCCTTTTTACACCGATGTTGCCGCCTTCGGCGGCTGCTTAAACAAATTTCGTGGCGGTATCAATCAATCTATATCTATGTATATCATTAGTAGTTTGAATAAAATATTTTCTAGATCTATCTCCAGTTCCGTCGTTTGGAATATTTTTAAAGGAGGGGGAGACACGAACGACGTACTCTTCATGCAAATTTTGTCGAAAAATAACAAAAAGCACTTCCACTTTTATGTGAAAGCATTGTTTTTTCAAAGTCATGGTGTGTGTGGGGGGGGGGGGCACTGACACCCAGTTGAAATTCCTTAAATGACGGGCATGCCTTTTTCTTGCTGTCCATCTGCTATATCGAACTCTATATTTGTCTATCTATCAATCTATACGATCTGCGCATGTCTACCTCCTGACAGTACAATCTTTTTTTATTTATATAAGTATTAAGTCGAAAGCAAAAACATTTTTTGTCCACTCAACCTCTATCTATCTCTGTATCTACCTAACCTAACCGCCAATTCGTAACAGAAACGAAGATCATGCAAAAAATCGCGGGCTTTATTTATTTAATCAAAGTAGCCCTCAAAAATAAAGGCACTATGTTCCCCGTAAGTGTTCAAAAAGTAGCTCTTGCAAAAAAAAAAAAAAAAAGGTGAAGAGAAGGCAAACGATTTCAGTTGGATCACGTGATGAGGTAAGCTCGGAATCAGCCGGCGAGCGAACAGCTCGCGTTGTGTTCTGCCAATAAAAAAATTGTAAAAAAAAAACTATTGCGTATTTTTCAAAACTTTTTTCTTCTGAAGGGGGCGGAATGTTTTTACTATTACCGACTAAAATTTTAGAATTGAGGGTTCAATACTTGTCGCAGGATGGGTTTCGAAAAAAACTAAACCCAGAAAAAAATGTAAAATAAAGGTTTTTTCAAAAATCTATAAAAAATACAAAAATTGCTCTATCTTCAAAATTTTTTTATTTATCATATTTAAAATTAAATTTCCTACACAATAGTACAAAAAATATCCGTCTGGCGCGATTGGTTCGGGATCTGTGAGGTCAAAAGTACTAAAAAGTGCTAAAAATAACATAAAACATTAAATAACTTTTTTTCTAATAAAAATATCAAAAATCGAAGCCCGAGGTGCACATTTTCAGCAAAAACTGCACCTGTGTACCTAATTTCATCTTTCTAGGCCTTACCGTTTTCCCAGGATGCGCGCCACAAACACACACACACACACACACACAAACATCTTGTTTTATTATATGTATAGAAGAAGAAGATATTGACTTGATTTTGTCTATTCACGAGAACGAAACACAGCAAAAAATAAACTAATGAATAAATAAAAAAAAAAGCAAAATAGTTTACGCTTTTCCGTTTCTCATAATTGAAAAATTGATTCACTTTTATAGAATCTCATTTTAATCTGTAATTACAAAACTAAAAACATAGTTATTACAGTGTATTCATTTATAATCACCATCCTGCTTCTTATAGGCATTTCGTTATAGGAAAAGTGCACAATATTAAAAAAAATCTTTTAACCTTTGTTTGAAATTATTCTAGATATTAAATACATAGAATCGTAATCAATCGGGGAAAAAAAAGCAAGACCTATGGGAGGGGTCCGGACCCCCTGGACCCCTCTCTTGTGTGCGCCACTGTATGGGGTGTACACATTAGAGAGTGTTCAGATAGAGAGAGTGTATTGTACACAGATATGATTTTGCTGGTTTAAATTTTGTACCGCAGTTGGTGAACAAAAAAACTGCCCGTTGTTTCCTTCTCTTCCCAGTCGCACATCAGACGTGTCTGTTGAAAACTGCCCATTTGTCATATTAACATTGTTTTAGGGGCATTCCAAGGTATTTTTGATATTTATGTAGAGTCCGTAACGTGACCTTTTTTGCCATAACTTTTTAATTTACTGTTTGATTAGCATATTATTTTATTTTGATCTTGTCCTACCAACACACCCAGCTCAAATTAAAATAATTTGCAAATCATGCGGTAAATTAAAAAGTTATGGCAAAAAAAGGTCACGTTACGGACTCTACATAATGTCAAAAATACTGTGGAATGCCCCTTTAATGTTTTTGTCTTTTTTATTTAATTTTTCATTCTTGAAAACCAGGGCGCAAGAATGGACCACTAAAAGTAAATACGAACGCTGTGATATTTTATAGTTATTGGTCCGTTGGACTAGTGACTTATTTTTAAAAATCTCTACCCCTGTTTTTACGTCTATATTTGCACTTTAATATCGGCTTTTAGTTTTTACTAGTGGTATCCGCACGGCTTTGCCCGTAATAGAAAATTAAAAGGTCTTTTCGTTCGCCTGTATATTTACAAATAATATATGGTGAATTTTCTCGCCAATTGGCTTGTACCCATGTTACGGTTCCACGTTATGATAATTTCGTATCTCGCCAATTGGCTTGTGCCCATGTTACGGTTCCACGTTATGATAATCTCGTAATTTACTCGTCCATCTTATGATATTTTTGTTCTTAAAATTGGATTGGAAAAAGAACCACATCGAATTTTCGAAAAATCGCTTCGAGGTGCACACCCCCATGGTACAAACTAACTTTGTGCCAAATTTCATGAAAATCGGCCGAACGGTCTAGGCGCTATGAGCGTCACAGAGGTCCTGACAGACAGAGGGACATTCAGCTTTATTATTAGTAATAATACTAATAATAATAAAGAAGATAAAGATACATTTGAATATAAGGAAGGAACCTTTATGCATTTGAAACTGATTTGTGCAAAAGGGGGGGGGGTAGTCAGTGGCGTAACCATGGGGGGATAGGGGGGTTTGAACCCCCCCATGAGCCCCAAAAATTTATATATATATATATATATATATATATATATATATATATATATATATGTGTGTGTGTGCTGTATAAACTCGAGGGCATAGCTTTATTTTAAACTTCAGAAAAAACTACCCCCCCCCCCCCCAAGGATTTTTTCTTGCTACGCCACTGGGGGTAGTTACGCGTGCATCCGGGCTCAGGTTGCCTTGCACGTCTTAAGGCATGACATGAGAGAAAAGAAAAACTTGATATTGGAAAAAAAAATGAATTACTATTCTAAAATTTTATTGTTTCAAATTTCTTAATGTATTGAACAGAAAGTGCTTCCGATCCTGGTCTATTGGTGTTTCACTCGAGGAAGGGGGGGGGGGGGGTAGCCGGTTGCCCTCTGACTTTGGAAAATTAATTTATTGTCATGTAAGTGAGCGTGGTTTTTGTTTCAGGTATTTGCGTTGGGTAAGTACCCCTCCCCCCTCTCCCGGAGGAGAGATTCAAAATGACGGGCCTGTCGCGATCTTCAGTCGGCTGCTCCAGTTTTTCCGAAAGTGACGTATGTCAACTCGAATTGCGTCTTCGATACCAAATCGATGAAGATGGCGCCACCGAAATTAGCCACTGTCACCAAAATATATCAGATTTTGGATGTATAGTTATTCATTTACTAGTCTTCATAAGTTTCGAAAACTGCGAACGCGTAGCACTAATCTCTCGGTCAACGCACTTGTTGGACCGCTTCCAAGGCCTCGGAGAGACTCCTTCCAACCCAGATGGCCCCCGGGATTCTCGTGACGTCAGGAAGATGCATTCTTATGTAAGAAAGGTGGAGTTTATGGGCCGACGTCACGGAAAGTAGTCCCGCCCTTTTGCGTTTAATTGGCTCGATCGTTTCAGATGTGGCCAATGAGGAGCGAAGTAGAAACTGTGATTCCTGATGCATACCGTGAGCTATGTGTAGTACAATTTCTTCATGCCAATTGGTTTAATCAAATTGCTCGTATTTTGCTACGGAATCCCATAAGTGTTGATGCAATCCCACTCAAACATTTCAAATGATTTTAATTTTACTAATTCTGTTCATGTTGGCAAAAAATATTTAGCAAATATTTTCGTGTTTAAGTCGCATTAGCATATTTTGGTAGTTAGTATAAATTGGAAAAAAAAAATACAATCGCTCTATTTTTTTTTCATTCTTCTTTTTTAAAAGTGTATATTTTGGTGGTTAATAACGGGGGGGGGGGACAATTTTTCTAATTTTTTTCGTCCATAGTATTTATTCGTCCATGGCGATATTTTTATGTTTTTTTGTTAAACTGGCCATTTTAACGTAATTTTTTAAAGTGCTTATAAAAATAATAGTTATAAGTATGTAGGATGGTCAACTGTTTAGAAAATCTGAAAATCAGTACAACAGTTTTTAATTTTGTATCTTAAAAACAAATGCATAAAATAAAAGCTTAACTGTTTCAAAGAAACGATTTTAAATGTAAATGAATACAGTGCAAACTTCAAAAACTTTTTGAACAGGTTTTGAACACGGAGACTTGCTCCTCTTTTTAGGACACTTTGAAGCATTATTTTTGGAATAGTTTTCAAAATATTGGGGTTTTCGGAAAGTAATTTCGTTTTTTTCCCGACAGTACAGTACTTTATACCTAGGCCTTTCAAATGGTCATAAATGCTTCAATTAAAAAAATTAAAAAATCTTTTAACGAATCATTCCATTTCAATTCAGGCAGGCAAGATGAACCAGTCATATGACCATCACCGAATTTTTTTATTTTTTTTTTATTTTTTTTTTACTAGAGCAGTTACAACTAAGGGGCATATGAAATATCCCAAAAGGATTTGGCAAGAAAAATTTTTTTTCTTCAGTTACAGCCTAAAATTCTGCACAAAGTCGGCCATTTTAGAAAAAAAAAACCCCCAGCAAAACACTCGATTTGAGTTGGGCACTATATCAATAATATTTAAACTATTTGAATAATAATAATTATTTTTTTTAAATAAATAAGGGCCCATTTTTCATCTAAACATCGTTTTTGAAAATTTAGTTGGGTTTAATGATTTAAAATAAAAAATTGTGATAAAAAACCTGCATTTTTACCGAATTTATGATTTTTTTTGCTCATGCAGAACAAGTTTTTTTTTTTTTACTAAATGAAGATGGCAGTCTAAAGTCCTTATATGATAGTTTCATAACATATTTTATTATTTTTCTCAGACGCATACAGCCTTATAAATAAAATTTGAAAATTTTCAGAAATTAACGATTTTTGAAGTGAAATTTCTCAAAAAAACCCCATTTTTTTAAAAATCTAAAAACTGTCTCATTTAAACTCCTTTTAATGTTTAGCAAGTGGATATACTCCACATTCCGCGTTTTTTCTCATAAAATGTTTTAGGACTTTTTGAAAGTGATCATATCGCCCATGGCATGCATGTGAAATGAAAATATCTAATAATTTCCTTCACTGAAATTCTGATGTATTAATGTCTAGTAGTTGCAATAACAATGCGCTTTATTTTATCAGTAACGACTAAAATCTTCTTGACTTTTGATAAATATGTGTGAAACGAACTGGGCCGTCTCCGGGGGGGGGGGGGTTCTACACCCCCAGTTTTTTAGAAATGGGACTGCCAATTTCATTTTAGCGATACAACAAACGAAGAAAAGGGGAAAATCTTCGTTGTTTTAAAAAATTAAAATAGTAATTATAAATGAACAATTGAAGCAATAGTGACAAAAAGTATTTTTTCTGTAAAATTTGAATAGAAAGTGTAATTATAAAATACAACTTAGCAATATCCATAATTCTCTTTTATTAAGATTATCTAAATAAGGGCCGCGGAAATGTACGCTTCAAAAATGTTTTAGCTAATACTGATTAACTTTACTTCTATTAATTATCTATCAAATGGAGTAAAAATAACTTTCGGGGAGATTGAAATTCTTGAGTAAGATTTCTGCAATGCTGCGAAACGATACATAAGAGAATTTCCCAGAGATTGCTAGAAATTTCGGCATTACCATGGGGCTCTATGTGACAAATGAACATCTTCACTTCCATTTCATAAATTCCCCTTGTTTCTTTCGTGTTGTTCCATCGCCTATTTTCGTTAAATCAGAACGATCATCGAATGAAAATTAAGATCATGAAATTTCTCCAAAAATCTTCATCCGAAAGTTTTCCAATGGGGTTGTTTCCTTCAGTCAAAAGTAGTTCTTTTTGTCACTGAAATTAATAGAATAATAAAAAAAAAAATATGGACCCAGAAAATACTTTCATTTTCCCAACAGCTATTTTTTAATTATTTTTTTTAATGTTCGATTTTTGAAACAAGGCGTGGTCTTGATGACGTCGCAAATGATGCACTTTGTCGCATCTTTCTACCGCGTTTCCACGTTATGATAATCAAGAAGCGAATTAAAATTGCGCTGTACGCTTGCTATCAACGATATCGTTGCCAATACACGTGAGTAAAGACGCGAGTTAAATATTTTCTCTGTGAATGGCAACACAGCATGCCTTTTCATCATTTGTGATGTCACCGGACAGAAGCATAAACATTGAAAGCGCACCGATTTAAGTATTTTTTTTTTTTAATATTGAACTTAAACAAATTATTTAAAAAATGGACGGATCCTTGTTTTTAAGCATGCTCTTTCAGAAAAAAAAAATACTTTTAAAATTTTAAAAACGACCCCATTGGCGACTCCATCATTGGCAGCACATCTCGCGTTTGGCGCAGTCGTAGTTTCCTCCAAAACTGTCGATGGAATAATACATTATGCTCTTCCATTTTGTGTTGAAATTGTACTTTCACCTCACCAAAGGAAGCATTACTTACAATAAATAAGTAAATAAATAAATAAAAAATAATAATCTAATGGTACTTTGATGATATTTCTTTCCTGGGAATTATTGAATTTTGTATCAAAGTTTGTTGGAATTGGTATGGGAGGGCAGCAGGCCCGTGTCCAGATTTTCATAAAGGGAGGGGTTTTAATCTTACCTAGGGGGGGGGGGGAGAATTCAATCCCTCACAACCTTTAGTTTTACTACAAATTGTCGATCCCAGTATGGCGTTTATGCACCTGTTAGTCCTGATGTACCCCCCCCCCCTTCCCCTAGAAGAATAATTCTGGCTGCTCAAGTGACCAAAGAATTCCTTCATTTTACAGGTTCACTTTTATCAAACCTTGTTTGTTTGTTTCTTTTTAATTAAATCTGTAAACTATGCGGTTTATTGCAACAAGTATTAAAAACTCTCTACGAATTCTTTTTATGCAAGAGAATACATACCAGATTTTATGTTCTGAAATAATGCTTAGAACGAGCTTATTGTAGATGCAAATTACATTACTAAACACCATCACTAATACATCTTCATAGCTGCAACACATGCCAAATTCATCATTACCTCCTTACAATAAGCAATATTAATGCTTTGTATTGGCACGGTTCTACCACCACAGTTTTTTCAAATTATTATTTCAGTCGGCAAAGCTTTAACAGTTGTAAATTACTTAACATTTGAATCTTATGCAAAATTTTTTAAGTTATAAGAGAAAGAAATGCAAGCGTTTAGGTCCAACTGAGTTGAATAAGAGGGAAAAAAATACAGAATTACTGAGTTAAAATTACAGAAAAACTTCAGAGAGAAAGGGGGGGGGGACGTTAAACGCAGGCTTTCACATTAAAGTTGATTTAAGTCGATCGTTTTCTTCATTTGACATACTTTTTTTTTTCAATAGGAGGGGTTTAACCCCTAAAACCCTCCCCTTGGACACGGCTCTGGAGGGCAGAATTGTATGGCTGTGCGACAACACATTTCAATTTGTGAAGAAAGATAAAACTTAGTCAAATTTTCAACATTTTCTTTTGAAATATGGTTAAAATCTGAACTAAATAAAAATATTGAAGTGATAAAATTAATAAGCGACTATAAAAATGCGAAAATAATCTTCAAAAAATTAACTATTCTTTTTCTTTTTCCCCAGAAGGAACACACGTCTTGCTGTCACGTGGAGTGTTGCGGAAGAGGAGGCGGCGCGGGGGACAACAACGAGCACCACGAGCACCCTCCGGCGGCCGAGATCGAAATGAGGGAAAGAATATTTCCGGTACATAAATAACCTCCTAAAGTACCCTCCTCCCCTATAGTTCATTCACCGAGAATTGATAGAGGAAGTAAAGTGGGTTGCTGTTTGGCCACAACATATGCCTCTGTTCATAGACTAATAATAAGAGTAGACCGAGCTATGGCAACCCTTTTGCTGCTCATAAACCAAACCATGTGATTGGTGGATATCCTAGCAACAGCGGGCGTTAATCGTAGCAGACGATCAACGCCAGCGCGAAATAAAATAAATAGAATTGATGGAACACGGAAGAATGATCTTTTATGGAGTCCGATTTGTAAATTTGTTATTCTAAGTTGTAAATATTTTGTTAATGTAGTGAGTTTTTCGTTTAGATCGTATTGTGCATTTTCTTTAGTTAATTTCAATAACTCTCTAAGCAATTAAAAATGCAAGCGCCCAAAAAGAATCGGCAAACGGTAAGATTTTTACCTAAAATTTCAATTCAAGATACCGATTAGTACATTTTTGCGTTTACGCCATTACGTTCACGCCAACGCTGACGTAGCAGCTCCAAATGAAATAAAAGTTACTGAAAACTGTGATCAAAAACTAATGCCAAAATAATGCATAGCTAAAAGAAAAACAATTCAATCTCTGCACCTGGAAAAAAAATTATAACGAAATTACATTACGTCTTAAAATGCATATCGAGTGTCAAACTATAGATAATGTTGCCATCTAGCAACCATGCCGCGAAAGTTTTCGCCAAGCCTTCCACCAGTCACATGATGTATCCATGAACAATTTTTTTTCATCAGCAAGTCTGGGAAAGCTCGGTCTACTCTTATTATTAGTCTATACCTCTGTTATTAATTACTCACTGGATTGGCGGTTTTTCTCAGGTACATTTTGCTTATCTGTTTGGTGCTGCTTCCGTAATGCCATCGCCAATCAGATAACGGTATCGCCAAGTATCCTGTTGCTTTGTATACTTCCACTGTCAGTTCTCGCTGAATTCAATATAGTTGTGGACAAACTTTGAGTTTAGTTACAAAATCGTTCGCAATTTCGGGATTTTGGTGTTCCTTGTTCTAAACCATTCCCAGATTTAAAGAACAAATTATTTCAAAACTTTCATGTATTGAATCTACAAAGAAAACTGCTGAGCTTTCATTGTAGGGGAATGTGGGGCAAAGTGAAATATTAGGAAGTAGGGAAATGGAGAAATATATACAGTCTGAGTAAAAATTTTAAGACCAGTACATTTTTTTTTTTTTGAGAAATTGGACATGTCTTTAACTGAGGATTAAAACATAATTTGAGTGATAATTATTAACCTTAAATACAAGCAAAAAAAACGACAAAACAATCATTTGTAATTATTTTATCATCAGCAAATACTACAGATCAATATTTGAGCCTGAAGGAGCCGAGTAAAATCTTTAAGGGCAACATAGAAAAAAGCACAGGAAGAAAGAAATACAAGCATTTAGAATCTTATGTGCAGGAGCCATTTCTTCGAATTACTTCAAATATTCTTGTTTGCATAAATGAAACTAGTTTTTGACAAAGTTCGAGATCTGTTTGATACCATTCGTCTTCGATAGTATATTTCAGCTCTATTGATGAAGTAAAATGTCTCCCATTTGCATAAACTCTTCTTACTAACTACCAAACGGCACGAACTTGAGGGTCACAGATCTGGATAAAATTTTGGATTTAGGTTAATTCCCACTACATATGAACCCAGGTGAAGCGGTTTGACTGCATAGGTCCTAGTTCGCTAGTAATTGGGGTCCAAAGTTTCTAGTTTGACTCCAGAAAAGCAATGGTTTTCCTTTGAAATAAACCTTTTCTTGCTCTTTTCTCGATATTGCATTGCAGTATCGCATAACTGAATGCATTCACAGTATAAAATAAATTTCACTGCCCCTACGTTGTATTAGCAAGAGATGCGACAGATGTTAGGAGAGCAAATACTGTGCCAAGTTTAAAATTCCAAAGAAAACGCTATCGCAGTTTCGGAGCCAAACAAGCAAATTTAGAACCACCTTGTTACCGAACTAAAGCCTATGCACTCAAACTATTTTACTTGGGCTCATATCTAGTGCGAATTGACCTAAATCCAGAATTTTATACAGATTCGTGAGCCTCAAGATTTTGCCGTCTGAACCACACTAATTGGCAGGACTCCAGAGAATTGCAATGGAGTTTTATTGAAATTGGAAACTTTGAGACAATATCTACCCTTCCAAGACATTCGGCGTCTCTTTTCTGTACAACAAAGGAGGGGGAGGGGAGATTTATTCTGTGTTATGAATGCATTTAATTGGCTCATACTGCAATGCAAATGCCAGAAAACAGTTTAAAAAAAATTAATTTCAAAGGAAAAACCATTGCTTCTCTGGACTCAAATAACAACTTTGGACACCCGTTGCAGGTCAAACCGCTTCACATGGGTTCATATCTAGTGGGAATTAACCTAAACCCATAATTTCGTTTAGATCTGTGACCCTCAAGTTCGTGCCATTTGGTAGTAAGTCGCCAAATAAGTACTCGATTGGTTTGAGATCTAGAACTTAGCTGGCTATTTCAAAGTTTCAACATTGTTGATTTTTAACCAATTATGTGTACTGTTACTCGAATGGGTAGTGGCATTGTCTTCGAGATATTTCCGATTTTCTCCAGCAATTAATTCAGCTTTTGATAAAAGATGACTTGGGAGGACATTTTGATATGCTTGCGAATACATCTTACCCGAAACAAACGCAATTGAGCCCATACCATTGTAAGAAAATTACCCCCAAGTCATGACAGAGCCTCCACCCAATTGGTGCTTGGAGAATTTTCTTTTTCTTTTCGTAAATCATGCCAATAGTACTTCCATCCGTCTGGTCCATCCAAGTTCCACTTCTTTTCATCAGAAAAAAATATTTGTATTCATTGGTTATCCCAGGTCATGACTTTTTGGCTGAAGTTCAAACGCTCTATTTTGTGCCTATTCAGTAACTGGCTTAGCCAATTTTGCTACGTAAACAAAACTTTCACACCTTCTAAATCTCTACATAGTATAAAATGAAGTGTCCAAAAAGCTTCTGTGTGTTTGAACTCGCAAGACTCGAGAACTACCCGGCCGATTTCGCTGAAATTTTCACAATTTGTTCCTTTAGGTCCTGAGGTTTGCAGACCAGTTCGAAAACTAGTATGTTGTGGCCATCACGAAACTTTCTTCTATATTTTTCTTTTTTTTTCTGATCCCTCCCCATGCTTGACGAGGAAGCAATATTCCCAACAAAAACAAAATTACACATGCAAAAACTTGACGACTATCCCAATGTCTGAATTATTGCAAAAGCAAAGCAAAGAGCGAAAATTGAAAGTTATTTTAAAAACCTTGCTTGAATTAATTACAAATATTTTATTTGTTAACAAACATAAGATGGCAACAGTTAAAAATTTTAAATCATTGAGATAATATTTCCTATCATTTCCATACAATTAAAATCACGAGAAATACGCAGACGACAATCTATTACGATTTATCTTTCTTATTGTTGCATTAATAAAAATATTTTTATTCGCAAAAAAAAAAAAAAAAAAATCAACACCTCTTGGAGCGATCGGCGTCAAAATTGAACCAAAGCCTGTTTACAAATGGATTCACATATATTCCAAATTTCAACCAGAACGTAGCATTACTTCTTGAGATAGGGCACTCAAAATGGAAAAAAAGAACGGGTGATTGCGCTACCCCCTTTTTAGCTGTTGACACAAAAATAAAATCAGTTCTTATACCCACTAAGGGCTACTTGCCGATAAATTTTTCTTTCATTCCGTTCATTATTTCTTGAGATACAGCAGTCACAATTGACGACAAAAAACGTTCTATAGCTCAACCCCCGTTTGAGTTATTGACACCAAAATTGAATCAGCACCTGTTCCTGTTAATACCAACATATGGACCAAATTTTGTTTGATTCCGCCAGTTACTTCCTGAGGAATAGCAAGCACGCGTAACTCGAAAAACGTCCCATTGCTCCACCCCCCTTGGAGGAATTCGCGCCAAAAACTAATGGGCACAAGTTCACATAGGGGCACATATGTGTACTAAATTTCGTTCGATTTCATGCGGTAGTTTTTGTTGTAGAGCGGCCACAAAAAACTGGTCACACACAGACGTGACACACATACATACACACACACACACATACATACACACACATACACACACACACACACACACACAGACAGACAGACATTTTCCAAAAATGGTCGAAATGAACTCAGCACACCTCAAAACGTTCGAATCCGTCAAAATTCGAAATTCGAAAATTTGCACGAATCCAATACTTTCTTCTATATATTAGATATAGAAGAAAGTAAAAAAATCGATGAACAGTTCTTTTTTTATTCCAATTTAGGCCCAATTTTCACATAAATTCCCGAATATGGGGGTTAAAAATTACTTGCAATTAGTAATATTATATATCGTTGAAAAGGGAAGAATTTTCCGCGTTCTACGCAATTTGTTCCAACGCTCTAACTTAATTGCGGCGGGAGTTATTTTTTTTTTTAGCTTGAATTTGTTTAGGCTTAGCTGAAATTTAGGCACTACTTTCTTCATTAAATTTATCAATAAAAAGTGAATGAATTGTCCTACAGTTTTCGTTTTGACACCATTGAAAAGAGCTACCTTTTTTACTCCAGATCTAACTCGACCTATGGTCAGAAGTTTAATTCTCTATCTCCATTAGAAAAAAAGTTACAAGCGAATTAAATAAAGTTCAAAAATCTGTTCTCTATTCAAGTTTTTAACCATTTTATTTTGCGTTTCCACGGTAACGCTTTTCGAATCCATTGTTTCTATCTTTCTTATTTTTAATTCTGAAACTTATTTTATTTAGTGTTTCCATAGTTACGCTTTTTAAATCCATCTTTCTCATTTTATTTTAATTTCTTAAAAGTATTTTAATATCTGTCGTCATTGTTTGGAGTTGAAATTTAGCATGATGATTTTTTTTTCTTTTATTTATGCCTGATTGTTGAATATACGTCACTTGACACAATTTTTGTTTTCAAAATAGACCGGGCAAAGTCGGGCAAGGCAGCTAGTGTGTTATATATCGTTTTTTGACAAACATTTAAGCCTGTCGCCTGAATAAGTTTCCTGGTTGAGTACTTCCTAGTTGATGTAAGTTTGCAAACACTTCTTTCCTCACGCGAAGACTTCCACCAGACTCTAGATCTTCCACCGAGATTTTTTTACCATAATTGTCTTTCAATCTCAATAAATTATCGACCACAGTCTTTGATCTTCCTATTTTTTTTCGCAATAGTACGGCTACTCATCCCCGTTGGAGAAAAAGCTTCAATGTGCCCTCTTTCACGATCAGTTAACTTCTTACCTTTCGACATCTTCACAAAGTTCACCAAAACTTCGAAGAAATTAATAAGAAAACTATAAGTTGAAGGGTTTCCACAATCTCATGAACTGCTGTGATATGTATTCCAGTAAATCTACATTTAGTATTTAAGAAATACTGGTGGCCTTAAAGAAAAGCATACTTTAAAAAACTTAAATATTGAATTATTTCTTTCAAATGAACATTAATGATTACTAGTTCAACAATATTAAAATCCCTTTAACTTCATTTTCCCGTATTCTCAATTTTTTTTACTGGCCTTAAAGTTTTTACTCCAGGCTGTACTTTGTTTTTAGCTCTACCTATCTGGTAATATTTGAACGATGTCGTTTCACATGTCGTCTGTTCTAGGAAAAGTTGTCTCCGAAGATCAAAGCATAATGATAATACAAGCATTTTTTAAAAATAGATACTCATATTGTAATATTTTGTTGTAAGTCAAAAACTAATAGCTTTTATTCTTGTTTGTTTGTTTTAAAATGATGAAGTTCTTATTTACGCTTTAAATATTTTTTGAGACCTACTAAAGTATTCAGTGCAGTATTTATTGATTAATTTTTAATCTTATTTTTATTTTAAATGTTTTGTACAATTAGTCAAGTGCACGCGAGCCAAAGTGAAAGAGTTCATTTCGTTTCCTTATTCAATCATTTATTAAATCAATTACGTAATCATTTACTAATTCATTTATTTGCATTCTTCATGTAATAATTCACTTATCTATATTCATTCACTATTTTATACGCTTATTTTTTTGTGATATATATATATATATATATATATATATATATATATATATATATATATATATATATATATATATATATATATATATATATATATATATATATATATTTATTTATTTATTTATTGGTTCAATATTTCATTATCTAATCACTTATTCATTCATTCTTTTATTTACCCGTTCATTTCATCAAAAATATTTCTAATAAACAAATAGAGAATTGTTCATTATGGGAAAAAAGCATTTTTTACTTTGCCCCAATCAAATAAGAACTATCATAATATACATTGAAAAAAAAAGTGAAATTATACGCTATTTTTTAAGGTACAAATTTATTGCTAAAAAAAATATACATTGTTCTTTCTTAGTGTTCTGTAATGGGGTCGTTTCCAAAATTTTAAAAGTATTTTTTTTCTGAAAGAGCATGCATAAAAACATAGGATCCGACCATTTTAAAATAATTTATTCAAGTTTAATATTTTAAAAAAATTACTTAAATCGGTGCGCTTTCATTGTTTACACTTCTGTCGTGGGACATCACAAATGATGAAATGCCATTCCGTGTTGCCATTCACAGAATAAAATATTTAATTCTCATCTTTACTCACGTTTATTGGCAACGATATGGTTGATAGCAAGCGTAGAGCGTAATTTTGATTCGCTGCTTGATTATCATAACGTGGAAACGTAGTAGAAAGATACGCCAAATTGCATAATTTGGGACGTCATAAAGACCACGCCTTGTTTGAAAAATCGGACATTTTAAAAAATTAATTAAAAAAAAAACTGTTGGGAAAATGAAAGTATTTTCTGGGTCCATGTATTTTTTTTTGCTCATTCTATCCATTTCAATGACTAAAAGTAGTACTTTTGACTGAAGGAAACCACCCCATTCTTCTTTTTTTTTTCCTTCAAATTTCCAATTTAAGAAATAAATAAATACCTTTGTGCGGAGACGCAACAGGAAATACCCAATGTTTTGTAGCACAAATATACAGATTACTGCATGCACGTGTTTCAGTGTTTCCAGGAACCCCATTTTCAATTCAAAGTTGTGAGTTTTGGATGTAAGGACATTTGGTAAAAACTAGGCTTTTGAAAGGTGTTCCTGGAAACCCCGAAACACGTGTATTTAGTATCTGTATATTTGTGCTACAAAAACGTTAAATATTTCCTGCTGAATTTTCAATTTGTTCATTTTGAAACCGGAAAGTTTTCTTAGCTATTTCATTTCACCCGTCATTCTTCTTCTGAGTCAGGGGTGGATCCAAAAATTTTTGTATGGGGGGGGGGGGGTCAAGTTTCAGTGGCCGGTAAAGTGAAAGGAAAAATAAGTATAACTAGAACTTTCTTCAAAATACTTTGCAAAATCTATACATGTATTCTAATAAAAATTGTTATCGTGAAAAATAATTATAAAATTGTTCGCATAAATGAAAATGATACATTTTAATGTGTCGAGAAAATTTTCGTTTCAATGAAAACAAGAAAGGCACAACATTGTTGCATTAAAATTTGATGCAGCAAAGTTAAAGGAAGTGCAGCATTTCAGACATACGTTTCAAAGTTCGTATTGTAAACGTGCCCTGATTAACGCATGGGCCTACTGGGCCTAGACTGAGCCCCCGAGATTTAGGACCCTATCGTTTTTCAAAGTTACATTACATGTAATAGAATTTGCATTGATTAGACTTCAAAAGACAAGTGTCTAACAAGACTAAGTAAAAAGGGATTAACATTGATCACCTACACTAAATTTTCTAGGACTGAAAATTGACATTCAACAATAATAATAATAAGTAAAGGAAAAATAAAATAATCATAATAATAATGCATAACTAAAAGAAAAGCAGTTCAATCTCTGCACCTGGAAAAAAATTATAATAAAAAGACATTAC
This sequence comes from Uloborus diversus, assembly GCF_026930045.1. Taxonomy (NCBI): domain Eukaryota; kingdom Metazoa; phylum Arthropoda; class Arachnida; order Araneae; family Uloboridae; genus Uloborus; species Uloborus diversus. Next base: position 25,506,272 of record NC_072732.1, on the reverse strand, counting down.
GTCTTAAAATACATGTCGAGTGCCAAACTACAGATAATGTTGCCATCTAGCAACCATGCTGCTAAATTTTTTGCCAAGCCTCCCACCAGTCACATGATGTATCCATGAACCAATTTTTTCATCAGCAAGTCTGGGAAAGCTCGGTCTACTCTTATTATTAGTCTATGGAGAAAATTGAAATATTTTCAGTTTTTTAAACACGGTTAAAAGTTAACTAGAATATAAAATAAAAATTAATTTGAATTTTGACATTTTGAATTCAAATTATGTATTTCGCAATCACGAGTGTGTGTATTTAGGCGTGTGTGTTTGTGTGTGGGGGTATGTGTGTTTGTGTGTGGGGTATGTGTGTTTGTGTGTAGGTGTATGTGAATGTGTGTGTAGGCATGTGTGTTTGTGACTGTGTGCTGGCATAAGTGTGTGGGCAGTTGTGTGTATGAGTGTTTGTGTGTGTAGGCATATGTGTTTGTGTCTGTGTGTTTGTGACTGTGTGCTGGCATAAGTGTGTGGGCAGTATGAGTGTTTGTGTGTGTAGGGATATGTGTTTGTGTCTGTGTGCAGGCATGAATGTGTGGGTAGTTGTGTGTATGTGTGTGTGAATGTTTTTGTGTTTGTGTAGGTGTCTGTATGTATGCGTGTGTGTATGTGTACGTATGTGTACGTGTGTGTGTGTAGTTGTGTATGTATGCGCGTGTGTGTAGGACATGGATGCAACCTGGAGACGGCTTTCGCTACAGGAGCAGCATCGTGAGGACCCGGTCGACGGTGATGGTGCGGAGGGTGGCGGTGGGAAAAATCAAAGGACCTCAAAAACAGTCAAATGAGAACAATAAGCAATCGTGATTGCTCAATAAAGAAAATGTTTCTCATCACAGGGGGGTCCGCTGACCCTTTGACCCTCCCCTGAATCCGCCCTTGCTTTAAAACTAGAGTAGCGATGACAGATTGTTTTTTCTGCATTAACACTCTGCTGGCAGAAAAACAGCTTTTACGGTATCCATTTCTGTCATTGAATTTTTACAAAGGACGTGGAGACAAAATCAGTCTCACTTTCCTAGGGCTCTTAAAGGATCCCCTTTTCCTTAAAAGTGACCCCCACCCAGGGGCGGACTGGCCACGTGTGAGATGTGGAAAATTCCACATGGGCCGTCCTTAACTCGGGCCGTTTTCTGTGCATTCAATGTGTACGTGCCGTTTTCCTCAATTTTATTTAAAAAAAAAAGTTTTTAGCTAGGCCGGCCGTTCTTGTGTCGAGGGCTGCAGCCAGAACTGCTCTTTTTTGGGTGGGGGGGGGGCGGAGGGAGAGGAGGACAGCCGCTCCTTTTCCAACGGTCACTCTCAGGCTGTTACTCTGTTTAACTAGGGATCCGGACAAAACGTCCAAATCCAAAACGTCCACGGACATAACGTCCAGGTCCAAAACGTCCGATGGACAAAATGTCCGAAGGACAGAACGTCCGACGGACATAACGTCCAGCGGACATAACGTCCAACAGACATAATGTCCGACGGACAAAAGGTCCAAGGACAGAACGTCCACATTTTTGGACAGCTAGGACATAACGTCCAGTTTTCTGAGCAGGCTGGACAAAACGTCCGGATTTTAAAGTTTTTCCTTTGTCTCAACTAATTTTGTTGAATATATTTGTGTTTGTGTGATATGTGATGCAATCACCAGCAAAAAAAGAGTTTTTTAATATAGAATGAGTCTGAATAGATCCCCCCCCCCACACACACACTGACATGATGGAAAAATAAAATTTAAGTATTAGGGTCCCCCTTTTTTAAAATAAAATATGCTTTACGGCAAATGCAGCGTGGAGACGACCCCCGTATTTTCACGTGATTTTTCCGCTTTTAGGCAGATGTGGGTGAGAATTCGGAATTTTTGCCGCGGGCTAGCGGGGATAGTTGCGGATGCCTCATGAAGCTTTTTCACGGGCACAGGTCACTTGAAGGTCAGTGATTGGAGTAGTAGAGAAAATTTTGCGAATGGGAGGGTTCTTTAACAGCTGATTCCGCGCAGAGACAGTAAACAAACCCCTTTCAGTGCTTGCGGCGGGCGTTCGCTCATTTGATTATCTTCCTTTTTCTTCTGTCTACTTGTATTTATTTCTTTTTTTTCTTCCATTGTTTTTTCTGTTAAGTTGTTATTCATTTATTTTCTTGATAGTTTGTTGCCATTATTGTTTTAATTTTTTAATTCGCTTTTTAGTATTCCATACTTTTTTATTACTTTTTGTTATGGATTTTATTTATCACGATGTCTAAAGATTGTAATATTCTACGTAGAATTTTTTTCCTGTACGTACGTTCATTTTACATTGAGATTTTTTTTTTTTTAAATTAAATTGACTGGCGCAAACTATAAAGTCGAACATAACTATTGAAAAAAATAAATAAATGACTAACCACCACTTTGAGGAAATGCCCCCTCCCCAGGTGGTTCAAAAATACATGTAAAAAGAAAGTTTCTGTTAAATAACGAGACACCCCTCAATATTTTTAGCTTTGTGGATATCAACCTACTGGAAGACTTTTAGCTTCCTATTTCAACTGAAAGCAGGTGCTCAACCGCCTCCCCCAAACTTAATATATATGGGAAGGATGGTTTAAAAAATGCTTTGAACTGAAAAAACAATGCTACATATTATAATATGCAGTAGTAATATGCATATACATAGCATTAAAATAATTATTTACAAAAAAAAAAAAAAAAAACAGCTGGGGAAGTTTTATATTTCTAAACTTGTAGCTTTTTCTATACTGTGGCAAATGTTAAATGAAGGGGTCATTGAGCACTCTTTAAAACTGGAGTTAGAAGCTAAAATTTTTACTTTTTTTTTACCTTTTTTTTTCATTTTCAATTATTTCAATCAAATTAATTATAATACATATACATTTATCGCTTTAATAACACAGTGAAAAAAAAAAGAGGTCAAACATTTTATATTCAGGTGTAACATTTTCAGCTTAAGTTTTTAAAAAAAATAGCACTTCAAATCTTTTTAGTTTTAGTGCATATTTTAGGTACTTTCAAGTGGTTATATAACCCAGGATGTAAGTTCACTAAAAAAAGTTAAACAAAAAAGTTTCATTCTAGTCAAAATCTTGAGGGGGGCTCCTTTGCACCCCCTCTGTGTTTGTCACTGCACCACAGTTTATGCTGTACTACATTTTTTCTGATACAACTTTAAAATCTACACATGTTTCCTTCATTTTAACTGAAAATGCCATTAGTACTTAGGGCAATATGTTAGTGCTATGTAATAGAGTAGTTTTTAAATTAGTTTTGAATAGCCAATATTTAATCTCACCTAAATTGTTGGATGTTTAGATATAAATATATCTTTAATCATTTCCCTTAGAGTAAAAACCTATAAAACCTTCCATGTTTGCATTCATATATAAAAACACAGAAAATAATTTAATTCTGATAGCATATATCATTAAATTTGGTGCTAAACCAGACTATCTATCATCACATTTATTGTCTTCATAACAGGGTTTGAACTGTGAATTATATATGATTTTAACGGTATGTGATATAGAAGCAAAAGGGAAAAATAAGAAACTTAAAACATATGATTGCACAGGAACTGGATGATGGGAAAATTCTCATTTGATATTTGAAAACAGATTTAATAATTTCCTTAGGAACACTAACTCCATAAATAAATGTTTTATGTGGCAAAATCTTTCCTTACTAGTGAAATGAAATGACTAAATAATGCTATTCCAAGGCACAACCAGAAATTTAGACATTTAAAAGAAGTACCAATCATTTACTTAGAGACGCAAAGTGAAAAAACAATCCGAAACACATCTGTTAAAGAAATTTAGTTTGAACTTATGAAAATATTGATAGAGTTAGCCATGTTATACTGTATTTTGAAAGAAACTCTTCATATGCCACCAAAACTTGACCACGGAGAGATGGCGGGTGCTCATGAAGCAGAAACGTCATTTGTGTCATTTGAAATAGGTTGTTTCTTGTTATTTCGCAATAGATAGGATCAGTGGGAACGCCTCTCACTATTTGGCACTTTCTAACTGAATCTACTTAGGGGAAACTAGGGAGACTTGACCCAATTTTTGGTTTTTCCCTTTTTTTTTTTTTTTTTTTTTTGTAGAATAGTTAGAACGAAATAAAAAACACACATGAATAGTTTGCCATTCTGCACATTATTATCATTATTATGGCTAAAAATAATAGCATAATTGCAAGTAGAAATGGTACAAAAAAAGAAAATTATATTCATCAAGTTTGCAAGAAGAGTCATAGGTATTGAAATCAAGAACGCAAGTTTGATGATGCTTTATGTTTTAATTAGTGATTCTTGAGGAGAATATACAAAATGTTTCACTCTATAGTTGAAGTGTTACATATATTTTCTTTATGATTATTAATCTTACTCCATATCAGCAGGAGAGCTGAAGTCGAATTAAAAACTTGATCAGATCAGACCTAAGCAATATTTCAGTTATTTTACTAAGTAACAACTCATTGGGCTCAAAGATTATTAGTATTTTAGTTATTTGTCAAATAAAAACAATTGTTTAGACCAAAATATTATATATTATAGTTATTCATTAAAAAAAAAAAAACATGCCTTCATATTTACAATATTAGAGTCATTGCATGAATAAAAGCAAATCATTAGACCTAAAAGACAATATTTTATCTAAGATTCAAAAATAAAATTTCATTGAAAGAACATCAAATTAAACAAAAATATCAAATTGGTCTTCGGGTCAAGACTCCCTACTTAGTTTGGGTCAAAGCTCCTTAGTTAGCTTTCTTTTGTTTACCTTAATTTTTTAGCAACTTAGATCTAAGTTATATAAAAGTACTCTATATAAAGAGATAGCCAGAAAAGAGACTAAAGCATGCATACTTTTAAAATTCATTTCCCTCAAAACTAGAGGTTAAAATCTAAAAAGTTCCAAAATCTTCAAACTTTACTATTAAGGTGCAGTATCATTTAACACTGACTTTCTTAAAAACCACTGACAATTTCGAAATGGTTTCGCTCTGCAAAAAACTGTTGCGTGACTACTCAACCAATAATATGACTAAAATTTTCCCTAAATATCTTTTTCACGGCAAAAATCATCATGGGTCAAGTCTCCGTATGGGTCAAACATCCCTAGTTCCCACTATTACAAATGATGATATTTTCGCTTCAAGGTTTTCCGCCATCTCTCCGTGATCAAGCTGGTACCAGTAAACGTCTCTTTTGGTTACTGTCGCCAAGTTATTTTGGGATAGAATGCAACTGAACTTATTTGAATTTGAACTCCTGAGAATTTATAAAACTAATATTAGTTTACTTAACAATATAGCTAAATCTGGTTGTAAATTTCAGTAAGACAAAATCAACATCATGAACTCTTTCTTACTTACTGACAATGTAATGTCAACACTTCCTATCACATGCAGTTAAAATTTCTTGGAAAATTGAAACTTTAAAATAGACAACAAAACCTCTTGAAAAAATCAGTGTAAAATTACTGATGGTGATTTGATTTAAACGCAAGGGAAGTTCAGAAGCTGGTTTTTGGGGGCCGAAAGGGATAAATTAATTGAGCTAGCTCACAAAAGATTTTTGAATTCCTATATAACAGGGGGCGGCAAGTAATTTTAATTGAGATTCGGATACTTTTGAAAATTTTTCATTGAGGTGCATTAAAAACAAATGCGTTACAATTCATTTATTTTAATTTTCACTCCCAAATTAATATTAAATACAATCAATAGGTTCATTTGTGTTCAAAATCAATGGGAGAATTTATGGTACCAAGATTTTGCACGCAAAAAAAGTTTGTTTATGCAGACAGAGAGTGTTTAAGGTGGGTGCCGTAAATTTTGAGCAATATTAGTTATCCAAAAGTTTCCCAAATGTATGTAAACCTTACATGATGATAGTCCAGTAAATGGCTCAAATCAGTCAACTAATAAGTTAAAAATCATGATGAACTAAAACTTAGAAAACTTACAGTTGGTGCAAACGTAACCTGGCTACGTAAATTGTGATTAGGAGATGCGATGCCTTCACAATGCTACCAGGTTAAGTTTGCTCCAACAGTAGTATATTTAACAAAATGGTGAGGGTGATTCTCAAAGGTATTCATTGTTATCCTCAGTAGAATATTTTTAAAAGTAATTTAAATACCCAAAGGTATTGTTATCTGAAGACTTTTGCGGAAGTTATTCTTCCAAAATAGTTTTGACGGTACAATTTTTGACCGATCGCGTTCCGGATCTGCACCGCGGTTCGCCAGTTGCCGACCACTGCTCTATAACATAAATAAAAATTGATAACAGTTATTTTTGAATCTATAACGCGTAATGGGATAAAAGAAGTTCTAAGCTTTTCGTTTCATTACATTTTCCAAATTCAGAGTTTAGGATCTTAATTTTTAAGAAAGTCAAACATTGAAATTGAAATAACGAGAACGGGGGGGGGGAGAGAGAGAGAGAGAGAGAGACGGAAATCTATCAAGCGCCAGTCGAACAAACTTGGAAGAATTTATTAAAAATCTTTCTTGAAATTGTTCAGGAACATTTATCTATCTCAACCTGGAGTGCGTGAACAATTAAAAAAATATAATGAAAAAGTAACACTAATTACAATTTCTCGACTCGATCTGTCCCCTTTGCTCCTTTTGAAGTCATTTTGATATCAATACGAATGTATTAATTACACAGGTCAACAAAAAAAGTTTTTTTCTTTGGTGCCCTGAGTTTGAGAACTCTGTTTGGGGTTCTGAATCGAAAGATGAAATTAGTTTTTCTCTAGCAGCTCTACTTTTTTAGATAAGTGCTGCTGTTTTACCCAAAATGTGCATTTTTAACTCCATTTTGCGCACTTCTAAAGCAAATGTAGGCTTCTTAAACAAGGATTGCTTCTGGCATATTTACCCTATTGTCGGCCTGCAGTTTAGTAACTTAAAGGAAAATCCACCAGATGCTGTAAAAGCTAAACAAGTTCAGTAATATCGCTTCAACAAGTTAAAGCCAATTTGTAAGTTCTTGGTTTGCATATATTCGCTTCGCGCGATGTGTGATGAGCTGGATCTTCGTATACAATATTTTTCAGGGCCCGAAAAATATAGCGGGTGACCGGAAATACATTTTTTGGGAGATCGTCTGAAGTCAAACCTTATAAACATAAACGGGGAACCACAATTTCAGGGGTGTTGAGATATTTTGCCACTCGTTCAAAATATGTGTTGGGTGACAGAGTATCCCACGCTTAAGTACATGTAAAAAAAGTAAATAAATAAAGGAGAAAAATTAAGGTAAAAATTTCTTATGTAAGACTACAACAATTTTAGTCATTTTGAGGTTCTTAAAAATTAGGTATCCATGTCCAAGAGCCTAATTGCACTGTTTGATAATCAATCTCTATTATTTGTACAATGCAAATAGGAATGAAAAATCTGTGTTTTATTTGATCTATATGTGTAACTTAAACTCGTTTTATGTATATTTAAATGCTATATCTTGGAAATTTGAGCTTCTGGGCATAGTCTGATGTCATATTTGAACTCAGAGTACCAAATTTCTGCAAAATCTGTTACAAAAACCTTAGCACCATAATCACTGTTCCCCTGTATTATTGATCTTTTAAAGCAAATGATATAATGAATAAGTATTGAGGTATAGCAATTGTTTTTCTGAAATGTATTAAATGATATTTTCACATTAGAAATTAATGACAAAAAGAGCAATATTTTGCAATTTTGAAAACTCCTCCCAGAAAATTCTTCGGGGTGCGCCACTGCGCTGACCGACGCAAAAACAAGGTAGAGATATTAAAAAAAGATGTTGTGGCGACTTGTAAATTATTTCGATATTACCTCGTTTTTTTTTTTTTTTTTAGGTTTCATAGTATTTATCCCCATACTCTTTAAATCTGGATTCCCAGAACATATTTAAATACTTAAAGTCAAAATAACCAGCAAGAATGGACATTGAAATTGATTTGAGGAGTACTTTGTAACAGTTACAATCTAATGTTAAATAACTTATTTACTTGCACTTATAGTTCTTTGGTTATTTGATTTCAGCTACTCTAATAATAGTGATATTAAAAGTTTAAAAATGATTATTAATAACAAATTTTGTGCACGAACTTATCTATGTTTTCATTTAGTATGTAGCTTCAGTTTTGAATTCCAATTTTATCAACCATACACTGTAGAGGTGTGTGCGTGGAGGAAGAATGGGGGGGGGGGGGTGCGACCTTCATCAGTGTTCAAAAGGGGGCACAAATGGTTGAGAACTCCTGTACTACGGAACCTTCAAAATATTTTTCATTCCATTGAAAATTTGTTTACGTTATATCGGAGCGATTAGTCTGTCGTAATAAAAACAGGGTTTGAGCTATAGAAAAAAAAAAGGAGGAAGAGAGGGTCAACGATATTTTCTTGAGACCGTCTGACGTTTTCTAGAACCTAGGCAATTTCTGAGTGCCGAAAACAAATGTTTTCAAGCATTTTTACACTTTTTAGAGGCTGTGCCTTTAGCATTATTGCAACAGGCATATAAAAAAAAATCGACTTAGCGCAAATGAAAGACTTTGCATTCTCCGGAAAAACGGCAGTTTTATATCTACATATCTTATTCGAGTTGAAGCAAATCATCTGAATCATCATTATCCATCACCAAACAGCTTAGATTCATCAGTATTAGTTGGTTTCGATCAGGGGTCGATGGTGCCAAATTGATGCTAAAAGTCCTGGTAAAAGTTGGTGCCCCTACACACGAAAATCCGTATATTTTCACTTGTTATGTACAATCAAACACATAAATACTAATTCGTACACTAACCCAAACTAAAATGTATACTAAAATCGATACGAGATATGCTGATATACTGAATACACTGAAGAAAAAAAACTCTGAAACAAGGAAAGAAAAAAATAAAATTACCTTATTTTAGTGCCCTTAAAACTGATATTATAATAGTTACCAGCTTCATGTGAGCGCAATTATTATCCTTTCGTCATATTAGGCTTAAAGAAGACACAATTGGCGTAAAAAGCAGTACTAAAATAAATAGAAGTATGGGACTTCAGGGCCGCCGAGAGATTTGGTCGACTTGGCCTCTGCTCCCATACAATGCACTTATTCATACTACTTCAATTTCGGACCAGGCCCTAGTTTTTGACTAGGCTGACACGGCCTCTCGTCAGGCCTAATTCTATATTTAATAGGTATGATAAAGAAATTAACGTTTCAAAATAAGAGTACACTTACTTGCATATTAGATGTTGTAGAATTTTATAAGAAAGCAACTGCAAACTATTTGCGTGAGCTAATGAAAACACGTTTCTTCTCACAATAAAAAGTATTAGAAAATTAACAATGATAATAGATATGGAGATACTAATCGCGAGATTTTACTTCTATTCTAATCAGAGATATTTCGTGTAAAACTGCTGCTGTAGAAAATGTTATCAAAATTTTAAAATTTAGTTGATTCAATCAACTAAGTACTAAAATTAAGAGTTAAAAATAGTTATAAAACGCTAAAATGCACAAACTTGCAACTGTAGACATGTGTTTCGGAATTAAAAGGACCTTCCTTTTTATTGTGAAATAAATGAGCTCATGGATGAAAACGCACATCTAACAAACACAAAAGCACACATTTATTTTCTATTTCTTAATATTAAGAATGTTTGTTTGTGTGCGTGTTTGAAGAATGTTTAACTGTATGGTTACGAAAATGAAAAATAACGTTCTATTGCACAAAACTGTCAGATTACTGCAGTACGGCATACACGTGTTTCCGCTTTACAAGGAACGCTTTTTCAATGCAAAAGAATTGAGCTTATGGATGAAAAGATATCCGACAAAAGCGGCTGATAACTGTTTGCAACAGGCGGTAAGATTTCACTTGGTAACCATGCATCAAAAACATAAGCAATAAAATCATATTACTTATACTTGTACAATCACGATAGTCGTGATTGCTTTTGCTTTGCATTAAAAAACGTTTTGCGTGAGATTTATTGTAAATTTAAATTTCTTTAGGGAGTCTTCTCATTTAGCAGATTTTTTTTACATGTGTCATGTGCTATAGTAACCGAATTACAGCTTTCTCTTGTAAGCATAATGAATTAATATAAGTTATAGAAACTTTAAAGTTAGAGATCAAGAAGTTTTGATTCCTTTTTTAATGCTTATCATTAGTGGAGATAAGAATTAGTTCTCTTAGCGTTGAAGATATCATTAAAACTAGAAAAAAAAATATGTCAGGAGGAAAAATTTAAATAAAATTAATACATATTTCTTCAGAGTCTTTTAGATTGCAGTAAAAAAAAGAATCTTAGCGCAATAAAAGGAAGCAGATTAAAGCATATAAAATTACTATTATTGCTATTTGGTTGAAAATTGTTATTGTTGTAACAGTTCTGGATTAAAATTTCTAGGGGCCAAACTTTTGGTTCTTTAGTGTTAGAAATCTCATTAGATCGCTTAGAAATAAATACCAGCATCTCGTAGCATTTTGATAGTGTGTACAGTAAATACCTTCTCCAAACAGTGAATCAATAAGTATTTTAAGAGATGTAGGCAGCGTAATCATAACAGTAACAATTAGAAACAGTGAAGAAGAGCAAAATTAACGTAAAATTTGCAAGTAAAAGATAGAAGCACAGTTAATTCCTGTGAATTATGAAGGAAAATAGGTGCATAACACAAATAAACGCCATATAGCATAGGAAGTTGCAGTCAGAATTAAAAAAACCTCCTATAAGAAGTAGCAAAAATATTTGAAAATTGTTATTCTGATCTGTATCACATTATGTATGATATACATTTCTTTCATATGCCCCAAATTCCTCAGTTATGAAATATTTGTACTTTCTACAAAAATTTAAATTAAACACAAAAATCGTACTTTTTCATACTGTGCTTTGGGAGAGAAGATTTCGTATCACACAAAATAAATAGTACTAAAATCATTCTTCTGGCTGTTAAAAAATTCACTTGCGAAATTTCCCATAATTTATGATATACTTATATGTATTCCCAGAGAAAAGAAAGATTAGTTGGAAATTCAAGATGGTTGTCAATTCATTATAGCAAGATATGAAAGATCCCAATTTCATGTTTTCAATCTATAGAAAATAATATATGCATTGATATAAAGTTGAATTCCAAGAATTAAACAAAGTAATTTGATTGTCTTTTTGGTCTCTTTTCTTATCTGAAAGTTGAGGTTTTGAAAATCAAAAATTTTCTGACACTTTACAACAGATGATCAAGGATCAACGTGAGAAAAACGCGAATACAGTAATATACTCAAGCTTCCGAACTCTGAGAAACAAGGACAATAAAAGAACACTTCACATATGGAATTGGTGTAAATGTCAATAGACATGTCTTGGGGCGACCGCCAAAATCAAAGGAAGTAGCAAATATCCGTTTCCCTCCCCCTCTCGCCTCTCATTACCTTGCTCAAACCTTTTTCTTGTAAATTGGTCTTTGTATAGGGTGGAGAGGCAGGAAGTATGTAAAAGAGATAATGGCGTCGATTAATAAAGGTAGATGCACTGCAGCCAACTTTTTTCTTTTCCCGTACTTGATATTTTTCAGTGACATTTTATTTTAATGATATAACAAAAACGGTTTTTAACGTTTTTAAGTGTTTTACTTCTTTAAAAATCAAAATCAAAAGTTATTCATAAAATCAAGCCTAGGTAAACAATAAAATTTGTAAGGGTTGGTTGAAGTAAGTGGGACCTCTTTTTAGAACAATTCGTTTTTGAAACCTTATACAAATATTTTGAAGCAATAATAATAATAACTTCCTGACTTGTTTTTCATTTTGGACATTGGTAATAATCAAAAGTTCATTATTATTTTCTAAAAAGGGCTTTAAATTTTCTTAACGATTACATTTTTTGAAGAATCACATAGGTTTCTCACTTACCTCATAATAATGGGGTAAGTGGGTCACCCCACTTTTATTTAAATTTAAATCAAGCACATCTAAAAAAAAGTGGTAAGGGGGGGGGGTTGTAAATTTAACCATTTATGAGATATTTACTACCATTTAAAAACCTGTATGATGGAGAATTATAAAACGAAAAACAAAACAGTTATATCTATGAAATTTATTGAAAGCATATAGGAATATAATTAACTTTTACATAAAAAGTGTGTTAAATGAACATAATACAGTTGATTGAGATTAGTTTTTGTAAATTAGTCAAAAAAATTACAAGTAAAAAAAGAAATTGGAGACACTAAATGGCGATGTCTATTTAAAGTTGGATAAGCGTGAACCATTATCACCTCATCCTCAGTAATAATTCCAACGTCATTTGCATCAGGCCAATAAAAAGTTTCACTATTTTTATCCGTTGTACCGTTGTTGTAAATTCAGCATTTTTTTTTTCTTTGCATAATCAACTCCCAACATTAGAGCTATATAATACTTTATGATTTTCTTTGATGGAAGCTTCATGAAATAAATGTTCATTACCTGTAGCAGTTTTTGTAGCTAAACTATCACTTCCTACTAGGTCTTCATAGTTACCTATTATTTCATAAATATACTTAATTTCATCAGAAATGCTTTTGGTATCAAAATTGCCACTATTACGGGAGAACGCACTTACCCCACAGTGAGGGGACCAACTTACCCATTAAAAGAAAAATTACGGGGTAAGTGGGACCCCTCCTCTCAAATACTTATTAAAAATATTTGACGCAAAAATTCATTATATAGAATGCACTTTAGGTTAAATTATGTATATGAAAGTATAATGATCAAAACAATTACAAAAAGGAACATGGAAACACTTTGAAAAATGTAGCTTAAACTCCCTAAAATATATATTTTTACGAAACGTTTTTTGACATATAGGTTCTATGACTTAGAAAAAAGTTTCATGAATCCTAAATATATGTAAAATCAATCGTACCATGCAGCGTAAATATATGTAAAATCAATCACTGTGATGAAATGTGACATGGTAAGTGTAAAAAAATATAAAAGGCATTTCTATATTTGTTTTAGGGTACCCACTTATTCCAACCAACCCTACATTTTTCAACAAATGAATAAATACAGCGTTAATAAAGGTATCACCCGTTTCTTCACAACTGAAAATCTTTATTATAATTCTAATGATCAAAACTAAATCTTAGTCTCATTAAATCGCGGAAAAGATTTTTCTTCGCGGATTCACTACAATAAAAGTAAGCTTAAACATCAATCCACTTTTTTCTTTTTTACATCTCAATAACTCCCCTTATATAACTCTTAGGACTTTTACAAGAGAAGTCATACAAAAATTAAAATAAAATTTGAACTGTGATATGGCGCTTTAAGTTTTAATGCGGAACTTTTGAAAATTGAAATTTGGAGCTTCCTCCTTTTTGCATCAAGCCCTTTAATTGCAATTTCAAGCCATCTCAGCTGACTTTCGAGCTCTGGTGATCTCACACGAAATTTGTTTGAAGTTAACATCTTACGCTACTCACTGTTTAAATTTTGCAGGCGTGGTACGCAAACCTAAAAGGAACCTTTGCTTCTCACTGCCTCATATACTTGTGATAAACATGTATCATAAAGTAAGGTGTCGTCAAATTTTGCCTGGTTGCAATTAAAAGTAAATATCAAAAGTATCTATCATTTCAAATGTAATAGTAATGTAAGCATATTGATCAGCTTGGAGTAATATAGAACTTGTTAAAGAGTTTACAATTTTAAAATTCTTTTACTCTTCTTGATATTTACGTCTTTCTGTAGTGCGATATGAAATTACTTGATTTTTTAAAAAAGTTAGCTGCAGATTTGGTAACCCATGCGCCTATGCCTTAATCTGATAAGGTAGGGAAAGGGCGGGAGGGGGGGGGGGGGTGCTTAGGACTGCAGAGTAAAATTTTCTTGCTACCTGTCCCTGATGTCTTTCTAGACTGGCAGAGAGGTAGGGTACATATATTAAGGGAAAAAAGGTTTAAAAAAATTAAAAAAAAGCTCTTTTTAGAAACATCGAGTTTATTTTATTTATTTATTTTGTCAAGTTCAAACTTATTGAAATAGTCCTTTTTCACCCCCTGAAATTCTAATGAGAACTTCAGGCCGTGTAAAGAGTTTCAAAGCGAGAGAAGTGTCATTTTTTCCCCTTTATCTTTTTTCGCCCATTCATTGCTGCTATTGGTTACAACCAAGAATATATGGGTGGGATTGTTCAGGAGTTAACCCCTGAGAACGCTTGGTTTTGAACCATATTATTAATCTCATTATAGAATTATATTTGGGTGGAGGGACTGTTTTACCACCCCCTCTCCTTTCCCCAGTAAGTTAAATTCTGGCTGCGCTAGTGGCAATATTCAATCATTTAACAGCTACTTTCGAATCAAACCTTTTTAACAGTTCATTAAACGGCCTATTTCAAAAACTAAAAAGTTGTGCTTAAATATCTTTTTCTATCATATAACATCCATCAGGTTTTATGTGACGAAATAATCTTTATATATTAATAGGTGAGCCGTTTGTTTCGATACCGATTTCTCTTCTGTGTTTGTGAACCGATTTCCTTCATTCTTTTTTTGTTCGGCAGCTATTGCCGAGTTTTAGTGTCATCAACAAAAATTTTTTGAAATCGAACGGTAATTAACGTTATTAATAAAAAAAAACGCATTTTCGTCCTAAATGGCTCTTTCTACGCGAACTCATGGTCTAATTTCTTCGAATTTGATATGGTTGGAAAGGTCTTTAAAAAACACTCCTAACGAAAAAATTGTCAGGGCGCCCAAGGTCCAATTACCTAAATCCGCTAGAAAAAAGTTATAAGCGTTTTTTAGTTAGCGAAACTCAAAAATTGTAATTTTATCTATTTTCCATTGCTGAAATTTATTGTTGGAAGCGTGAAATATTAAGTTTTAATTCATTTTTTAAACCGCTTTTTCTACACAAAAAACGCATTTCTATGCTTCGAGCTTGGTATGGATGGAAAGCTCGCGAAAAATGCTTTAAAACACGTTTTACCCGCTAAACCGCGCGAAAATCGAAATCCGCTATGTTGGCTAGAAACAGCGCTAGAAGCAATTAAAAGTTAATGAAAATTCATTTTTATTTGCTTTTTCACGCGACATAGTTAGCGTGAAGAAATTGCTGGATAATATTGTGGTATTGCCAATTCTTGCTTGAGCATAAAGAAATGAAATACTTGCATTTGTTTTTATTATTGAGGCTTTTTGGGTAACATTTTGATTATGTTTTCTCGATTTTAATATTTAAATAAATCATTTTCTGGAGTGAGGGAAGATTCTCAGTTTCAATAAAATCGACTTCTGGGGAAAAAACACACATACACACAGCTCCCAATAACACCTGCAGTTGCTATCCCTACAAACAGATCTCAAGGTGAAACTTTTGATAAAATTGGCGTATTATTACGACTTCCAGTGCTTTTGCATGAACGGAGTTTCGCGGTATCATTTCATTCAGGAAAACTTCCAAAATTGTGAAATTGGCGAACTTTATCCAGTGTTGGTACCAATGCCACGGCGAGAAATATATTTATTTTGCATTCGTAAAAAAAGCGTAGAGAAATGTCTATTTGCAAGGAGCTGACTACTAATGAATCCCCCCCCCCTCCCTACACAAGGGGGAAGAAATGAATTACAGGAGAGACATCAAGCCTTTTTTTTTGATAAGATCGTTTATGAAAGCAGTGTGACATGTGGTAATGGGAAGAGGGGGTATGGTGAAGTGTGAAACTTTGTGACAAAGGAGAGAGGGATCAAAAATTTTGAAAAGTGCATTAGCCAGTTATCCCCTTTGTGCATTAGCCAGTTATCCCCTAATCCGTAAACAAATCACAAAACACGATTTTTTAAGATAAAATTGCTCTATTTTTGCAACGTCCAGTGTTTTTGAATGGACAATTTTTAAAGTAGCAAATAGGATTCGTTCTCTTTACTGTTTTAAATGTTATATTTCTAATGGCAGAGATCAAAGCAACTCAATAATATTAAAGTTTTAAAAATAAATATTGTTCATCCTGAAGTTTGACGTATAATCTGAGTTTTGCAGCATCATTTCATTCGGGAAGATTTCGGTAATTGGGAAATTCGCTCTCTTCATGTATTGGCGTCAAGTTTTTGCCACCAATTGCAGCGCGAGAAATGTTTTTTCTTTGCATACGAAAACAAAGAGTAGGGAAATGTATGTTTGCTTACGGTTACCACAAAATAGGGGCAGTCCACGAATGAAGTCCCGCTTTCAGGTGGAGTTCACGAAACAGTAACAGTTTGTGTCAAGGGAGAGGAAAGAAATGATATGAGGAACATACAGTGGGGAGAATGTGACAACAAGCCTTTTTTTAATAGGAATGTTATGAAGAACAGCGTGACATGTGAAAAAAGGAAGATAGGGTATGGTGAAGTGCGAAACTTTGTGACAAAGGGGGAGTGTGTCGAAAATGTTGAAAAGTCTGACATCAATTTTGCACCGCCCTTAAACACAAACAAATTACAAAGACGATCTTTTTTTTCAAAATGAACTATTATTGCGACATCCAGTGTTTTCGAATGGACAGTTGCCACGAGTAGAGTTCGTTCATTTGTTACTTGGAAATTTATATTTCTAATGACGAAGAAGCAACTTACTCAATAATAGTAGACGTTTTATAAGTAATATTTTTCATACATAAGTTTTACGCATAAACTGAGTTTTGAGGCTTCATTTCATACGGGAAGATTTCGAAAATTGGATAATTGGCGATTTTTATCCATTGGCGTCAAATTTGTTGTTTCCAATGCCAGGGCGAAAATGTTTTTCCTTTGCATACGTAAACAAAGAGTAGAAAAATATATATTTGAATAGGTTTAGCACAAGGCAACATGGTATCTAAAATAAAATTGTTCAAGCCAAGAATTTGACGACCACACAAATTTCTCAATGGGGTTGTTTCCTACAGTCAAAAATACTACTTTTAGTCACTGAAATTGATAGAATAAGAAAAAAAAAAAAAAGCCAGAAAAAACTTTTCACAACATTTTTTTTTTAATTAATTTTTTGAATGTCCGATTCTGGAAATAAGGCGCTGTGTTTATGACGTTACAAGTAATGTACTTTGGCGTGCTGCTTCATTGTCGCCCTAAATGTTTACGCTTTTCTGTCAACCAAGTTTCCAGATTATAATAATTTGCGTTGTGCGCTAATGGCATCAGTTAATGGCATTTCATCGCTTTTAATGCAATGTGCAGAAGCGTAAAAAGTGAGTTTTAATCTGCGCACCAATTAAAATATTTGTTAAAAATATTAATTTGTTTACAAACTATTTAAAAAACTGCTAAAACCCATGTTTTTAAGCATGCTCTTTCAAAGAAAACTTTTAAAATTTCAGAAATGACAACACATTACCGAAATATCCCCTTTCATCCTTTATTTTGAGATTAACAGACAAAAAGTAAAACTGGAATAAATTACTACTGTTTGGTATTGTATATACATACAAAAATTGTACGTTTCCCCTGATATGCAGTAGAGTAAGAGTAAGAGTAGAAATAAAAATGTTGGAAATAGTTAAATTCATTCAAGTTTTCTCAAATATTCATTTATGAATATGGTCGAGTTTTGACCACTGTGCGAACACTAGTACATAATAAACTAACCAGAAAGGAACTTATTGAAGTTTAAAGAGTCAAATTATACACTATGCATTTTCGTCGTAACGGCCTCTTTTTTTTACTTTCTTTTTTCTTTCTTTCTTTTCTTTTCTTTTCTTTTTTTTTTTTTTTTTTTTTTGAGAAATACCAGACTCATCATAACCTGAAGTATTTCATGTAACTATTTCCTCGTGGATCCTTTATATTGTCAGACCTGTCAGTGGTTTTTCAAAACATAATTTCTGTCGGTAAAGGTAGAACAATATTAAATTACTGTAAAGTTTCATGCATTTTACTATCCCCCCCTTCCTCCAATGGGAAAAGTTTAACCTGTAAAACTGTCCCATTGAACCCCGTCTCGTGAATTTAAAATGTTTGTTATTGCAATAATTGATCTTATTGTACTCCATCAGGTTTAGGGATTGCAATACCTGACCGAAAATTCAATTTTTAAATCGTAATGCCGGTATATGAAATTTCTCAAACAATTCTTGAAAGCATATTGTTTTGTTTTCCACACTTCATAATTGTGTACAAAAATTATATTATTTACGAAAACGTATTGTGGAAAACATAAAATGAAGGAACAAATGTCATAATAAAAAATCGATAATAGTGAAAATCACAATGCATTTATTGAACTTTCTAAGCATGGAACTTATTTTAGTGCTCAACTTTCCTATAGTTAAAAGTACTCTTTCTGAATTCATGCAGGTCGGTGGTACATCTCCTCTAATTATCTAGAAGTCCTTTATCTTCAAATAATTTGGTCTCTTGCTTATCCATTTGCGTGTGTGTGTGTTTTTTTGTATTGTGTGCATTATTATTATTATTGTTATTTACATTTATCTTTATGGCTAGTTGTACTTTCTTTGCGAGAGACGGTACATTTCCAATATTAACATCATTTTCTCTTGAGAAGGAGAGGATTGTGTTTGCTTTTGAAATTTACGATAAACATGACTAAATTTGATCTTGTTTTTTTCACTTATTCGTTTTCGCTTTCTTTTCAAAATTCTTTACAATTATAATTGTGCAAATATATGAAAGTATGTTTCAGCTGATTAGGTTTTACCTGTATGCAAATTTTCAAGCACTATTCTATAATTTCTAAATATTATCTTTCAAGTATAAAGTCAAATAGGGAGACAGGACAACAATACTGATGATGGTGACAACAAATTACCTATTTGTTTTGCTAACAAGACAAAGTTTTTGTCAAAATTTAGTACAGTTGAAACAATTTTTTTGTAAAAAAAAAATAAAGTATTACTGCAATTGATAGTTGAAATAAATTTTTCACAGAACATATGCATTCAAAATTACACTCGAAATTTAACTTTCACAGAAGGGAAAGTGATTGATCAGGGAAATGGAAAAAATACAAACATGGTGCACAAAAGCGCACGAAAATACGATTCAGCTCAACATATAGTAATGACAGTATCATTTTGCAATTTTTCCGCTATTTGTGTTAAATGATATTCTATTAGTTCATGCTTTTGAAACCAAATGTTTACATCAATTGATTGATTTTGGTTGTTGTATCATGAACAAAGAAATATACGTTTAAAATATAAAGTAGATATATTTAATAAGTTGAAAATTCTTTAATTGAAGCTATTGATTATTTTCAGCTAATACCGAAAATACCAGTATTTTACCTCGGCAAATACTCGTATTGCGAAATTGTAAAGTTGCTCTTTATACCGGTATTCGGTATACCGGTAATGCAATCACTAATCAGATTCATTACAAGTATAGCGCAGCCTGAACTACCTCCTGAAGGTTTTCTTTTTTGATAAAAACTGTCTGAGAGAGAAAGAGAGAATATATGTATAAAATACTGAATTAAGTTTTACAATATTGTTAAGGTAGGCGAACAACCTAAATATTTTTTTCTTTAATATTCATTGTAACTTTTCTAAACCTTAACGCAACTTAAAAAACGCGGTTATGAGAAAATCAAGAAAGAAAAAGTAAATTTCAGTTATAAGCAGTGCATTTGAGTTTAGTAAATTTCTTCTAGTTTTCTCAATAATTCAACGTTTACCAATTTAAAAAACAATTGCGGATTTAGAAAGAACTCTCTAAAACACTGGGGGCTCTCTAAATTTTTCAAAATCTCAAAATCGATAATTTTTGAAAATAAGGGTGGTCGCCCACCTCGTAACCAAGGCATCTAACGGAGAGATGACCCCCCCCCCCCACACAGACACACACATCCTTCTCGCTGCACCTACAAAGAGGAGATTTGAAGTTTTACATAACAATAGCTTTTTAAGCATTTTTTATATAATTCAAAATTACAACTCGAGCGGGAAAAAAGGAAAGGAGATGAAAATAGAAATTGTAAGGAGGATAGAAGGGAAAATATTAAGAAAAAAAAACTGCAAATGATTAAAGGAATTATTTTTACATTGGTTTCCTATTCCGTTAGCGGAAAAAATGTTTTATTTTCGATTACATAAAGTGAAGATTTATGAATTAAACAAACTGTTTGAATAAATTTTCATCTATCTTTCTTTATGTTCAGTATCAGTTTTATTTGAAAGGTTTGTCTGTATTCCGATAAAGAAGGATAGGGGAAAGAACATAGCGATTAGCCATATGGAAGTGCTTGCCACCTGTTTTGACAGGCTTGCGGCGACCGCCAAAAAGCCGCATATTCCCCCCTCCCCCTTTCTTCTAAACAAATCACAATAAACCGGTCTCAACCCAGACGGGGTGTTGAGAGAAACATGTACCCTCAAGATTTGTTATCGAAATTGAAAATTGGTGGAATGTTTTTTAAATTATTCTTCAGACCGGATAAAATGGCCAAAAATTCATTGTCCTGCAGTGGCGTACTAAGAAATTAATTTTGTGAAGTGCATATATTCTTCTTGTAACAAAATATGGCATTTTTAGAATTACCACTCGCTGAATATAATTTTTTACTACCGTATTATAATTTTTTTCTGTTTAAAACTGACTAAGGATTTTTTAAAATTAAATTATAAAAAAAACAAATATGAATTATTTAGAAATAATAAAGCTACCACAAGATCAAAATTTGCACTAGCCAAAGTTTGGGAAATCAATCATTCAATAATTGATAATACAGTCACAATATGAAAAGATCAAAGCAGTGAATGTCTCGAAAATAAAAATTATATACACATTTGGTTTTATAAATTTGCATCTATTCGCATTTTTTGTTTTACAAAATTATTAAGATTTCTTCAACCACGTAGAGACACATTTCCATGTAGTTTTATCCTAATATAAATAATAGCGGATGATCGAGTAACTCGCGTGTTTCAACAATGAAACTCGCGCCATGGCATGATAATTTGATAATACGTTTTGGTGATGTTTAACATGCAAGCAAAGACTAAATGGTCAACAATGAACTCTATCTACTGGAGTTTTGATTTAATCCACTGGAGTTGGGTTTAAAACTTCAACTGTCAAAATATCACCAAACAGGCAATTGCTGAGCTAAAATGTAGAAGCAAATTTTCACCCATCATACCTTGACGGGCGATTTTCTAGTAATATTATAACAAACCTTCCGTTCACGCTTCTCAAAAGTACTAAAAATTATATATTTTTTTTTAAATAAAATTACGTTGTTGGAAACGATTTTTCAGCAGTGCATTAGGTTAGATCTTAAAAGCCGCGATTTTTTTTTCTGTTTTTTTGCAGGCCAGTTTGAATAATGCATTAAATTATTTAGAGGTAAATTAACGGAATCAAAGCTTGAAAGATAACCGAAAAGAACGATTTCTCGAAACTTAACAAAATGTGTTTACAATTACCGTATAAATTCCAAAATTTTTAAACATTATTGTACACATCGACTTAACTTTTTATTTGAAATAAAAAATGTATCATTAATGCAAAAACTAAGACTTTTGTCTCTACTAGCAGTATACTTTGACTTTCAATAGCTTGTAAAAGGAATTGATGTTGGTTTACACCACTGGTTAACCCACTGTCTCCCATAAGAGCAATTTCCACATTTTGTTTGTATGACCATTTACTGCTCCTAGGACTTTAATTATGTCCTTTATCTGAAAGTTATCCTCCTTACTCTGTTAAATCTTCCAGATTATTTCCAAGATATTCATCAGAAGAAAATTCCAACAATGGAAATAATATTATTGACTCATTTGTAACAAAGTCTTCTAAGATTTTGTTTTTAATTCAATTCAACTCAACACTGATTTTTTGGTGTAATTTCTACTTTAGCAGAAACTTAATTTTACATATCATTCACCATCAACATCAGTCTTTTTGTTGATATACTGACAACTATCCAATGAAGTTAAACACCACAAGTCCTAATAAATATTGCAAGTGATTTGAAAATTTATTTGAATTTGATTCAGAAATGTTGAATTATTGATGAAAATTCAAGTAGCGATTTCAGAAACAGATAATTGTAAGAAACTCTGGAAGCTTGCAGTGCAGACATCTGAGCTTTCAAATATATACAAACTATGAAAAGGTGCATTGGACATTGTCCTTCTCCTTTTGAATTTAATATAAATTGAGTTTTGGATGTTCGGAGCTTGAGGAAATATACGACTTAAGACCATATATGGTAGAATTGCTCCCTGTGACAATAGCTTATAAATGTAATTATACTAAGCTGGATCAACAAAAAAAGATGTTTATAAGTTCCAGAAATTCATTACAATCTCCTTATCTTTGGTTTATTTTGTTTTAGGTATTTGTTTGCATAGTCGATGGGGTCTTTAACGTTATGCTTTCTACTAGTTTTGCAATAATCTTTAATGAAGTTCCCGGCTCACACTTCACTAAAAAAAAAAAAAAAAATCCTAATATTTTTGAAACTTTTAAGCAGCGCATTCTTCAGGAGAGGATGTAATTCCTATGCATGCTTTTAAGAATAAACTAATTATCTATACTCTATGATTTGATGTTTGCTAGCACGTGGAAGAAGTTTCTTTAGTTTATTGGGATCAGTGTTTGGACTGGTGCGACTAAAAATCATTGGACAAATGCTGCCATATCAACATTACCAATCTTAAATAGCTTCAGTCTCACTTTTTTCTGTAGGAACTGCGTAAAATTAATAAATTTCTTTCCCAGCAGCTCAATAAATGATCAAGTTCTTCAGTAAGATTATAGATTAATTTTCTATCATAGTTACAATTTATTAAATTTTCTATATTTTTAGCACAATTAAGTGAGCTTTACTGCTACCGCCTAATAATTACATTGTTTGAAAGCAAGTAAGAGCCAAGTCTAGCCTTAAGAATTAAAACCAAGTCTTCAATTCTAATCCAAATTATTCATGATTTCTAAAAACTAAGTTTCAGAAAATATATTTCGAACATTTTTTAAAGGTAGTTAATGTATTCTGTGATAGCAACACAAAACGATTCATCTGTTTATTTTTTCCCCTTTTATTTATAGTTTTACGTAGTCTAGTAATGCCTTACATAATTTAAATAGAAAACTGAAGTAGTAATGAATGTATTTTTATGATTTTATCATTAAATTAAATTTCCATGTGTTGTATATATGAATGCATGCATATGCATCAAATATTTCCCCATCGTTGAGCTATCTCTAAACATTGCTAGAACCAAATTGCCAAAACTTGTCTGTTTTTTTTTTTTTTTTCACAAAAAAGAACCAAATTAGGGGTGAGAAGGTTTCAAAAATAAGCTCCACCCTGCAGTACAGTGTTGAAAGGTTATTTGGCTAAGAAAGCTTGGCTAAGGAAGCTTTGGGTTAAGGAAAATTGGTTAAGGAAGTTGGCTGAAAATTTTAGTTAATTATATTCTGAAAAATATCTAAATTGCACTCTTGTAAAGTTGTTACAGCAATTAATCTCATTTGTATTGTTAATAAGTTCTTCCTCATGGCTAATTACTCCACAGTCAAAATACACATACTATAATCTGCCAAATCTTAAAATCAAGTCTCTCTCAGCGTTTCAAATTGATTTATATTTACGTGGTACAGAAATGAGGTCATTCTCCGTTCTTTACGATGTACAGTAATAGCATTCGAAAAATTATTGAAAAGCATTATGTTAAAATAAAGGAGAGGAAGAAAAAGGGATCATAATTTTTTTTCTTTCAAATTTTAAAACACCTACAACCAGTGGGGCCAACGCCAAAAACTGCTGTGATACTCAAACATGTCCCAAAATGTTTGTGATATGCTGGGTAATACCGCACTCTTTACTCCTGAAGAAAAAACACCTGATATTAATATATATATATATATTTATATATATATATATATATATCCTTTTCTATCATGTATTTCTCATTCAAAAATATATGAAGCACTTTTTCATGAAGATCTCAATTCAAAATTTACCACGTTTCCCAACCCCTCCCCTCATTTTGATTTTGAACAGTTCCACTGAGTTTCAAAATTCGGTGTTACCGTCTTTAATATAATGAAAAAATCTTGAGGGTGCAGCATGTATTTCTTTGTTGCAACCTTTGAGTATGCCATCCTATACCATTGCTATAATATACCGACTTTTTATTTTCTTTCGTAGTTAAGTTATATTTCTTTCTGTTGCCAACTCTTTTCGGAAATCTTATTTTGCATGGGTATAATTAAACTGCTTTAGACACATTTATGTGAGGAAAATAGAATAACTCTACTCTTAAGAATTTTTGACTACTGGAAGGGGCAATATTTATTTTGAAGAAATTTCTTTCCATAATTAGTCCAATTTTTCTTCTCCTTATAAAATGCAAAATATCAAAATATTTTCTTCAGTTAAAAGAATCGAAAAACACCTGAAAAAGGCAGTAATGTACATCTTATTAAGAAAAAGTCGTATTTATGGATTTATCTGCAACTAACGTCCCTAAAAGAAGAAAAAAGATACAATTACTTATGAACTTTTATGGTTGCAAATAACCCAGGCTGTAACTGTAGCCCCCCCCCCCCTTTTTTTCCAATGTATTCATAATTTCAATCATTTTTTACAAAGACGGATTCCTTTGATTCTGACAAAGTAAAAGTTTTAATCCTCATGGTACTTTTCTCACTTTTCTCAAATGATATTTATTTTCAACTTGATTAAAATTGCATTAAAATTCGAACCACTTCGGGTCCATTTGACCCAAAACGATGTTCAATTTACCATATCGCGAAACTTTTTTATTGTGGAAGAAAATCCTTTTGTAACTTTTAATCATTTTAAGTCAACTACGATTTGCCAAATTTAAAAATCCGTAACTTAAATATTTTTAAAATTATTAGCACATATACCTGAACCATGGAGTGGGTCAATTTGACCAATAGAATTTTTGTGCACAAATAAAAAAATGCATTTTTATAGAAAGAACTGCTGAAAACTACTTCCTAATCCAGGCACGTCATCTAAAAGACCCCTCTGGTTTTGAAAAATTAATGTAATTGGATACAGTGGGTGTGGTTTTGCTGCTTTTTGGTATAAATTTGTATCGGGTATAAAGGGGTACCCCCCCCCCCCCCCGCCTCGAAATGTTCGAAATGACGGGCCTGTCCTCATCTTCGCATTCTTGATAATGGATTCCACCAGAAGTCAAAGTAATTATAATTGGTATGAAACACAAACTACTATTGTATGCAATTGAAAAACTAGTGAAGAGTTCGAAGACATTTTGAAGTAACCGTAAAGCGAGGCTAATTGAGCCTCCAAGGGCTACCTGAACGCATGAGAAAAAGTGTTTAAAATCCTTCCTGATCCTTATAACTCTATGTATAGAATTAAAAAAAACTTTATCCATGACAGGTAGCAGTACTAGGTAGAGGCTGGATTATGAAACAAAGTTTCTGCTATTCCTAGCTTTTTCTGATTGAGGTTATGATAGCAAGTTGTCTAAACAGTTGTTTTTTGTGTGTCTGCAAACTTTCACATCTAAGTTCATGGAAACATCTGGTATCATCAAGGTCAAGATAGTTTTATGTTTGCATTCTATTTCTTAATAAAATAACAGTGTTTTAAGGTTGTAGCTATATAATTAATAACAGTAACTAATATAAGTTAGTAAAAGTGCACTGGTTGCCTTAAAATGGGGCTACTCGAACCCAGCGTTCAAACAACCTCAAACCACATTTCGTCACTAAATTATGTAAGTAAGGTTTGTAATCTTTTAAAATAAAGAAGTTAGTTACTATTTATACCCGTTTTTTTTTTTTTTTTTTTTTGCAAATCTAAGGATACAAAGGGTCCGAAAGTAAAAGAGAACCCTTTGAAGTAGGAAATAATCCTGATTATTAAGAGGAAAAATTACAATTGTGTCCAGCTTCAACTAATTCCGGAGAAATGTCTTAGAGAATGGCATCAGCCCATTTTGACTTCAGTACATCAACTCTTAAAAGGAAATTAAAATATCTTTCGCAAAACAAGCCTGGGCATCCTGTAGTGTTTGGTAGCTTGGAAGAGCAGTTATTAAAAAATATCAAAGAAAACAAAATCATCCAAGCCAGTCAATTGAGAGGTTTTCATTCTTTGCAACGTTTAAATAAAGAGCATTTCAATTAATTTTAGCTGTAGTTGGATATTGTTTCTATTTGAGAAATTATGTTTGCCTAAAAATATGTTTTTTATGTAAATGTTGATTTTATATTAACTTATATAAATAATTTGCAATTTATATAAATAGTTTGCTCGCTAGAATATACGTTTTGAGTTTATTTTTCAAAATCATTGGTCTTTCTTGATACCAGCACCTGTTTTATAGCTTTTTCTAATGGATTTGCTGAGTGGGACCAAGTAGCCCTAGCACGAGGCTACTTGAACCCAATTTTCAAAAATAGAAAAAAAATATCGAGTTAAAATTGTTGTTTAAAAAAGGCTTAAGGTGGTAGCAGAACGTCTGAAAGTGGTAAAAACAAGGTTATCAGTTCAGATTATGGGTTTAACAAAGCATTCAGTGTAAAACTCGCAAAAAATATGAAATTTCGGGTCCAAGTAGCCCCATTTTACGGTACTTTTGTTCTCTCTTATATATATATATATATATATATATATATATAATCTCATTTAAAGTCCCACTCGTAAGTGGCACACTAGCAAGTGTATGAAACAAAAACAACAAGAAACATATAAGAATAATAACAGTATAAATTGAAAAACTATGCGAAGTTGAACAATATGAACTTTAGAATTTTAGAATGGGCAGTAACTGCTACGTTATCAAAGAGCTGGAGCAGTTGGCATAATATATCTCTATAGAAACCTGCAAATTAATATATTATGCCAACTGATACTATGCGAAGTTGAACAATATGAACTTTAGAATTTTAGAATGGGCAGTAACTGCTACGTTATCAAAGAGCTGGAGCAGTTGGCATAATATATCTCTATAGAAACCTGCAAATTAATATATTATAACTTGTTGTTTTTGTTTCATACACTTGCTAGTGTGCCACTTACGAGTGAGACTTTAAATGAGATATATATAATATACATTTAACACTTTAGCTGCATTTGCGCTGTCTAAATGTATAATATTTTATTTTAAGTTCTAAGAATATTATATATATATATATATATATATATATATATATATATATATATATATATATATATATATATATATGTCATCATTGTCTTACATGAATATGCCAATAAGTACGCTCATTTCTTTCTTACTGAAAAAAGCGTTCCTTGTAACGCCGAAACACGTGTCTGCAGTAACCTGAAATTTGCATTTTGACGTTGATATTTCCAATTTTACTATTCCTTACGTATTTCCATATGAATTCTTCGATCAAGTTTTCTAGCAACTGAAGGACTATTGTTGATATAATTGAGCTTAATATGTGGTGTTGGGTCTCTAATTTCTATCGAAATATCACTTTGATTTTCTTCCTCTATAGTTAGTATCTATTTGAGAGACATTTAAAAATAAGACCCCCCCCCCTTCTTCCCCAACTTTATAATTTGGACATTATTTTAAAGAATCAAAACGCCGCTGTCTTAACTGTTCATGAAACTTTTGAATATTAAAAACAGTTATCAAAAAATGATTTGAAATGTGCTCATTGCTATACGGATGGTAATTATCTTATAAAAAATATATTTTTCCAATAAAATATACACATTTGCAAGGATATTTTCAAAAGGAAACGGCAATAACCTTTAAAGTCAAATTATAAAGTTGGAGAAGAAGGGGGTGGGGGCTAATTTTTAAATGTCTCTCAAATAGATACTAACTATGGAGGAAGAAAATCAAAGTGTTATTTCGATAGAAATTAGAGACCCAACACCACATACTAAGCGCAATTATATCAACAATAGTCCTTCAGTTGCTTGAAAACTTGATCGAAGAATTCATACGGAAAAACGTAAGGAATAGTAAAATAGGAAATATCAACGTCGAAAAGCAAATTTCAGGTTACTGCAGACACGTGTTTCGGAGTTACAAGGAATGCTTTTTTCAGTAAGAAAGAAATGAGCATACTTATTGGCATATTCATGTAAGACAATGAATTATAACATTAGAAGAAAAGTATGCTTAAAAATCATCTTTATATACACTTCGAATAGGTCGTGAAAAAAGGACTTGAATTGGATAACTCGCGGTCAAATTACTGGGAACTATCTGTTCTTCCATAATAAAATGTCAAGAGACCAAGTCCTTGAAATGTGAGATTTTTACACTTCGATACGCAATCGTTGCAGGTTTTATGTAATATGTATTACACCTTGCTGTATTCAATGTCTGGGTTTTATGTATTGAAGTAAATGGATTTAGCTGGTTAAAATTCATTCAAAATTTAGATGTAAGAAAATGACGCGTAAAGTTCGTTCTCTCTCGACCAAAAAAAAAACAAAAAGTTGACCGAAATAGAGTGCAAACAAAA
The DNA here is from genome assembly GCF_026930045.1 of Uloborus diversus. Lineage (NCBI taxonomy): Eukaryota > Metazoa > Arthropoda > Arachnida > Araneae > Uloboridae > Uloborus > Uloborus diversus. Next base: position 25,477,780 of record NC_072732.1, on the reverse strand, counting down.
ATGAAGGACAACAGCAAGTTAAACGTAGAAAATGCAGAACACTCATTTATTAAGTTTTATACGCAATGCATCTAGTAAGTTGAATTATAAATATAGTCAGTAAAACTATGAAAGATATGGGGGCTATGGGGGGGGGGAAGAGATAACGGCCCTAGAAAGAAAGAAGTATACAATTTTGTGATGTAATTCAGGATCTAGGTGAGTGTCGCGTGCTCCATTACTCACTTTTTCACAACATTAATGTGAGAGCTAACGCTGCTTTTTAATATTCATGATGCAAAATTAAATTAATATTTGTTTATTTTATTTTTATTTTAGCGGTATACCCTCAAGCCCCTTTGAAATTCTTCTACGCACCCTTTGGATGCACCTCCCCCCTCCCCCCCAGATTGAGAACAACTGGTAAAGAATGGCACCTGTCTTGGAAGCATTTAAGAAAAGGTTTCTTGGATCTTCGAAACTCGTGCACGCCTTTTTTTTTTCATTTCAATTAAATTGTCTTTAACGTTGAATACAGTATATCTCTAATAACAAGGCGTTTGGTCTTGGAAGAGTATTTCTGCCCGGGGGAGTTTCTTCTTTTAGAGAATCTGCGCTCTGTAGTCGATTATTTTAAAGTTGAAATGTTGAGAGTTATACCATAATACTGGAAGCAATTAGCAGAAAATTAATGCAGTAAAAACTGCCCGTAGCTGTAATATTATGTAAAAGACGTGCCACTTTATAAAAAACTGGTTCATTGAAAAAAAAGAAAAAAGAACTTTTCGTTTTAAAGCAGACAAAACGAAAATGAAAAATCTACTTAAATAAGTTCATTTGAACATCTTTCGCACTAGAAAATCTTAGGTTAGATATGATTTAAAAAATAATCATTTATAAAGTTGCGCAACGGTTATAGTATCTAAGGGTTTAAAGATAAATAATACTGCAATGTATGCAGAAACAAAAAGAAAAAAAAAAAAAAAAACAGGTGCAAAGAATTTCCGATTCGAAAGACATCACCAAAGAAAGAAAGTAAAAGAAAGAAAGAATGTGAAACCACACAGTACTGCATTTTTAACGTGATAAGAAAGCAGATGAGATTATAAATATATAAATTATCATAGACACTACGTAAGCCGCAAACTACTAATCACTAAGTGAATAAAACTCTATGCCAAAGTGAAACATTATAAACAATCTCGATCGCTTAAAAAATAGCTAAATAGTTTGGTTTTGAATGAATAAATATTTTATTAAAAAAAAAAAAATATTTTGTTTCTTTGAGTCTAACAAAGGTGAGTCACAATATTTAAACAAAATCATAATTGATTTGAAAAAAAAAAAAGAGATACAAAAAAAGGAGGAAGGAAAAAGAATGAAAGAAAACGAAATAAATTATTGGGTTGTTTCCGAAATTTGAAAAGTATTTTTTCTGCATGCTAAAAAACATAAGATTTGACCATTTTTTAAATAATTTGACAAAGTTAATATTTTTTAAAATATACTTTAATTGGTTCAATTTCATTTTCTTCGCTTCTGCACATGACATCACAAATGATGAAATGCAATTCACCGATGCCATTAGAGCAGAGCGCAATATTTAACTAGCATCTTTACTCACATGTACTTGAAACGGTATGGTTGATAGCAAGCGTAGAGCGCAGTATTCAATTCGCTTCTGAATTATCATAACCTGGAAACGCGGTAGACAGCAAGCGTAAGCATTCCGTGCCAGCGGAGATGCGCCAAAGTACATAATTGTGACGTCATAAAAAACCACGCCTATTTTCAAAATTGGACTGTTTAAAAAAAATAGTTAAAAATTAAGCGGTGGGAAATTGAAAGTTTTTTCTCTCTCCATGTTAGATGTCTTTTTTTTTTTTTTGCATATTCTATTAATTTCAGTGACTAAAAGTAATATTTTTGTCTGAAGAAAACAACCCTATTAAAGTAAAGATAAAGATTAAAGTTATTTCAAAATGTTAAAAATTAGTTTTATAAATATTTTAAGAAAATACGTAAGATATTTTTAAAACCATCTTATAAATATTTAATTATTTAATTTAAACCATGTGTCTGTTTAAATTATTAAAGGTTTTTCTTCAATCTCTTTCTCAAAGCATTAAATAATTTAATTTGTTTACATGAGGCCAGACTCATTAAAAAAAGGAAGCAAAAAAAAAAAAGAGAAAATAATAATGATAATCCAGTTTTCCAGTAAAAAAATATACAAAAGTCGTCATTAAAATGTCGCATTTCCATCTGAGGGAAAGAACGCGGAACGCGCAACAGTTTCGGAATCGTTTCACGCTCATTCTCAAATCCATACCTTCCTTACTACACTCCCAACAAGAAGAGAGCAGAAATCTTCCCCCCTCCCCCATTAAGCCTTCAGCCCACTCGCCTGGGGGACGATCTAGGCTAGGAAATCTTTCCACTAACCGAGAAAAGGTGACATCCCGCGATCCGCGCAGGCAGTTTTCCCGCCCAAAAATAATGCCTCCTAATAAAGGATACACCATTCCGGCGACAAAACATTCTCCATACAGAAGATAAGGGGTCGGCTAAGATTATAATTTGTTACTCAGAAACGAGTAGTAGTTCGAAGATTTAAAAAAGGTGGGGGGTGGGGGGGGGTGCTTATAAACTACTTTTGATTATAACCATCCAGTGTGTAATAAAAAGTACTTTTAAAACTATGATTTTATTACTTTTAATACATGAGACATTTAGTAGACAAATTTTAATCAGCTCTATTTATGAATATACTTTATAATCCAAAATGTTAGAAGCAGCCCCCCACCTCGCACGCACACACACACACACACACACACACAAGAGAACAGAGTTTGACGGAATAATGAACGATGTTATGAATATTATTTGAGTATAACCTATTGTTCAATGCCAATCCTATTATTAATTAAATTTTAGAAATAAACTTCTAAAACTGGACGTTATGTCCTAGCTGTCCAAAAATGTGGACGTTCTGTCCCTGGACCTTTTGTCCCTCGGACATTGTGTCCGTTGGACGTTATGTCCGCTGGACGTTATGTCCGTCGGACGTTATGTCCTTCGGATGTTTTGTCCGTTGGACGTTTTGGTCATGGACGTTATGTCCATGGACGTTTTGGATTTGGACGTTATGTCCGGCATTCGTTTAACTATTACCGTATCTTGTTACTTCGGGAAAACGAAACAATGTCTTTGTTGGGTGGTCTTCGTCCGAAGCGAAGCCTTCAGGGTCCATGGGTGTCTCTCGTATCTGTTCGGGATTGATGTTTCCTGGAATTCTGGTAAGGAGTTTTATTGGGGGTGGGGATCTTTTTTTGTGGCCATCTGAGACGATCTGAGACTGTCTGGGAAAAGATTACATTGAAACTTTTTCAAATGAAATAAGAGAAAGGCGCCATCCTAAGAATGGAATGAATAGGAGCAAAACGGCGTGCTAAAAAGCTTTTTTTTTTCCCTTTTCATCCTTCGTTTTTTTTTCTTCTGTTTCCCAGCACTTTGCAATAGATAGATCCACGACTTTCTCAACCAATTAGATAATTTTGAGAACTCCACAATTTTGTCTCCGAGGAAAAAAACGAGTCATTTGTTATACACCGTGTTGACTGCTCAATGGGATTGCATGTGTTTTAAATTCAAGGGTGACAAAAAATTTTTTTAGGTAAGTTTAATATTTTTAATCATCATGTGTTTTTTAATTTTTTTTGTCATCAGCACTTTAAATAATAAGAACTTGAACTGTCAGTTATAATTATAACAAATTGACGGTGTTACACAAAAATGGGTCAACCCACCAAGCAGTACTTATGAGTAAATTGAGTTCTAAACTGAACTTCATAGATGGCATATTAATAGAAATCGTCTTTGTAGTGTATCAGTTTATCTGCCAATCTATGTGAATAACTCATTATTTTTTTGAAAATTTTTGTTGGATAACTCATTTTTGTATAACACCGTCCAATTCATCTATTTTCGTTTAGCAAAGATAAAATTTATAAAAGTACAAACAGTATAAATATTTAAAGCAGTGATTTCCAATATTTTTTATCCGTCGCCCCCTTACCTTTTTCCTTGAAAAGATCAAATTTTACAGGAACGTAAAATCGATATTAGGTATTTTTTCATACAGTGAAACCTGTGTAAGTTGACCACTCGAGGTGAAGTACTTTGGTGGTCAACTTATAAAGGGCAGTAATGATTTTTTGAAATATTTTTTGTCATTTCTCGCACCGTGTATTCATTTTTCGAGGAATTCACCCTTATTACTCTTTCTGTTCAACTAACTTTCATTGTTTAACATTATTGAAAGTGAAACCATAATTAAAAATACTGTTCAAATAGTTTTATTATTTTTTCCTTGTTTTAAACTATATTAGACGCCGTAGTTTTAGAAATTCCATATGTGCCTGCTAATTTTCTCTGGCTTTCTCCTTTTTGAATTCATTTTAATATTTCATACTTTTTATTAATTTCAAGTTCAAAACTTTCTTTTTGAAGCCTCTTTATGTAACACTTACAGCCCAAAGAGCAACAAGATCGACTCTCTCAGTTCATAAAGGCAAAATTAAAATGTCCTATATCTTAATCCCTTGAACTCGAAATAAGCCAGAAGGGCTCTTTAGCAAGCCCATATCTGCGTACCCGCAGTGCGGGGGGGGGGGGGGGCTCACTTCCTCAAGGGGGCTGACGGCCCTAGAAATTGAAGGAAAAAAACTAGCATTGAGACTTATTAACTTTACAAATAGACACTGTGCCACTAGGGAGATGCCCTACCCATTTAGTTGCAGAGGGCCCAAAATGTACAGATACGGGTCTTAGCGCAATTCCAGAATTGCCACAACCTATTGCAACTGAAAGAAAACACTTCGTACTTTTCTACTGACACCAATTTTTTTGAACAAAGTACAAAAAACTATCTCAAATAGAACAAAAAATGAAAAACAAGTTTGGAGAATAAAGAGCAGCATAAGCTTTATGCTGCTGTTTAGTTAGTAAATTGCTAGTCCGTCATCAAAGCATTAAAAACATTCTTGGAAAGCTATCAAATAATAATACAATAATAATAAATTAATAAATAATAAAATAAAATAATTTACTGAAAAAAGTTTAAAAAAAAAAAAAACCAAGTGATAAACTTACAAAGGTTTTTTTTTACAATGCTCCAAACCAAATTTGGCGTACATTAGTGGTCAAGTTACAGAAGTTTTCCTTCATTATATAAGATAGGACTAATTCCGTTCCTGACAAAAGAGGTCAACATAGACAGGTGGTCAACTTTACAGGTTTTACTGTACTTAATTTTAATTTAAAGCCTGAATACTGTACGAATTTTATCCAATTATTGTTACACACATTTTTTATGTTTTTTTTTTCAAGAGTAGTTAATTTTTGAAGGGAGATAATAAACCAAGATTATTAATGTACTTCTCAAAGACAGCAGAACATTTTTCTCTCCCCCCCCCCCTTTTTTTCGGTATGAAATTTAGGATTTGGAAGAATTAAAAACTTGTGCAGTTTAAATTTGAAGAAAAAAAAAAGAAGAAGAGAGAGAAGGGTTTGTTCCGGTATCCAGAACCTGCCCTGAGTACAATTCGTATGGTTGTCCAAGATATGAGGATGTGCATGGCCTTCCTGAACTTAATTCATTTCTTTTTTACACTCATGATTTTTTGTTTAACCCTTTCTCAAGAAAATTTAGAAGCTCTCATGTTGATGTCTGTAGAGAAGGACGTTTTAAATCAAATAGATTCAGAGGATACCATTGATGCTGTTGCTCAACAAAGTAGACTTTTTTTTGTAAGAAAGATTAATGTTGTAGAAATGTGTTTTTTTTCTCCCGATTTCTTTTATTTTTATCTTTAGTACCAAGTAGTCTTTAACGGATATTCATAATCTATTACTTTTAAGGACAAAAATATAAGTTACATGCTTTGAAAGAAATGTTTTGATAAAATTAAAAAGGAATGTTGAAAAATTTAAGTAATTATTATGTCTTAAATACTGTAAAATTTTGTTTCCCTATCTTTTAAAGGGATACACTTAGTTATAGAAGGAAAAAAAATAGGTTCTTTAACCATATTTTAAGTATTTAATAATATTTCATCAAATAATCTTTATTTTTGAAGTTTTTTTCCTGTTAACTGATTTGTAATGTTTGTTTATAGATTTTTCTTTCTTAGCTAGATTGATAAGTGTGATTGCTTTAAGTGTTTTTGCCCATTTTAATCATAAATAATGTATCTATTTTTACTTATATTTTTAATGTTACAATCTTAAAAGCAAATCTAAAATTTCCGAATCTGAAATGCAGTATTCCCAGAAACTTAGTTTTTAATTTATTAGTAGCACTACCATATTGCAACTAGTACGAAAAGTACATTTTTAAAAATCTTATCATCATATACTTTTCAATTTTAATGTTATTATTCAGTGTCAAATTGATAAATGCAATGTTTAAATTCGTTAAATAGCATACTTTCAAATTTCGGATAAAATTTTTCCGGATAAAATGATAAGATTTAGCACTAATTTGAAATTTACAAAGTTATTATTAGATTTTTCAGTTTGACGAAATTAGGGCCTTGTATGAAAACATTTTCACTGATTCTTGAAGAGTAATATTAATTTTGTCATTTTTAGTTTATTACTCTTGAGTAACTTTTTTCAAATATTATTTCGTTTTCATTAATTTCGTTTAATTTATATCATTAAAAAGGTTTAAGTCGGACCATTTCTGTGTTGTGCTTTCTTTCGTTACTCGATTATTATTTATTTTCAGCAAACATGCAAACTCGTACAATAAAAGTATAAATAGTTATATTTTTGGTTTAAGCGGTTAAGTTTCACTTTGTTGAACATCTTCGTAGGTTAAACTCTAGTTGAACATATTTACTTACGAAAAAGAATACGCACATCTTATTGCTTTTCCCAATACATTTCTTCGTTTTCACTTTAAATCTTGGAAGCTGATAAATAAATTGTTCTTACTTGAAAACGTTGTGTCAGTGGAATATTATTATTAAAGGCAAGTTAATATGTAGCATAGGCCACACATATACCATAAAGCACAAGCGCTGCCAGAACTTGCTTTCTGTGGAGAGGGGAGGGGAGTTTGGTCATAACCATCTTTACATGCATATAAATTACCGTATTAAAATTATTGGCAATATAAATCTACGTTAAAACCAAGGGCCTTGGGAGGAGACCGCAATCCCCCCACCCCAAGTGTGTATCCCATGATTTTCACTTTAGTTCTTAGAACCTAACAAATAAATCCCACCAAAAACATTCTGTAAAAAACTAGCCAAGTCTCGATGGAGCTGCTTGTTTATCTTTAAAAAGTAGTGAAATCTAGACAAAGTCATGACAAGTCTAAGGTTCCTTACTGCGATTTCTTTATTATTATAGTTAATGTTGTGACTTGGCCGTTAAACATTCTTTATACGTTAGTGGGTACAAGTCAATTTTGTTTACACGTTTTCCAAGTGGCAATTTTCCCTCGTCAATGGGTAGCGGTTCTGGCGACAGACTGGTGCAATGGTGTCATGGAGCACCTGGTTTTGTACCCTTGTGTACCCTTTAACGGCCAAGTCACACAACATTAACTATAATAATAAAGAAATCGCAGTAAGGAACCTTAGACTTGTCATGACTTTGTCTAGATTTCATTACTTTTTAGAGATAAACAAGCAGCTCCATCGAGACTTGGCTAGTTTTTTACAGAATGGTTTTGGTGGGATTTCACTTCTTTTTGTAGAAACATTTAATTTGTGTAATGTTCGAGTAGACTAAAGTTAGGCTAGATTAAGTTAGAAGATGGTGTCCCACTACGCTGGACTTTTGCAATGACAGTCGATTTTTTTATGTACCAATAGTAGAAGGGGGCATTACCATATCTCTAATACACCTAAGGGTTCTTCATTAGATACTTCAGCTTTCAATTTTTGACATCAAATGAAGCGGCCCGCCAAGTTGAATATTTTTTATAAAGGTTGTATGTCGATCTCTAATAGTTTGGTTGGGCTCTTGTGTTTTCTAATCAGGGTCACTCCAGATCTTCAATTAGCCTAGTTTTTATAGTTTTCCCTTTATGTGGCCATCAAACCCTAACTCTGTACCAAATTTCACCTCTCTGAGTTTATGGGAAGTACTAGTTCTATTTTGATGATCATGAGTGAGTGAGTGAGTGTCATAAATGCGAAACTTTGCTTTCGCTTAACTTCGGAACTAAATGACCTACAGACTTGAAATTTCGGATTTTAAGTATGTGATTATAGCTTACTGGATGACGAAAATTTCTGCGTTCTAGTCTCATCAGAAGGTTCTCAAATAGGGGCCTGAAAATGCGGCGAAATGGTTCCAGTAAAGGATGGTACGGCAGTGTTTGCTTCGCGCTCGACTTGGCGGGGGCACTGCCGCACCCCCAAATTTCACTCACTAGATAACATTTTGAGAGATACCTTTGAAAATCAGTTTTCTCACTGAGACAAATGGCGAATTTTTCGGGCGACATTTTTTTTTTTTTTTTTTTTTTTTTTTTTTTTGTAGATTAATTCGGGCTTATCCGATATTTCCGATCAGTTCTCACTGTCTCATGATCTGTGATGTATTCATTCTGAACGGATATATTACGTTTGGTTTACATGAAAATTTTCATTAGTTTGAATACGTACAATACAATTTTAAGAAAAGACTTTAAAAAAAAAAAGAGTTTTTTCTGAAGGGTAAATAGTACCGCTTATGGCCATATGAGGTAGTGAGAAGCAAGGGATGCAAGAGGAAAATTTGAAAATTTGGAGGTAACCAGTACAAATGGTAGGTGGACCCCTCCTCTGTCTTGGGGCAAGAGATAGTACCAGCAGCCCTGGTAGGTGCCGCTGTACAGCATGATTTAGAAAAAATTCAATGAAAGCCTACCGTAATCTTTATACGAATTTTACTCAAAACTTGAAAATGTCTGCTTACACCCCTTTGCTTCTCACTGCCTCAAATGTATTACGTTTTGTTTTAAATAAGATTTTTATTCACTTTTACATAAACGAAATACTCATAAATGCGGATTTTCAAAGAAGCCACGCAGTTTTCACAGTGGTTTTTTTATTGCGTAGAGCAATTTAAGCTTGCAAATATTTTTGAGAAAGTTAGATCCTTGAAATATCATCTGTATATTATGGGAGTTTGCTGTATGCTTAGTTTAAATCAATCTGCCCACTAGTTTGCTTGAAATGAAAAGTTAAATAAGGATTTCTGAAAAAAAAAAAAAAATTCTAGGTATTTCAGCGGGATTGAGAAGGGTGAGGGCTGCTGGAGGAACCTTTTTTTTTTGAAAAAACACACTAGAAACTTTTTAGGTTTGGAAAACTACAGCCAAACGTTTTTGGATGGGGCCGGCATGAATTTTTTTTTCCACATTAAAAGTTTAGGGCCAGTCCGCCCCTGCCCCCACCCCCCTTTTTTTCGTTTAATTTTTAAATGTAGTCACTCAGCCCCTATTCTTTTACTCTTTCCAAAAATTGTCTGAATTTTAGATATACGTAATCTCTTTCATTCATTTGTATGCATTGTTGTTTTCTTGTAGATTTTTGATTGCGCACTTTTAACATAAGTGTCCGCTTATCTATAATGAAACAATGGGGTCGTTTCCAAAATTTTAAAAGCATTTTTTTTCTGAAAGAGCATGATTAAAAACATAGGATCTGACCATTTTTTAAATAATTTATTTAAGTTAAATATTTTTGAAAAAATTACTTAAATCGTTGCGCTTTCATTGTTTACACTTCTGTCGTGTGACATCAAAAATGATGAAATGCCATTCAATGTTGCCATTCACAGAGAAAAATATTTAATTCGCATCTTTAGTCACGTGCATTGGCAACGATATGGTCGATAGCAAGCGTAGAGCGTAATTTTGATTCGCTGCTTGATTATCATAACGTGGAAACGTAGTAGAAAGATGCGCCAAATTGCATCATTTGTGACGTATTCAAGACCATGCCTTGTTTGAAAAAGCGGACAATTTAAAAAATTAATTAAAAAAAAACTGTTAGGAAAATGAAAGTATTTTCTGGGTCCATGTTTTTTTTTTTTTTTTTTTTTTTTTTGCTCATTCTATCCATTTTAATGACTAAAAGTAGTACTTTTGACTGAAGGAAACCACCCCATTTCCATACACGTTTTTAGTTTATCGTTACATTAAAATTTCCTCACCGACATAGACAAGAATTTTAAGGTTCGTCCGCATTATGATTATGTTTGTTCTTATCTGACATGTTAATAATTTTTTCATTTTAGCAAGAAAATACAAAAGTAACCTTTTGAAGTTTGCTTTAGTTTGGCTGTCATAGCTTGAGCAGGTGCGGATACAGGATTTAATTTTTTTTTTTTTTGGGGGGGGGGGGGTCACTTTTGGCCAGAAGTGGTAATGGACACAAGAAAAAATTTTCTGAAGGCTATCTGAAATTTTTCGAAAGCTATAAAGAATTCTCCCCCCCCCCCCCGCAAAAATTCGAACTTGCATACAAAAATCATTGAAATAACCATTTTTAAAGTTTTTTTTTTTTTTTTTAATAATTTTTTTAGTTTTAGAAGGTGTTGTCAGCTCTAAATTTTTCGGAAACGACAACCCCAGATTTTCGAAAATTTCGGATCAAAACACCCCTCGGTTATACTTAAGAATGTAGTCTCACGTACGGCAATTTTCTTGAACTGAGGTTCAATTTAATTAAAATAATAATAATAAATCACTTGGTTTGACCTCTGGGATTCATCTTGTAAAAGCCGTGAAGGAATAGTATGATATTTCTTGTTCTAACGGTGAACTTTGAATTTGTGCAGAAAAAAAGCTTTAATCCTGTTAAAATTTGCATAGCGACTTTGAATAAAATTGCATCTCAGATAAGAGTTGAAAAACGTGTAGGGCTTGTTGATACTTGTAGTGGAACCCGAAAGTTATATATCTGGGCCTAAAGTGAAGGATTGTTTAGCGTAAAAATTGTGATTAAATATTAACTAACTGACGTAACTAAAAAGTTATTTCACATTAATTATAATAAAGTAAACATTAAGATAAAAACTTCTTACGACGGTCACTGTTCTTTTTTATATTTTATGTACTGATATCTCCATAAAGAAGTTTCATTTCATTCGTATACCTGATTATGACACATCTATCTTGTACGCAGGCATGGATAAATACTCACCAACTGATTCTTTTCCGATTGTAGAAAAATCGGAGGTGGACGATGACGTCGCAGTTTCATGAGTACAGGAACTCAGGATATGTTTCCATCGGATTTGACTTCATCAGTTTTTTTTTAACTTTGCAAAAAAAGACAACAATGTTTTGTCACCCGAAAACTTCATTGTTTTTGTTATAGGTAGTCCTTTTCTAACAAAATGCGATTTTTTTCTGTTCAGTTTCCGTTTAATACAAGGGGCTAATTTACGGGAACCCTCGTATAGTGAGGTTTCGCGCTAACACGAAACTAAAATTTTACATTTCTGGCTATAATATATAAATATATAAATATTATTTTCGTTCAGTGGCGGATGGGGCCGGCGGGCAGCCGGGCAAATGCTCGGTGAACCGCCTCTGTTTGAGCCGCATTGAATTTTTCAATTGAATAGTACAAGAAAAAAAAAGTCTATGATTTTTCTTTTCCTTTCCTTTTTTTTCTTCCTTAAAAAAAAAGAATCAATTTAAATAATCTCTGAAAATCACAATAATCCGGTATATTTCTAAACCACTTATAAGAAAGTTGCTGCAATAAAAGCAATGGTTTTACCGTGTGTGTGTGTTAATTCAGCGGCTTTTAAGATATTTTTGTTGCATAACTGTCCCCAGTACCTTCTAAGGCAGCTGCCGTAATATTCTCTATGGGACAATGAACACGTAAAGGCAGGGGAGGCGCAGAACCGAGGCTGCCAAATTTACTTTAGTTCTGAACTAAAAAAAGAAAAGAAAAGAAAACGTTCTCAGTATTTAAAAAAAATAGTAGTAATAAAGTACCAAGTGGCAAAAAGAATTTTTTCAGCAAATTTTTAAAAGAAAATGCAACTCTTGAATATTAAACAATTAAGCATTTGAATATTATTTAGGAACATCCACAGTACTTTATTATAAGTTACCTAACTAACGGCAATTGAAATTTTTTAAGACATTTCGACAAATTTCGAACTTTTTTTTACGAAAAAAGTATTCAGTACATCATAGTACAAACCTATGACAACTTACAACTTCATACAATAAATGAATTGATAAATAATCATGTCAGTTTCATAGGGGCCGCCGGCGCCGAAGCATGTTTTAAATAGAGAAAAGGTAAAAATGCAGTAGGGAGATTTAAAATATTGTAATGAATACTAAGTGTTTGAATGTACAAAACGAAGGTAAGCCAAAACTTTATCAAGAGATTCTAACTGGAGGCAGGATATTTAAAATAAAATAAAGTTGGGAAAAGACGACCTACGTTGTCACGGAGAAGTACCATATCAGTCCAAAATGTTAAAAGATCATTTTAACGAATCCCAAACGCTTTAATTTCAATTAAATACAAACATCAGGTTGGAAATTAAAAATTTCACTATGGAAAAACCAAAGAACAAAAATGGTCTTGGAAAAGAAATACTCAGGGGTGTTGTACTTCCACAACATTTGTATCAATAATTTTATAAAAGAAGATAGGGACTTAATCAAGAATGCAGAGTCCTCGAGCCTTGCACCCTTCCTTTTACACCACCATCACCAAGGTAACTTAAAAACGCGTTTTAAAACTTTTATTTTAAAAAAGTGCAGGGGAAGAGTTTCCAAATCGGAACCCAGTCACTTCTCCTATCTCCTACCGTTATCAAAGATGGCCTGCAATTCGTATTTAGGACTTCAAATTCGAAATGCTTCCCAGGAGAGTGATCACTCAAATCCTGCTGAAACGCTTCCACTCTATCTTTAAAGATCATTTAAAATTTTGTTTTTAGGACTTCCAGTTACAAAATTTGCAGAGGTCATCGAACCTTTCCTCTCATATGTATCACCAAAGATGGTCTGAAACTTCTTTTTTAGGGCTTCAATTCCGAAAAGAATTCTGGGAAGATCCCCAGAACCCTTGATAACATCAGCGAATATCATCTACAACTGCGTCTTAGAATTCAAATTTCGAAAAAGTTACCTAAGGGGGATTACCGAAAAGCTTCCCACTAACATTACCAAAGATCGTCAAAAACTGCGTTTTAAAAGCTAATTTTGAAAGTTTTCGTTGGAGCGTGCGCAACATGCTCGCCAGCATCACTTAAGGTCGCCTTAAATTTCGTTTTGGGGGATTCGATTCCGAACTATCTTCCGAAAACTCCTCCCCCTCACGTCATTGAAAGTCAACGAAAGTAACATTTTTTAAGCTTCAATTTCAAAGAATTGTTGGTCCCTTTACGACCTGCAATCCCTTTCAATGAAGACCTACAATCCCTTTCTTTAGATTTCAATTTCGAAAAATATCTTGGAGAGCCTCCTCGAACCTCCTTTATACCTAACATTACCTAAGATCATCCAGAATACATTTTTAAGACAACAAATTTTAAAAAAATCCAGCGGGGGTGGGAGGGGCACCGGGTTTTTGCTCTCATTAACATTGTCAAATATATAGTAAAGGCGTTTATTAAAATTATACATTCTGTTTTCACGCGATATTGCGAGAAAAGTTCTTCCTCTTCAATCGTTATTGCACATAAGACCTTCGGATACTTAAGGTGGGGGGGGGTCAATTTATCGGGGTAATAAACTTGTTGAAGAAGTTTAGCTTTAAAAAAATCGCCCTCCTCCAAAGAGCGTCAATCGTCATCTAGATTGGCATTTTAGGAACTTCAATTGAGATATTTTGCCTAGAAAGAATTCCCGAATACCCCCCCCCCCCCACACACACACAGTATTTCCAAACAGCTTACACATACGCTTTAAAGATCAGATTTTGAAAAAGTTCTGAAGGAATTCTTCAAATACCCCCTCCCGCAAACATCGAACAAGGTCATCTAAAAATAGTCTAACAATACGTATTTAAAGCTATAATTTCGAACATTTTCCGAGGGAGAGCCCCCGAACCCTTCCCCTTTATCATCTGCATTAATATGAGACTTTTTGCTATGCAGGTGTTCATATTATTAATTCTTTTTCTCGCATTCGTAAACGCAATTCTCCTCATTTCAGTCCTCAAATTCTAATGGTGAATCCCACCTAAAACTAGGAGCTGTATGCGCCCTCTCTTTTACATCTGAAAAAAAATAGGGGAGGGGGAATAGCTCTCGTTTTCAAGGAGCAAGTCTTAAGGGGCCGGCTGGCCTGTAAATGCCAGGATCGGTTCATGCTGCCCCATCCGCCACTGTTATCGTCCATTAAATTTGTTGCATAAAAAGCGATCGGGCGGCGGACACTTCTTTGTTACTTTTCTGTTAACTGGCGCCTGAAGTCAGCGCCGTAGAGCGACTGTCTCAAACAAAGCTCTATAACAATAGTAAGTGACATGTAGTGCCACAAAGAAAAGGAATTCAAAAATTATTTAATTTTTCTTATGGTTTCGCAGTCATTTTCACTAGTCAAATGCAATGAACCTTATAACGATTACAAAAGAAATTTCGCAGATTCTGTGTGGGGGGGGTCATGATCCACGTGACCCCTCCTGTATCCACCCCTTCATGTAACGCCCAAAAAATATTGAATGTAAAAAAAAAACTATGGTTTTGATCAGGGAAACATTCAAATCCTACCGCGGTTTTTTTTTTTTGGGGGGGGGGGGTCATGACCCCCATGACTCCCCCTTTCTTTTGTATCCGCCACTAAGCTTGAGCTCTTCTGAGTGAAGTTTTAAACTTTTCTATTTGTAAAACAGGGGTGAGTAAAGCTGGTTTGCTTCGCGAAGAGCGTACTGCGTTAGTTATTGGCATTGTTTTCGCAAAATAAATCTCCTTATTGCCCGAGAAGTAATGAACTCTCTCAAGGACAGGTGTTGTCTCACCCAGAGAGTGCAGTTTTGTTCTTGTTAGAACTCATCAGTATGGAATTGTGAATGACCGAGCTGGAGGCAGATGTCATCCCATTGAATCTGAGAGCGCCAACAAACTGGTAGATAAAGCAAATTTATCTCATCAGCGAGTGTCCGCAGTATGGTGCGGTTCGACTCGTTAATTGAATGCAAAGCTCGGGTATTTAGCATTAAGTCACCGCCCCTAACCCCCAGGGATAAAGCCCCCCCCCCACCAGAACTACATGCAATATGCCAGACAGCAAGGTTATCACATCCTGAGATTGCAGGCTGTCTATGCATGAAAAATATTACCTGTTGTTCGTGGGCATATTGTGAAAATATTGAAAGAGAAGGAAACAGTACCTACATGCGCTACGTTATTTCTCAATTAATGTGAAAAACTGTCTAAAATATTTAAATAAATGAGATAATTGAAATAATAAATAAAAAAATATCACTCAAATGGAAAAATTAAGCTAATTTATAGATCGTATGTATCTACATTGTTGAATTTTATCTAATCTTTGGGCACCCCTCCCCCGCCCCCATCCAAGGATAAAAACTCAAGTGAAAGCTCTTATACACAATTATTGATACAACAAAATGCAAAACTACACGTACAATATAGAGTTGATATGGTGTACTATGTTAGTATACTATAGTGTAGTAGTGTAGAAAAGTTGTTTTTCTTACGTTGACACTACATTGGCTAAAAAAACCCTTTTACAGAATCAGTTTTTTTTTCAAATTACCTATTTATTTATTTTTTGAAGGGTTTATATTTGGAATTTAGTGACAAAATTGGTCTCAGTGTTCATTATTTTCGATTTTAGTGCTTCTAACGAAACATATTTTCTCGAATTTAAATTATTCCCGAAGCAGTTTCTTTTCAAACTTCCGTACATTCATGAGCAGCTTTCGTCGTAGTTAAAAGTATAGGCGAACGAAGACAGGTTGTTTTCTCTGCATTGATACTACGCTAGTAGAAAAATTATTTTTACAGATTTTTTTTTTTTTTTTGAACAATCACGAATATTATCAATATTTGACAGTAATTGATATTCCTTTGATTTTACAGAAAACCATAACGACGAGAAGAAGTCTAGCTCGTTAATAGTTATATTTATTTAGGGACACTATTTTTCGTCGTCATGGTTACAAATCGTCTGCGTTCATTCAAGGCTTATCTCGAGCAGATTTCACATTTAAAATATGAAAGGGTGAGGGGGTGTAAAATCATGGTTTTTTTTTTCAGGAAAAACATCCACATAGATGAACTATAGCAAACTTCATCTAAATGCAATATTTCCATATTACTAATTCCCAGCATTTAAGGTTGATAAGAAATAAAAATACTACAATGGAATACGCTGTAAATATAATCTTTGTGATATGTGTACGGATGCAAATTGGTTATTATATCTTTTTCTTTATCACCGCACCCTAATAACCATTTCGTTTTTACGGATATGCCTCCGTATTAACTAAGCTAGAAAATCACCAGTCATGATATGACGGATGAGAAATTCTTCTTCATTCCCATGCCATTCCATTCGTAGAAACTAGAAACCCGATGAGTAGGGTCCTATCGCAATTCGTGGTTGCGATACACCTACCGTATTACCCTGCCGGGAAAAAGCGTGGTTGAGCAGCATGCCGGGAAATTCGAATTTTTCGGCATGCCGGATAATTTAAGGTTTATTTTGCAACAAAACAAAAGTAAATTTTCCCATTCAGTTCCAATCAGAAAGCAAACCACTGCAAGGAAAAAATAATAATAAATCCTGAAATTAACCTTCTTTCAAAAAAAAAAAAAAAGTGTACTGCATATAATATGTGCTTGTTATTTATGGTAGGTCATTATTAATGGATTTAATTGTATACCAATAAAGTAATGCAGTGGTTTTGGGGCGGTAACCTATTGCTTAAATGTTTGCGTACTTAGTTTTAATTTGAATTTTATAAAAATTTTCGTTATTCAACAATATTTTTCTTGTTAAAATTACAAATGGCATTGTTTTACAAAATTAAACTGTGTATTAATACTAGAATTCTTATTCATTTTTAAACTGAACGTACATTTTTTATAGTATTAATTTTTTTTAATAACCTCGATTTTTCCGGCATGCCGGAAAGGACCAGGCAAGTGTTATTGAAAATCTAGTGACCCCCGAATTTTGCGGCATGCCGGATAATGCGGTAGTTCGGCTTGCCAGATTACTGAAATGATCAACCTGGATACCGGAATGCCCCCTCCCCCGTCGGCGTCGCGAGTGTTCAAAAGGGTACACACCCAGGCCTCGATCTATACATTTTGCACCCCCCCCCCCCCCTGCAGCAAAATCTGTAGGACCCTTCCCCAGAGGCCAGCCGTGTATATTTGCAACGAAAATAGGTCTTAGTGCCAGCTTTTTTTTTTTTTTAAATTTCTTGGACCGTTGGGCTTCTTAAGGACGTGGGCCCCTCGCACCGCGGGATCTGCAGGTACGTAGATCCGGGTTTTAAGAGTATTTTGCAGGGCAGTTTTATTAAATTTTCGCTACTTATATACGGCCATTATGATTGATTTTTCTTTAAATGATACCCAATTTAGAAATTTTTGATACCTAGCTAAGATTTTCAAATGAATTTATTTAGAGAATGTTTTCTATTTTCATTTTGTGTGTGAGTTCTCTTAAATATCTTGTACTTGAAAAAAAAAATGTTATACTAAAAGTTTTAGAGCAGAATCTTTTATTTAAGGTTGAAATTGCTCTCAATTCTTCCTACACTGATACTTCTTGGCGATTGCTTTAAGTATTATTGCATAATTCGTTCTGCCTTAGCCCTGGCTTACGAGCGGTAATTTAATGCTAAACGAAATGTGGTTTTCGTTATGGTTGTTTTTTCTGTATTGATATCACACTAGTAGGAAAACAACTTTTACAGATTTTTCAATGAATTAATTAATCATTTAATATAGTTTTTTTAATCTGTTGAAATTTTTAAGTGATGGAAAAAATATTCAATACATTATATACAAAATTAACAATAAATTATGTACAAAACTCTATATTTTTTACGACTTAGGTGGTTTTTTCTGCATTGACAGTACGTTAAAGAAAGTTAATTTCTGAAGAATTAATTTATATTTTCCCTAAAAGTTTATATAGTTGGAACTTGGCGACAAAATTGATCGCACTAAAAATTATAATAATAATTAAAAAATGTTTATTTGTACGTATTGCGAGTGTGACGTATGCAAAACTTTTTTTTTTTTTTTAAGTTGATACTGTATGTTGAAATAACAATACCTAATGGTTACTTAAAAATCAAAAGCCAAGTTTTAAAGTTATTGAATTAAAGGGCAAATATATACGCAAAATTGCCATACCAGTTACAATGGGTTGACCAAAAACCGAAGCGAAAGTACACTTGACGAAATTTTGAGGTACATTTCCGATTTTAAAGGCATGAAATACCCTTGTACGGTCTGACCACCGATTAGATCGAAAGGCAAACATCCGGTTTAAAGGCGGAAATGGACGCGTCTATTAGTTTTCAGGGATGTTAGCTTTTTCAGGTATATGTTAGCCTCTAAATTAAGCAGATTCACATTCAAATGAGCGGAACACGCGCATCAAATTTTTACTTTCCCCCCTCATTCAGTTCCGACTCGTCTTAACTGGGCGTTTGCCAATGGGGTGGTTTCCTTCAGTCAAAAGTAGTACTTTTAGTCACTGAAATTGATAGAATAAGCAAAGTAAATAAATAAATAAAATAAAATAACTTGGACCCAGAAATACTTTTATTTTATCCAACCGTTATTTTTTAATTATTTTTTTTTAAATGTCCGATTTTTCAAACAAGGCGTGGTCTTGATGATGCACTTTGCCGCGTCTTTCACCACGTTTCCACGTAATGATAATCAAGCAGCGAATTAAAATTGCGCTCTACGCTTGCTATCAACCATATCGTTGCCAATACACGTGAATAAAGATGCGAATTAAATATTTTGCCCAGTGAACGGCAACAATAAATGGCATTTCATCATTTGTGACGTCACACGACAGAAGCGTAAACAATAAAAACGCGCCGATTTAAGCATTTTTTTAAAAATATTAAACTTAAACAAATTATTTAAAAAATGGTCAGATCCTATGTTTTTAAGAATGCTCTTTCAGAAAAAAAAATAATTTTACTATTTTGGAAATGAAACTATTCCATTAATCCGTGGGCAGACTGTAGGTTATAAGATTGTTAGAAATATCTCTGGTCACGCGTTCTTAACTATATTAGCTTTTGGTATGCTGGCTCTTTCGTTAGTTGGTTTGATCAATGCCCCCGTTATACTAAATGCCTATCGCTTCCTCGCTTCTAACATATAGCAGAAACGAACTCAAAAGTGTTCGGAGATCACTGTGCCTTCTATCGAAGTAATTAGAAACTAAAAGCGGATAAATTAATATTGGTTAATTCCTAAATTTAGATTTAAATATTAATCCATTAACAATTTGATTTGAATTATTTGGATTCATTGCCATAGCAACGTCTGCGTTGGTTTGACAAACTTTCTAATGGGTTACGAAAAACAAAAACGAAAGACAGTAATTATGAAGTTAATTTTTAATATAGTTAACAAAACAATTTCAAGGCTAACTTTATGCGATCATGGATTCGTGAATTTTGGACTTCCGAAACTTCTTTACTTTCAATAAAGCTGAAAGTCTCTCTGTCTGGATCTCTGTGACGCTCATAGCGCATAGACCGTTCCGCCGATTTTCATGAAATTTGGCACAGAATTAGTTTATAGCATGAAGGTGGGCACCTCGAAGCGATTTTTCGAAAATTCAATTTTGTTCTTTTTCTATTTCAATTTCAAGAACATTTTACCAAGCAAATTATCACAACGTGGAAAAGTAAATTACCAAATTATCACAACGTGGAACCGTAGCATGGGCAAGCAAATGAACAAAGCAAATCGGCGAGAAATTCATCATCCATTATTTGTAAATATACAGGTGAACCAAGAGAAATTTTAATTTTCTACTACGGGCAAAGCCGTGCCTGTACCACTAGTTTTGAATAAAACAGGATTCCGAGGCTTTTTTCGATTTAAGTCATCAATTTAACATGATTTTCAAAAGCACTTTTTCACCATATGCTTGTATCATAGACTAATAATAAGAGTAGACCGAGCTTTCTCAGACTTGCTGATTAAAAAATTGGTTCATGGATACATCATGTGACTGGTGGGAGGCTTGGCGAAAACTTTGCCAGCATAGTTGCTAGATGGCAACATTATCTATAGTTTGGCACTCGACATATATTTTAAGACGTAATGTGTTTTCATTACAATTTTTTTTCCAGGTGCAGAGATTGAACTGTTTTTCTTTTAGTTATGCATTATTTTGACATTAGTAATTAGTTTTTGATCACAGTTTTCAGTAACTTTTATTTAATTTGGAACTGCTACGTCAGCGTTGGCGTGAACGTAATGGCGTAAACGTTTTGCGTTAACGCAAAAATGTACTAATCGGTATCTTAAAAATTGGAATTGTAGGTAAAAATCTTACCGTTTGCCGATTCTTTTTGGGCGCTTGCATCTTTAATTGCTTAGAGAGTTATTGAAATTGACTAAAGAAAATGCACAGTACTATCTAAACGAAAAATTCACTCTATTAACAAAATATTTACAACTTAGAATAACAAATTTACAAATCGGACTCCATAAAAGATCATTCTTCCGTGTTCCATCAATTCTATTTATTTTATTTCTCGCTCGCGTTGATCGTCTGCTACGATCAACGCCCGCTGTTGCTAGGATATCCATCAGTCACATGGTTTGGTTTATGAGCAGCAAAAGGGTTGCCATTGCTCGGTCTATTCTTATTATTAGTCTATGGCTTGTATAAATACAACTTCTCGCGTCAAGAGCTTCTTTGACCTGTTTCAGGAGAAAAAGCCGAGCACTGGCTCACTGGGAGGCACCAGCGACGCGGCTCGTCCGAAGCACGTCAAGGTCCACACTCCCGGTAAGAAGAGTGCGAAGCCCACTGTCAAAAAGAAGTCCATCCAAGCTGATCTCGTGAGTCCCGTTCTTTTCTCACCAGTAAACTCTCGATTATCCGCGGAATAGGGTGGCACGGCAACCCCGGATAAGCGAAAACAGCCATTAAGTTCAGGATTTATATTCGCCTTAGCCTTAAATTCCTCTGTCGGCGCTAATGTTCAGTTTTTTTGAACTGTTCAAAATTGAACGAAAAATTGTTGAAATCGAAGAGTGAAATACGGAAATGAGGTGTCCTCGTCGAGATCTTTCGAACAAGAAAAAGTTGTTCGAATCGAACTATCGTCTAAAAGTTATTGGAGAGTAAAGGGGGTGGGGGTAGCAGAAAGACCGACAGACACACATTTTCCCCACTTTTAAACCCTATTTTCCAAAATTATTGTTATTTTTTTTTTTTTACTTTGCGAAATTTTTACCGATACATTAAGCCACCTTTTATATCTTTATTCATTTTTTTAAAAAACTTTTACGGGAAAGTCGGCTAAAAAGGAATAACAGTAATCATAATGTTTTCGAAGCTTTCCCTGATTCAAGTCATCAGTCTAAAAGCGCTTTAAAAATATTTTTCACCATATAGTTATTTTTATACTTATTATCGCGTTCTGCTAATAAGTAAAATTATTCACCAACAAGTTTCGATTATTATTTGTTACTTATCAACACTTTGCTTCAAGCCGACATGTGGAAAAAGAATTTCTTCTGACCGTTTGGTTTATTTCCAGGATGTTCCGAGGGAAGTGCTAAAATGCAAAGAAGAGTGTTCTGAACGGCTGGATCTCAGCAAATCAAATGTAAGTAGTATTTGGCAGAAGAATGTTGGTTTATAAGATAACGTAAAAATGAGAAAAAATTGCTGTGGTTTTTTTTAAGTTTATTTTATTTTAAAATTTAAATATCATTATTACATTGTGTTGTTATGGTATATAATATATTAATGTCAGTTATATGTAGATTATGCGTAAGAGGTCTTTTTCGTATTTTTAAAAATCTTTTTTGAGCAATCAGGATTGCTTATTTTCCGCAATTTGCTCAAAGCTTGACGTTTATCCCAAAATCCATTGCCTTTTTCGACTGGCAGATTGCGACCACGTGATCCATTGCAACTTGGCCTATGCAATTTATTATCTGAAATTTCATGTTATCGTCTGATTTTTTTGCATGTACATATAGGGTTTTTTAATTGATTTTTTTTCCATTTTTTTTTCATTTATATATTCGTTGATTTATTTGTGCAGACGATAAATCTCATCTTATTGATTTTTTTGTGAATATGCCTCGTACATTACCTAATCTATATAATAATATAAAGCAGTAGAATTTGTTTGAACGCGCTAATCTCTGGAGATACTGGTTCGAATTGAAAAATTCTTTTTGTGTTGGATAGTCCATTCATTGAGGAAGGCTATAGGCTATATAACATCACCCTATGACTAAAAGGAGTGGAGCAGCAATAAAAAATATTATGAAAACTAGAAAATTTGTATTACAATATAAAATGCTCGGAACGCAAAACATGCGTAGCCACGGTGGCGCGACCTGAAAGTGCGGCCTTTGTGATCCAGTGAGTGTAGGTTCGAGTCAGCCATAAGTAGTGATGTAAAATACCCAGGTATTTATTTTTAGGGGTAAATACCCAGGGTATACCCGGGTAAATACCCAAAATGGGTATTTACCCGGGTATTTATTTCAAAAACTTATATTCAATTAAAATAATTTTCTGTATGTATTCCACTATGTATATATATGAACAACCATATACAAAACAATAAATTTTTGCTCAAAAGTTGTATTTTGATCACATATTTAAAGAACAATTGTGTGAAACAATTTAGCAATCTAATATGATATCCACATTGGATGTGTCGGATATACCTAATCAATGTTGTTAGCCAAATTTCAGATATAAAAAGCCATTCTACAAAAAGTAAAAAGCTTAACTGGTTACAAAAAAAGCAAACATCAATTTTTTAAGGTCCTTGTCTTTTATAACCCAGTAATATGTCCCAGCATGACATCAAAATATAACAAAATGTCGCTCAATTTATTATTACTGCTTATTTTCCTATATCTTTTGCAGAAATTTCCTCCAAACCTAGTTCAAGTGCTCAGGCGTACTCTGCATATATAATGGCAAGTAACAAAAAAGGAATTAAACAATTGAAAAGGGGGGAGGAATAAAAAATATATAAACAAAGCCAAAGACAAAGAAAAGCTGCTTTGAGGTTGAACTCATCAGCATTGGAAACCTCAAAGTTTTTTTCGTACCAGGACAACAAAGCAACACAAATGGATAGTTAAGCAAATGCATTACAAATTCAAAAAATGCATACTTTGAAGCGGCAGCCAAATTTTGAAAAGATAAAAAATGGGGAGAGAATGTAATGAATATGTATACAAATGCCTGGTGTGGAAATAATCATTTACCACCGGCAAAGACAAACTCAGGAAAACTATATCAAAATTCTCTTTTAAATTTTCCTGTCATCCTATTTAAGTTTTAAAATAGTTCATTTTAAATTCTGACAGTTTTTTTTTTTTTTTTTTTTTTGATAAGATTCCGCTAAGCCTTTAATTAAAAAAATTATAATACATAAATTTTTATATTTTTATAATCTTCCATTTTATGGTATATGTTTTAAAAAGAAATTCATCACCTTTTGATACCCCCCATTTTTCTTTTTCTTTTTTTTTTTTTTTTTTTGCAAAATGCGCAATTACTAAAGGATTTATTTACCCTGCCTTCGGATAAATACCCAAAAAAATATTTACCTTCTCACCCTACACCACTAATTGCGTGTATTAAAAATAGTTTGAATCATGAAGTACTGGGGAGCAAGTGCAAATGAGCAAGGCAACAGAAAACAATATTTTGATTTGTTTTTGCTTATTAATGTGAAAACTGTTTCCATATTTGCCCATTATCACCTAAACATCAATAAAATAAATAAATAATATCATAGTCTTAATAACTTCTCAGTTTATTCTTCCAAACATCCCTCCTGCTTCCTTTTTTTTTTTTTTTTCATTTTGGATATGACTAACCAAGATTGTAATTTTGAAATCCTGGAGTTCATCATTGAATTGCTTATACTCCTCCAATTATGACATTGAAAAGAAAGATTCTTTTCGCACGATATGTTTCTTTCATAATTTCATCAAGTCTTTCAATAAAAAATATTATAAACTGTGTAATACATATGTATGTTTCAGTTTTACCAATTATTTCATATTTAGATTTTTTTTTTAAAAATCCCATTCACTTTTTGCATTTTTTTGTAAAATACCCAGTTTTGGGGTATTTATCCAGGCCTTGGGTAAATATCCGGGTAAATACCCAAAAAATATTTACCTACCCACTGCGTATTTACCCGATCCACATCACTAGCCATAAGTCAAATCTCGAGGGCACTTTTTGGAGAACATCCTAAATATATATATATATATAACGTATTATTCTCTTATTTTTCTTATTAATTATTTAATTTAAAAAAGCTGAACAGTTTGTTTGCTTGAACGTGCTCATATAAGGAACTACTGGTTTGAATTGAAAAAAATATTTTTGTGTTGAATAGTCCATTTATTAAGGAAGGCTGTAGACTATATAACATTATACACTATGACTAATAGGAGTATGCATCAGCAATAAAAAAGGTTATGAAAACGGGAAAATTTATTTCTATACTAATATTATATAAAGCTGAAGTGTTTGTCTGTTTGAACGCGCTAATCTCGGGAACTACTGGTACGAATTGAAAAATTCTTTTTGTGTTGACTAGTACAATTATTGAGAAAGGATATAGGCTATTTCTTTAAGCCAGATTGACCGAAATATTTGTTATTGCAAATTAAATGTTTAATTATTTGTTTAGTTCTATAAATTCCTAATAGATGGCGGAGTAAGTTTAGTTCAATGAATTTCTAATAGATGGTGGGGTAAGTTAACTCTTTGAGAGGGCGCTGACCGACAGTGTCGATAGCTGCGAGGAACCATGTCCATGCTGCGCTGTTGTGATAAGCGAACGGATTTTATAATGCGTTTTTTTTTCCCTCGATGTTAAGGTACATAATTTGTTTTTGTAGGATTTTTCTTTTGGACTTTGTTTTTCTTGTTTCTTCAACGTTTGTTTTTGTTCTTATAGTTGAAGATAGTTGCTTATCTAAGTAAATGATTTGATTTGTCGTATTGTTCAATTGTGATGTCTCTTTATAACGTTTTTATTATAGCATATTGGCGAAACACTTTAAATTGCAGGGGGGAAAATCGCTTCAGTCGCTAAAGGGCAGGGTTAAGGTAGCGTGATTGCTTGGCGCGTTAAGCGATGAACCATGTAGTTGAAGGATTATTTTGAGTTTTAAAGCGACTGTGAATCTTTTTATGTGTTTTGGCGAATACTTTTAAATTCCAGAGAGACTTTAATAGGTCTTTTGAAAAGGTGTGTACGCATTTTAGTTGAAGAAAAATGATCATTTAGCATCAGAAGGGGGGGGGGGCGTGGATTTTTTTTGTTCAACGGACTTTTTTTTAACTTCTTAGCACTGGCATCGCCGTGCGTGTACTGCTAGTTACATATAATGCTTTTTTTTCGGTAAGTTTTTTCGGATTGGAAATTTGTACGTAAGGTTCTATTCTTTAGCTTTAAAGTCTAAGATATGGTAATTATGAAGAATATTTTTTCAAATAATTTTTATTTATTACTTTTCTTTGTGACTGGATGTTCTTTTTGTTCGTAATTTTCTAAATATTTCACGGTAAACTCTTTGGTATTTTGACTATGTATGATTACTCTTTGACTTAAAAATCTCTTAAACTAAGGATATGAAAATGTATTCATTCATCATCTGTTTTTCATTTTTATTTTGTGTCAATTAAAGTAAATATTGTTTTAACTTGTTTTTAATATTACAATTTTTTTAAACTATATTTTGTTTAATATTGAAATTTCTCGCATTTCTTGCTGCATAGTTCATCTACTTTTTGATTATTTCTTCATGTATTATGTCATTCCTATTATAATATCACAGTTCATTATTGTTCATTTTGTAAGATATTTAGTATGAATAAAAACCGATAGAATGTGTTTGGAAATTCCATGTTGCATAGAATTCGAATTATAACGTTTTTTAATGCAGATTTTACTAATGGCTAAGCCTTTATTCACGCGATTGATAACCGAATTCATTGTTGGCCGACAAGGAAATAAAACGCAATGATTTAAAATTTTTATCTGTTGCCAGTTTCTATTTAATCTTTATCTTCTTTATCTTCTTTACTAATAATAAAGCAGAAAGTCTCTCTGTCCGGAGGATGTCTGGATGTCTGTAGGATGTCTGTGACGCGCATAGCGCCTAAACCGTTCGGCCGATTTTCATGAAATTTGGCACAAAGTTAGTATGTAGCATGGGGGTGTGCACCTCGAAGCGATTTTTCGAAAATTCGATGTGGTTCTTTTTTTATTCCAATTTTAAGAAAAAAACTATCATAAATTACGAAATTATCATAACGTGGAACCGTAACATGGGCACAAGCCGATTGGCGAGATACGAAATTATCATAACGTGTAACCGTAACATGAGTACAAGCCAATTGACGAGAAAATTCACCATACATTATTTGTAAATACAGGCGAACCAAAAGACCTTTTAATTTTTCTATTACGGGCGAAGCCGTGCGGATACCACTAGTAGCAAATAAAATACTTGACATTGATTTCTAATAATATAAGGCTTTGAAATGGATTTTCAATTTTCCCTCTTGATTTTATAGTTGCGACTCAGTCGAGATTTTTTGATATTTTCAATTTTATCGCTGCTTGTTTAGTTATCCTCTTGAAATATGCTCTAAAATTCGAAAAAGCGTTCTGACGAACTCCTCCGCTGTCTCTCCTCCAGATCACGTCCCTGCCCGTGAGCGTGCGCGACCTGGTGCACCTGACCGAGCTGTACCTGTACGGCAACAAGCTCGCCTCGCTGCCCGCCGAGCTGGGCTGCCTCGTCCGGCTCAAGACGCTGGCCCTGAGCGAGAACGCGCTCACCGGACTGCCGGACGCGCTCGCGGCGCTCAAGCAGCTGCGCGTGCTGGACCTCAGGCACAACAAACTCAACGAAGTGAGTGGCCTCCTTCTTCTTTTGTTCCGGAAGTGTTGCGGAGATGAAAGTTTCTTCCATTTATTTTTTCTTTTATCAATTGGGGGGGGGGGGTACTTTTATATCTTTTTACTAATAATAAGGCTGAAAGTCTCTCTGTCTGGATATCTGGATCTATGTCAGTCTGGATCTCTCTGACGGTCATAGCACCTAGACCGTTCTGCCGATTTTCATGAAATTTGGCACAAAGTTAGCTTGTAGCATGGGAATGTGCACCTAGAAGCGATTTTTCGAAAATTCGATTTCGTTCGTTTTCTGTTCCAATTTCAAGAACAAAATTATCATAAGATGGACGAGTAAATTACGAAATTATCATAACGTGGAACCGTAACATGGGTACAAGCCAGTTGGCGAGAAAATTCACCATACATTATTTGTAAATATACAGGCGAACCAAAAGACCTTTTAATTTTTCTATTACGGGCAAAGCCGTGCGGGTAC
Source organism: Uloborus diversus (assembly GCF_026930045.1). Classification (NCBI taxonomy): domain Eukaryota; kingdom Metazoa; phylum Arthropoda; class Arachnida; order Araneae; family Uloboridae; genus Uloborus; species Uloborus diversus. The sequence goes on along the minus strand of NC_072732.1, from coordinate 25,450,147 downwards.
CACTAGTTACTAATAATAAGATCTGAAAGTCTCTCTGTCTGGATATCTGGATCTATGTCAGTCTGGATGTCTGGATCTCTGTGACGCGCATAGCGCCCAGACCGTTCTGCCGATTTTCATGAAATTTGGCACAAAGTTAGTTTGTAGCATGGGGGTGTGCACCTCGAAGCGATTTTTCAAAAATTCGATTTTGTTCTTTTTCTATTCCAATTTTAAGAACATTTTACCGAGCAAATTATCAAAACGTGGAAGAGTAAATTACGAAATTATCATAACGTGGAACCGTAACATGGGCGAGCAAATGAACATACCAAAGGGGCGAGAAATTTGTCATCTATTATTTGTAAATATACAGGCGAACCAAATGACCTATAAATTTTCAACTACGGGCAAAGCCGTGCAGGTACCACTAGTGTTTCTATAAATTTTGTCATTAGGGCTGTGGGGTCAATCGGGAAATGATAGACTCCGTCTCTTTTACCTCAAAATCAACCATCATGCAACACCATGACTCTGGCTCCGCAGCCCTGATTGTTCATAGCTCGACCTTTTTGAGCAATCACGATTGCTTGTTGCTTTTATTTGACTGTTTTGATGTCCTATCATTTTATTTTCCCGCCAGCACCGTCTGCAGCATCACCGTCGACCGGGTCCTCACGATGCTGCTCCTATAGCGAAAGTCGTCTCCAGGTTGCATCCATGTCCTACACACACACGCATACATACACAACTACACACACATACACCTACACACACACAAACACATACACACAACTACTCACACATTCATGCCTGCACACAGGCACAAACACATGTGCCTACATACACATACCCCCCACACACACATTCATACACACAACTACCCACACACTTATGTCAGCACACAGACACAAACACACATGCCTACACACACATACCCCTACACACAGACACATACCCCCCACACACAAACACACATACCCCCCACACACAAACACACTCGTGATTGCAAAAAACATAATTTGAATTCAAGATGTCAAAATTCAAATTATTATTTTTTTTTTTGTATATGATTAGTTTAACATTTCACTAATATACATAGTACTGTTTGTAAAAGTATCGTCACAATGGTGAGACACCAATTGCCGCCAATTTGATGGTTGCAGCTAAATTTTCTGATACATTTAGGCAATTTCTTGGTGAATCATCGAACTTTATTTTTAACGGTGTGATTTGAGTACACGTATCCCTTATAAACTAGAAGTTCCACCCAGAACTAAGCTAGCCTACTTTCCCGTATATCAACATCGACCTTTGGATATCTGCCCAATATTTACTTAATTAGCTAAGATTGTAAATTATGGCAAATATATCTTTCTAAAATGTAAAGCTGATTTCTAGAAACAAAATATGCTACTCTCATCTCATAAAATATATATTAAAAAAATAAGTAAATGAACAAATAAAGTGGTAGCTCCTTTTAAGCAATGCAGCGAATACATATATTTTCTATATTTATGTATATAATTTTTATTGTTTACAAAATAAATTTAAAAAAAAAGCACATCACAATAAGTGCTCCCCCCCCCAAAAAAAAAAAAATCGTCTGCACACTTTCTGTTAAAAGATAACGCACTCTGAATTTTCTTTTATTTACCGTTCCCGAAAATTAGAATAAATAAATATAGACTTTAGAAAATAAATAAATAATGAAAAATCCTCTTAAGTAAATAATTTTCATCTGTAATAAAATCGTCTGTACACTTCTTTCTGTTAAAAAATAATGAATTCCGAGTTTTGTTATATTTCCTGTTTCAAACAGTAAAGTAAATATATAAATTAAAATTTTAGAATGAGAATGAAAAAACAAATCATCTCAAATAACTTAACTTCATAGTCAAAACCAGGGCTACAGATCTGTAGTCAGACTGATTTTGGGTTAAAGGAGTCGGAGTCGGTCATTCTTCCTCCGAGTCTGTATTTTGGCCAAGGCTGCGGATCCAAAGTCGGAGTGGGACTGATTTTGGGGTACAGAAGTCGCAGTTGGGAGTTGGTCATTCCACCACCGACTCCGTAGCCCCGGTAAAAATATTTGCTCTAAGAATTAATTTTATTTTGATTGAATCATATTTATCTCTAACTTGCGTCAATGTTAAATCTATAAGATATGGTATTTCGATTTTTAAGAATTTTTAATTTTCAAAGTTTATACGAAGAAGTCATTAAATAAATTATTTTGACTCTAGAAAGATTTTCCTAAAATTGTTTGCAATCGTCATTCCTAACAGTCAAAAATATTGAATCGCATTTTGAAAGCCGTTTTACTTAACCGTTACACTTAAACTACTTAAGTATCAATTTGTTTAATTAGTTTTTGTCATCGTTCACCAATTTACGATACAGTTTCTCTCTTAGAAACCCCCGTTTCGATGCGACATTTTGAATGCTCTATGGAATATAAGAATTCTGACTACGTTCGTCTTTAACTGTAAAACATTTTGTAATATCTTGTTTTTCACTATCCAAGCTTTAAACTATTTTAATTGCTTTCTCGAATGCCTTGTATTATTAAAATCAGCACAAAGTTTTGTGTGTTTTTTTGCAGATTCCAGATGTTATTTACGAAATGACGTCTTTAACTACATTGTACCTGAGATTTAACAGAATTAGAGAAGTTGGAGAAGACATTGCCAATCTTCAGGTAAAGTTGAGGCTCTTGCGATTGCAGCTAACTCAATTCCATCCACCTCTGAGAAGTTGAGCTATGGCCTTGAACAAGTCCATTTCTTTCAAAGGAGAGCAATCAGTAAGAAGAGGAATTGTTTGGCGCAGAGTTGGGCTACTATAGTCCAACAGCGGATTGCATGGAATTTTCAAACGTCCAGATAAGACGAATCTATATGAATAAGGCAGAAATTAAAATTTGATGCGCGTATTCCGCTCATTTGAATGAGACTCTGCTTCTGCAAAAGCTGATATCGGTAAAAAAAAAAAAAAAAAATAGATTCGTCCATTTCCGGCTGTAAAACGGATGTTTGTCTTTCCATACAATCCGTGGTCAGACAGTATTTCAGCCCTTTTATTGGCGAGAAAATCCTGCACCGCTTGCTACTTCTTACCTGTTCCTATTCCTATTCAGAGTCACAACTGACTACAACTGTATTTATGTCGAGGACTGCATACTAAGTGCCTTGCCTCCATTATTTTATATACCGATAGATGGCAGCACCATCACCGGATCGAACAGTTAATGAGAATTTAGAACTAGTTCAGGAGCTAATAGCTACCTGGTGCTAGCACCCCCAGAGGTATCGTTTCACTTGGAGGACATTGAGACCACGAGCATATTTAACGTCGCCCAGTCCCCTTTAATGACGACGGTGGGTCTTCGACCATCGAGGTTCGAACTCAGGACCCTCCGGTCTCGAACCCGACACTCTACCGATCGGGCTACCACGGCCCCTACTTCTTACCTGAATAGTAATATTGTTCACCAAATGGGCACTGCCAACTAAATCCGCAAGTTCCTAAGCCGTCTTTCCTCACCCCTACTTCAACTAATGGAATCGTTGAATCGGTCGGGCACCGGAGCTCAACTTGCCAGCGAGGTGGATAGTATTTGGTCTGCTTTTAGTTTCTTTGCAGTCATAATCTTCACGTGTTGTATTGTAAGTATCTTCTCTTTTCTAGAATCTGACCATGTTGAGCTTACGCGAAAACAAGATTCGGGAACTCCCCAGGGGAATCGGAAAACTTCGCAACTTAACCACTCTTGACGCCTCCAACAACCACCTAAAACATTTACCGCCAGGTGAGGCCGTTTTAGAACGAAGTAGTTCTATATTGTTTTTTCTCTGCTATAAATCCGTTTGTGCCATAGAGTAAAGAAATTACATAGAGAGGCCACCCTGCTGTACCGAGAAATTGAAGCCGGAAGTTGCACCACTGTATCCCTAGATCCTTAGCTTCTTGCTAAATCTCTTGAGATACATTTTGATTCAAAACATTCCATTATTGAATTTCAATCATAGAGTAAAGAAATATGCATAGAGAGGCCTCGTCTATGGTAAAAAGGAGTTGAAATTGAAGCCAGAATTATGGGATACAGCGGTGCAATGATGAGCGGGGTTATGATAACATGATCGCTTCGCGAAAATAGTTTTTACCAATCTCGCAATGAGACCGTATAAAGTAGCTGGCGGATTAGTCTGCATTTTAATTCGTGTTTTAATGCAATTTCGAAAACGTGCTTCATAAACTTGCAACGATATCTAAGATTAAATTAACAACCAAAGAGATTCAGTAATGGAGTGTTTTGAATCAAGATGTATCTCAAGAAGCTAAGGATCTTGGGATACAGAGGTGCAACTTCCGGCTTCAATTTCTTAGTATAGCGGGGCCTCGCTATGTAATTTCTTTACTCTATGATTTCAATTGGTTGTTAAGTTAAACTTAGATAGTTGCAAGTTTATGAAGCGCGTTTTTGAAATTGCATTAAAAAATGAATTAAAATGCCAACCAATCCGCCAGCTACTTTATTCGGTCCCTTTGCGAGATTGGTGAAAATTACTCTCGCAAAGCGATCATGTTATCATAACCCCGCCCATCATTGCACCGCTGTATCCCATAATTCCGACTCCAATTTGATCTCATTTTTACCAAAGACGGGGCCTCCCGATATGTAAATTTCTTTACTCTAATGGTTTGTGCAAGATTTCTGAAATGCTGTCTATTGCCTGTTGATTCCTTACTAACCTTGTAATTTGAGTTCATTTAAGCTTTTTTTCTTCTTTCTTTCTAATGAGACTGCCTTAGACACACAACCTTTTTGCAGACACCTAGTGAGATACACCTATGCTGCCGTACTAAGTGCAAAAGTTGTATCAATCTGCTGTTAAGTTGAAAATGAGATACAGTCGACGCTCGTTATAACAATCTTTGTCGTCCAAACAAAATCGGTCGCTATAACGAGATGTCGTTATAACGTATTGCATGTTATTTAGTCATTTTTATTTGAATGCACGAATGGTTTCTCATAGTTACGCTTCTTTTTAAAAAGAGAATCAACAAAATATTAATGTGATTTTAAAAAATTGTTAGTTTCTCTTTTTATAAAATTATTATGCTGCAATTGCAGAAAGTTTACGCTTGTTTGAGTTTTTTAAAAAACATATAATTCGTAATGTCTACCATTTATGTGCGGTTTTCATCACTTCTTTAACCCTATACCAACAAATAATTCTCTTCAATGGAAATATTTTATCTTTAAAAACATAAAATGTTTAAGTATTAGTTTTTGAACAGTTAGTCCTGAGGATAGTCAAAAAATTGAAGCTTAGTTTTGGACGTTATATTAGAATGAACGGTTCAGTTCGGTCGCTCTCATTAACATTGCATCTATGGAAAAGGAATGGGACTTCATTCATCGGTCACTATAACGGAAGGGTCGCAGTTATAGGAGGTCGTTCTATAGAGCGTTGACTGTATTGCCTTTTAAAGTTTTGTGCCTCCATGTATTTGATTCAGATGCAACCTTTTTGAAATTTTTTGAAAAATATATCCCACTGACAAATAACTATAAAACATTGTATTTATGTGAAATATGTGACAAAGAACCCCCTGGTGACCCTTACTCAATTTTCATTAAAGTGCAGATACGACTTTTGTGCTCAGCACGGCAGTGCAGAGCATCCACTCTTTCAAGTGGTACCACAATCGGCGGATGCTTTTCAGAACGAGAATTTTGATGCGCAATTTTTATATCGGCATGCAGCCGAGAACGGTTGAGAATCGTTTTAAAAAATATAATTAAAGATTAACTACCCAAAAGGGAAAAAAATGAATTATTTTGAAGAATAGTAGAAAAAGCAGAAAATTTAGCTGATGTTTAAAACTTGGACACAGTATTAGAATGAAAATGAAACAAAAATGTAAATCATATCGGAAAGAAAAAAGAAAAACACTTTGTCACTAAGTGTTAAAAAAAAATACTTCACAATTAATAATAGCGATGAAAAAGTATTCAACCATGAGTGAAAAAAAGTTTGAAATCAATAAATATATTTTTATGATGTAATATAGTGGAAGGTTGCCGTCAATGAACCACATAACAGTTTTCGATTTTTTTAGAAATTAAATCCAACTCAAATTTCACTTTAATTATAAGAACTATTTCTCAGTATGTTTCTCTTTTAATAATAATATTCACTTTCATTATAAATATACATAGTTAAGAATGAAAATTAAAAATAATATTTTAGAATGTGGTCCGTTCATTGCTACCGGTTGCTATGGATGGACCATCGAGTTTCCATCGAAGAACCACGTTCGAAACCAATGCGTAACTTACAAATATTTATGACAGGCGATCAATAAACATTACAAATAACAATACAATAAGTTATAGAAAAATAGATTTATTTTCTAATATGTTTTATTTTCGGATTTAAGGAACATAAAAAAAAAAAAAAAAAAAAAAAAAAAACACACAGCTGTTGTCATCACACCTCGTTCACCACTTGATATTTTCTCAACCTGTGCAACACTGATCTTATTTCAAACTCTTTTGAACTGTTGAGACTTTTGTTAAATTGATTTTGAAAATTTTCGTTCGACGCTAGATTGTACTTGCTCCTTAAAAGGTTAGAGAATATTTTTGACCATTTTATTACTGAAACCAGAAGCTTAAGCCTCAAACTATTAGAGAATAGCAGTCCTAACAGACTTTTTGTCTTAATTAAATCTGTGGGACAGGTTATTTTTCTCAGCCTCTTGAAATGCCAATTCCCCCAATTTTTCAGAAGTAATTCCAAAAACTTCTTCTCTAGTTTTAAAATACGATTCACTAATCATATTCCCATTTCGGAGGGTTAATCTCCTAAATTTTTAATAAGTGACTAAGGTAATATCAAACTGGTTTTTAACCTCCATGCGACTGTTTAAAGTAGCTTTCAAGACTCTATATTGTCGGCAGGCTTCGTTAAGGTCCATGCCACCATTTCCGTAAGCTACTGTAGCACGTTACATGCTCTCACTTGTCCACTGGTCGTATTTTACTAATTTTTGCATTTTTTGGATCAGCAAAAGTATTTGAAAATGTATATGTTTTAAATTTTTAATCTATATATATAAAAATGAATGTTTGTCTGTATGTCATCCATGAACTCAAAAACTACCCGGCAGATTTGGCTGAAACTTTCACCGTTTGTCATTTTTGGTACTGGGAATGTTTATAGACCAGTTCGAAAAAAATCCGATCGATAGTTCCTTTTTTATTCCAGTTTGAGTCACAATCCATTGGATAAATACGAATAAAATGATCGGCTGCAGAAATTAATTCGCGTGAAAGATCTCATTGATAAGAAGTTAACTGTTGCCATTTTTCTTGAGTTTGAACAAATAAATTCTTTCTTTATTGTTTTATGGCTTTTCATGCAACGGGGGGATTTAAAACTTTTTCTATTTGATATTTTTATCGATTGATTGATCTTGCAAACTGCATGAGTACAAAATTTGAGTATAGTCACGGCTTCACTTTGATACCTGGACCGATTATTATGAAAATTGCTATATATATATATATATATATATATATATATATATATATATATATATATATATATATATATATATATGTGTGTGTGTGTGTGTGTGTATTTTTCCACGGAGAAGGTGCATAATATGCTCATTGAAGCCACTCGCCACCAGGTGGCACTGCAGAGTAGCAACTTCTGCCCCGTTCAACCGATTGTCATGAAAGTCAGTATAATGATGTATTATTTTGTTGGCGTAGCAACGCACGTCGGGTACAGCTAGTCAATTTTATAAAAGACAATGCCGTGAAATTATAATAAAATATAAAAGTTTTCATGAATTACTGTGAATATTTTTTTTCATTGTCATATTTATTTTGAAACAACTGAGCAATTTTCAAAAGTAACTGAGCTGAAGTTACAACAATATTTGAAAATTTCCATGAATGAACCACTTTGTCAGGTGGTCCATTCGTGAAAACTCCATGTGGTCCAATGATAGCAACTGTGTCATTTTGAATATTCTTATAGATGTTACTGCTGTGACGAACTATGATGAAACATGAAGTATGGGGAATTGTACTTAAAAAAGCACTCTTTTTAGCCAATGTTCACGTTTAATTGATCAGTGATATTCAAAGCATGTTATAACTAAATGATCAATTATTAGTAAGTTGATGGTAGAAATATTTTCTGACCGATTAACAATATGATTAAATAATTTTAACTATTTGACGACTCTGCAGTGGACTGTAATCAGACAAAGGAAGGTACTAAAACTGATTACGCGTCTGCTCAAACTCTGGTACGGGAAATATCTTCGCGGTCTAGTCATGGAACCGGTTCATTGACGGCAACCTTTCACTACTATTAGAACTTTAAAAAAAATAATAATTTAAATTCTTCATTTTGAATTTAAGTTATGTGTTTCGCAATCACGAGTTGCGACAAGACCCTACTTTGTTTCCAGAAACGGCTCCTGTCCCCCCCCCCCCAAGCCAACCCCTCCTCCTGGGCAGTTGTGTCTGTCCGCATATGTGTGTGTAGAGGCGTGCGTGCGTGTGTAGTGTAGGCTTGTGTGTGTGCATAGACCTGTGTGTGTGCACATCGGCGTGTATGTGTAGTGTGCAAAGGCGCGTGTGTGTATGGGTGTGAACATGCGTGGTATAGGATATAGACGGCCCCGCCCAGGAGAAGCGGATTCTGGGGGACAGTACCAGAGGATCCACACCTGCAGAGATCCCTGGTCTGAGCTGAAAAAGGAACAAACTTCAAGGACGGTCAAATAAAAACAATTAGCAATCGTGATTGCTCAAAAAAAAAAAAACAATTTTGCTATTCTTTATTCTTAAAATGTTGTTCTATGTTAGTTCAGTTTCTTAAAGTGGTATTAAATCTTTGAATATACTATTTGTTCGTCAAGCGAGTAGCAGTGGCGGCTCGTGCCTTGAAAAAGTGAGGGGACCAGATCATGGTTGCACTCGCAGCCCCCCCCCCCCCTCGGTTTTTGAAAAACTTTCTGGAGATAATTATTTGTGTTAAATAAATAAAATCAAATTCATTTTAAACACAAGAAAAGCTACAAAATACTTAATCTAATACGTAAATGACGAACGATATTAATAACATTCAAGCTGCGTAAAATAAACAACATTCAGGCAGGGTAACGGATTCTTCGGTCTCGGCGAATTCTGCTGTAAATATTGAGGTTCAATGCGTTGGTGTTGAGAGAAAAAAACACACACACACACAGAGAGAGAGAGAGAGAGAGATAATCCGCGGCAGCGTATAAACCGCACTTCATTAATTTTACTATTTAACAGACAATCCGCGGATTATACGCAGAAAAATACGGTACAATCCATTGTTTTAAATTTCAAGCACGTACCGTTTGACCACGGATTGTATGTAATCTGGCAATCTGCCAAGTAAAGACGATTCCATCTGATTCAATCTAGCAGGGAAGATGGGAAAATAGCAATGGGATATTGATACACGCGTTTTATAATGTCACTAGTGCCTTATTCATTTATTGCATTCTCAGAAATAAAGTAAGGGGAAACAAAGATAGTCACCATGAAAACAACAAAAAGAAAAAAAAAATATTTTCATTTCGTTCAGGAACGAAAAAGCAAAATGGTAAGCTTAAAACTTTGTTGTGAATAAATAAATCAATTAACTTTTGCCGTGAGAATAGAGATCGAATCTACTTTAGTTTTAAAAAATGTTGCTGCGAGCAAATTTTCATTTTTACAAAACTAAAGCTAAATAATAGAGATGCAAAAGTGCACATCTGAAACAAACCAATCAACACCCCTATAAACTAATAGATACGTCCATTTCTGCCTATAAACCGGATATTAGCCTTTCCATGTAATCGATGGTCAAACTGTACGCAAAAAAAAAAAAGGATAATAAATATTTAAAAAAATTATAAATTATTGTCTGGAAATAGTGAGGGGGCCGGGGCAACTCTTGCCCCTCCCACGAGCCGCCACTGGCGAGTAGTAATCACATCAAAACACACAATCATTGTATTTTTTTCGTTATATTCCTTTAAGAAATCGGAGAATGTATCCAGTTATCGACACTCGACGTCCAACACAACGAGTTGATGGATATTCCTGAAACGATAGGTGGCTTGCAGTTCTTATCCAGGCTTGGGCTTAAGTAAGTTAAACAGTAAACATATATTATATAAATGAAAAATTATCATATAAGCTTTGTGCTACAATATGTTGCACAAAGCATGAATTAATTGCCTTTCCTGTTTCTTTGGTGTCTCGCACTCTTTTTGTCTCCTGGCTTCTGATTGGTTGTCTCTTGCCTTGCTTTGAGCCCGGAGCGTACATGCTGTTCGCTGATTGGTTGTTTGTTGTCATGTTCCTGTATTCTTATTGGTTGGCTCTCTTTGGTATAAATACCGGTGTCCACCTGGTTTTTTGTCAGTTCTCTCGCAACTTCTGGTTGTGTTGGTGAGCTTTTTGCACTGATGAAGAGGCTCCATTGTAGCCTTGAAATAGCTATATGCTGCATTTTCTCGAATATTTGTGCTTTATTTACGTTGTTTTTTCACCTTAATCATACATTATATAGTACTAGCACGGCCAGAATTGATCACTGTTAGAATTATTAGTTTTCATTATGTTCGGAAGTACATTTGTGTGTGTTCCAAATTATATTTTCACGTTCATCTTCATTAGGGTGGTTCGAAAAAAAATCGATTTTTTTTTTATTTCGGAATCGTGTTACCTCTCAAAATTTGCAGTTTGGTATCCTCAATTGGGGAACTTTACTAATAATAAAGCTGAAAGTCTCTCTGTCCGGAGGATATCTGTAGGATGTCTGGGTCTCTGTGACGCGCATAGCGCATAGACCGTACGGCCGATTTTCATAAAATTTAACACAAAGTTAGTTTGTAGCATGGGGGTGTGCACCTCGAAGCGATTTTTCGAAAATTCGATGTGGTTCTTTTTCTATTCCAATTTTAAGAATAAAATTATCATAAGATAGACGAGTAAATTACGAAATTATCATAACCTTAACATGGGCACAAGCCAATTGGCGAGATACGAAATTATCATAACGTGGAACCGTAACATGGATACAAGCCAATTGGCGAGAAAATTCACCATACATTATTTGTAAATAAACAGGCGAACCAAAGGACCTTTTAATTTTTCTATTACGGACAAAGCCGTGCGGATACCACTTGTAAGTAATAAAATAATTCTAAGTTGACATCTTCAGTTCGCGCATAAGGCTGAAAGTTTGAAAAATATGTTAAAAATTGAATTTTTCAAAAAATAATAAAATTGTTTTTTTTATAACGCAACAGCCATAAATTGCCGGTATAGAGCGTAGTTTGAACCTAAAAAAAATATTTTATAGCTTTTGCATAAGATCTTTCGTTCGCGCATATGCCTTAGATTGGGCTGAAATCTCTGCGATTCCGAAATAAAAAAAATCGATTTTTTTTTCGAACTACCCTAATCTTCACATATATAATAGCCAATTAACTGATCGAGTAACGCTCCTGACGTCACCAACAATGAAATTCGTGCCGTAGCGTGCTAATTTGATAGTACTTTTTTGGTAATGTTTGACATGCAGGGAAAGGCTTTATTGTGACAAGGCTGAACTGGATCCGGCAACTTAACTGTTTTACTGGTAAGACTGTCATTTTAAGAGAATGAAGAAACGAAAAAGTGGTCAACAATGAACGCTACCTACTGGAGTTTGGAGTTTATCCCATAGACTAATAATAAGAGTAGACCGAGCTATGGCAACCCTTTTGCTGCTCATAAACCAAACCATGTGACTGGTGGAAATCCTAGCAACAACGGGCGTTGATCGTAGCAAGCGATCGAGAGAAATAAAATAAATAGAATTGATGGAACACGGAAGAGTGATCTTTTATGGAGTCCGATTTGTAAATTTGTTATTCTAAGTTGTAAATTTTTGGTAATATAGTGAGTTTTTCGTTTAGATCGTATTGTGCATTTTCTTTATTCAATTTCAATAACTCTGTTAGCAATTAAAGATGCAAGGGGCCAAAAATAATCGGCAAACGGTAAGATTTTTACCTAAAATTTCAATTTAAGATACCGATCAGTACATTTTTGTGTTAACGCAAAACGTTTAAGTCATTACGTTCACGCCAACGCTGACGTAGCAGTTCCAAATGAAATAAAAGTTACTGAAAACTGATCAAAAACTAATGCCAAAATTATGCATAACTAAAAGAAAAACAGTTCAATCTCTGCACCTGGAAAAAAAATTATAATGAAATTACATTACGTCTTAAAATACATGTCGAGTGCCAAACTATAGATAATGTTGCCATCTGGGAACCATGCCGCCAAAGTTTTCGCCAAGCCTTCCACTAGTCACATGATGTATCCATGAACCAATTTTTTCATCAGCAAGTCTGGGAAAGCTCGGTCTACTCTTATTATTAGTCTATGGTTTATCCACTTCTACTGGAGTTAGGGTAAAATGTCAACTATCAAAATATCTCCAAACAGGCAATGGCTTCGTTCAAATGTAGAAACAATTTTCACCTGTCATTCTTTGACGGGTGATTTTCTTATTTTTAAAATGAAAAGTATCGCTGCTATCAACGAACTATTCAACGAACAACGTCGCAGATTACGCAAATTAGCAGTGAAAAAAAAAGTAAGGAAACTTTTTTGGTAGAAGAACTGCCATCTATGTTTGTAGCCGTCGCTATGAAGATGGTAGCAAAAGATATACAATTATGTTTTTGTTTTAAGTGTATTCAATGAAATCTTAAAGTACTGGCTATATTTATGAACATAGATAGTTAATAATCATACATTCCGAAATATTAGTCCACAAAGATTTTAACTATGAAAATGGTATAATTTAAGAATGAATAATTCAAACGATATTGATAAGACTAAATTAAAAAAAGTTTTCTTTCCTGTCCCGATTCTTTTGTAAGGATTCAGTTTTGCTATTGTGAATTTGGTGAAACATCTGTTTTGTATAAGAAATGCGAGAGAGAGGAAGAAAATGTTACCCCGGTTACAACCGGTATACAAGTAAGTTACAACTTTAATTGAGCTCTGACTGAATTGCGAAAACGAGTTCAACTTTTTTGTGCTTCAGTTCATTTCTCTACTGAAGCTCTTTCGTTTATTTCCATGGTTGTAAAAAATGCTGTGAAATATTTAAAGTTTTTTTTAATTTTAACGCCCCCTTTCTCTCTCTCTCTCTCTCTCTCTGTCACTTTGGTGTAACTTCCTAGTCGGGATTTTGACCCTTAGGCTTTATTTTTACTTTTGTTATGTGACATGTACAGTTTTTACTTTTTTTTATATCTAATAGAAGCAAGTATTGGTTTCGTGCAAATTTTCGAATTTCGAAGGATCCGAACATTTTAAGGTGTGCCGAATCCATTTCGACCATTTGTGAAAAAATTATGCATGTCTGTGTGTTCGTCCATGTGTGTGCGCGCCCTGTATGGCTTGACCTGTTTTTTTTTTTTTTTTTTTGTGGCCGCTCTACAGCAAAAACTACCGCATAATATCGAACGAAGTTTTCGGATATGTTTTCTTTCTGTTGTATATTCGTCAATCTTTTATCTTTCACTCTAACTACCATAGCATTTCATACGTATTTCTCAACAGATACAACCAGCTGACTGACGTGCCGAAGTCGCTGAGCAATTGCATCAACATGACCGAATTCAACGTAGAAAGCAACATGATGTCACAATTGCCAGTGAGTTTTTCGACGCTTTGTTTTTCGCCAGTAGCACAATTGAATGGTCGCACAGTGGGGTTGTTTCCTTCACTCAAAAAAACTACTTTTAGTCACTGAAATTCATAGAATAAACAAAAAAAATAAAATAAAATAACATGGACCCAGAAAATGCTTTCATTTTCAAAACAATTATTTTTTAATTAAATTTTTAAGAAGTCCGATTTGTCAAGGCGTGGTCTTGATGGCGTCACAAATGTTGCACTTTGGCGCATCTTTCCACCACGTTTCCACGTTATGATAATCAAGAAGCGAATTAAATATTGTGCTCTACGCTTGCTTTAAACCATATCGTTGCCAATACACGTGAGTAAAGATGTGAATTAAATATTTTGCTCTGTGAATGGCATTTCATCATTTATGATGTCATCGGCAGAAGCGTAAACAATAAAAGCGCACCGATTAAAGTATTTTTTTAAAAATATTAAACTTAAACAAATTATTCAAAAAAATGGTCAGATCCTATGTTTTTAGGCATGCTCTTTGAAAGAAAAATACTTTTAAGAGTTTGGAAACGATCCCATTGAATGTTAATGGTACAACGTTGAATGTTATAAAATACGAATTTTATAGGAGAGCGTTTTTTCTGAGAGCGCAGTTAGATTTGAAAAAGCTGTCAAGGAAGTGCTCCCATCTAACGTTGCCCCACTGTAATAATCGTTTTCCTCCAGGGGATGACGATTAACCCAAATTCGTTTTTTAACAAACAAACCAACACTATTACACCGGAAAATCGATTTTGAAACAAGCAAATAATAATAATAATAATAATAATAATAATAATAATTTGAATTTTGACATCTAGAATTCAAATTATGTTTTTCGCAATCACTAGTGTGTGTGTGTGTGTGTATGTAGGCGTGTGTGTTTGTGTCTGTGTGCAGGCATGGGTGTGTGTATGTATATTTGTGTGTGTGTGTAGGTGTGTGAGTGTGTAGGTGATGTTTGTAGGTATGCGGGTGTGTGTGGTGAGTGTGTGTGTGTTTGTAGGAGTGTGCGTATTTGTGTAGGTGTGTGAGTTTGTAGGTATGCGTGTGTGTGTATGTGTGTGCTTGTAGGAGTGTGTGTGTGTGTAGGTGTGTGTGTGGTGGTGTTTGTGTGTGTAGGTGTGTGTGTGTGGTGGGTGTGTGTGTGTGTATGTATGTGTGTAGGTGTGTGTATGTATGTGTGTAGGTGTGTGTATGTATGCGCGTGTGTGTAGGATATGGACGCAACCTGGAGACTGTTTTCCCTATAGGAGCAGCATCGTGAGGCCGGTCGACGGTGGTGCTGCAGAGAGAGGCGGGGGGGGGGAATAAAATCGGCGTAACGCCAAGGACAGTCAAGGGAGAACAACAAGCAATGTGATTGCTCAAAAAAAGTCACATCAATCTACCTTGCAATTGAAAACTATAGCTGAAAAATAAATGCTGTAAAAGTTGTTTTTTTGCCAGCGTAGTGTCAATGCTGGGAAAACAACTTCTGCTTGCTAAAGTACTTATTACTTTTTTAGTTGATATCTAAATTATTAAGGACGGTGCAAGTTTCATCTTACCCTCTCGTTAAAAATCAACTGCATTTACAAGTGAGAAAAACTTTGACTATTATTGATTTTACCATTCAAGTTGAATAAATTGAAGAGCAAATAGTAGTTAGCTAAGGAAGCAGTGCTCTGCTTTAGTTGGTTTTTATTTGTTACTTTCATTTCTACTAAATCACAAAGATGACTAAAAAGGACTAAGTCACTACGAGATTTGCTAGTTATTCCAGCAGTTTCAGAATGGGGTCGTTTCCAAACTTTTAGAGCATGCTTAAAAACATAGGATCTGACCATTTTTTAAATAATTTGTTTAAGTTTAATATTATAAAAAAATTACTTAAATCGGTGCGCTTTTTTTGTTTACATTTCTTGCCGATGACTTCACAAATGATGAAGTGCCATTCTGTGTTGCCATTCACGGAGCAAAATATTTAATTTGCATCTTTGCTCACGTGTATTGGCAACAATATGGTTGATAGCAAGCGTAGAGCGCAAATTTAATTCGCTTCTTGATTATCATAACGTGGAATCGCGGTAGAAAGATGCGGCAAAGTACATCATTTGTGACGTCATCAAGACCACGCCTTGTTTCAAAAATCGGACATTTAAAAAAATTAATTAAAAAATAGCTGTTGGGAAAATGAAAGTGTTTTCTGGGTCCATGTTGTTATTTATTTTTATTTATTTTTATTTTTATCTTATTTATATATTTATTTTTTTATTGCTTATCCTATCAATTTCAGTGACAAAAAGTACTACTTTTGACTGAAGGAAACAACCCCATTATCTCAATTTGTAAGAACAGAGCACATGACCAAAATGTTTGCCGCGACACTTCTAGTTTTTTTTTTTAATTATTACTTTTTTCTTTTTTTTAAAGAAAACTATTATATTGGTTGACTTTATTCAAATATCTGTGATTTTCTTTCCCTCATCATGAAGCCCTCGACTTCATTTTGTAAACTGCGAGATCCACTGAAACACAGTCTGAATCTGATGTGAAGTGTTGTTTTCCGTCTCTTGCAGGAAGGTCTGCTGTCGAGTCTTGTGAACCTGACGACCCTCACCATTTCCAGGAACAGTTTCACTTCCTACCCAGTCGGTGGGCCATCCCAGTTTTGCAACATACACGTAATTCAACTCGTTTTTCATTCCTTGTTCTTAGAAGATATTTCCAGGATTATGTTATCAAAGAAAAGTCAAATAATAAAACACTGTTCACTAATTTATGAATAAGTGATTAACTTATTACAATAATGTTTCTATAGTGAAAGTATTAAATAATGGAAGGGAACGGTGAACATCCGTTCTTTTGCAACTGTCATTTTTCACTATTTTTTCAAGTTTAAAATCTTTTCGTGATTGTTTTTTAATTAATTATTTTTTATGCGTTAGTTATATTGACTTTGAGCAAGTATAGTGCATAACGAATAAATACCTTTATGCTGAAAATTAAAATTATCAGTTATACAATGTTTTGAAGCACAAAAAATGCAAAATACTGCAAAAATGTGTTTTGGTGTTACACGGAACACCTTTTTCAATGCAAAGAAGTGTGAGCCTCTGGATGAAAATTCATCCGTTTTCATCCAGAAGCTCACACTTCTTTGCATTGAAAAAGGTGTTCCTTGTAACACCGAAAAATGTGTCTGCAGTATTTTGCATTTTTTTGTGCTTCAAAACGTTGTATAACTGGTTATTTTAAGTATAGTGCAAGTTGGCGAGGGTCACAGACTCGGTACCTGCCGGTCGAAGATCCTTCGTGCATGCTAATGGTGACTTAGTGCACGTTAATTCTGTCCTGTGGTTCAAAAATCGTCTGAGTTCTCTTCTTCTGGGGGTGCTGGAACAGGGATTTACTATTTTTTTTTTTTTAAATCGAAGTTGTTTTCTACTGAAGTTATATTAAGTTTAAGCCTCCACCGAGCACTGCAACAGCTGCACTGTTTGTCCTTACAGTAATCAACTGAGCACGAAAATGCATTTTCCTTATCAGAATCCGATCAACATTGTGATACAAATCAAAGCGTATTCTTTTCATCAAGCAAAGCCAAAGTTGGTTTGTACTCGTTTATAATTTATTATTAATTATCTCTATTACAACATGGGTGCAAAAAATAAATTTGTCAAAAGCAGCCCCCCCCCCCCCTCTTTTTTTTTTTGCAATGTTTTAGAAATAAAAGATTTTCTTCATCCTGACAGATTTTTGATTATGTTCCAGAATCCAAGGTTTCACCCAAGATATAAAAGACTAATGCAAGTTTTCATTTCAGGCCATCAATATGGAACACAACACGATCAACAAAATACCATTTGGTATTTTTTCTAGAGCCAAAAATTTGACGAAGCTGAATATGAAAGAAAATCAGTTAACCTCTTTGCCCTTAGGTAAGGCACTGATTATTAACATAAAACTTTTTAAAGAGAAAAATAGTTATAGTAAGTAAGGCACTGATTATTAGCAGAAAACTTTTTAAAGAGTAAAATAGTTATAGTAAGAAAAAAAAGTGTAAAGCCTATTTAAAATGTATTGGATTGTGTCAAACATAATGGTCGATTTACCCGATGATAATATTAGGCAGTTTATGTGATACATATTGTACTACTTTTTACATTTTTTATGCAGTGCAGAATGTATCCTCATCAGTGAATACGAAATGAGTTGCAGCAGAATTGTGGGGCGACAGAAAATTTTATGACAACTGTTCATCCTCAGACTTAAAAAGAAGCACCGAAACTGCGCAACAAACTTGTTTTACTCTCATACAAAATTCTGATTACTGTGTGATTACCAGGGGCGGGCGCAGAAATTTTGGAGCCCATCACAAATGACTTTTACGGGCCCCCTCTATATTGTTAAGCCCTACGTCCATACGTATATTTCATTCCTCATTTAAAAAACCTCGGGCCCTCTTCAGGTTGAAGCCCGAGCCAACAGGTGTCCTCCCCCCCCCTAGTGCGCGCCCCTGGTGATAACTTTCGAAGGGCAGTTTATTTTAAATTTTTACCCCGTGTACAAACGAAGAATGATGTAGCTGCCAACTGCAGAAAAATACCATCCGAAGTTGTCTAGAAAAACAATCACTTGTGAATCATCCAGGTGTGCTACCATGGGCAGGTAAAGGGCAGTAACTGCACATTTTTTTTTTTTTTTTTGCATTTTTGTCATTTATTGTACGTTGTACAAATTTGCTTATTGTGTTTCCGCTGAAAGAAAAGGCGCGAAAATTACGTCTAATTCCAACATTTCCCTTTTGTTAGTATTGAATCCACAACACATTTCTTAAAATATCTCGAAAACTCATTTCAGCAGATACTGCCGTTTACCTGCACACGGCAGTGTAGTACTCTTCTTACCGAATGCGTCTGTAAAGAAATAATTGCTTTTGAAATAATAGCTTACCCCAATTCTTCATATTTACTAGATTTGCCACCAACAGGCTTGCCTGTTGGTAACAAATCTAGTAACCAACAGAACCTAAAGCGTGCCAATAAGTGTCGCTGTACGCTGTAACTGCAATAGGAGAGTCCCTTTAAATAGTGCTGCAAAGGTTGGGCGATAATTTCTATCGTTGAAACGTTTTCAACATGTATACCATTAAACGACGAGTGTTACCTGGTGCTGGTATTGGCATTTCAGTTTAGGCTACAGCCCTAAGGCACCAAAGCGAAGCTTCCAAAAGCAGCATAATTTTCTTACAGGCCCTGAACCGAAAACTATCCGTAGGCTCTTCGCCAAATGACAGGCAACATGGCCGATGAGCTGGTGGGTAATATTGGACCCAAGCAAACAGTAATAACACTTTCAGCACCACCTGTTGGCACTTTTTAGTACTAAATTCTAAAATTCTGTATGATTTTTACGGGTTTAGCTATAAACATACTGTTTGTTTCGTTCCAAAATCGTCCTTTGTTTTCGAGATATTTAATTTTGAAATCAGGGAGTCCTTCGCTGGACACCCTGTAAAATGAAGTGCATTATTTCCCTTGTTTCCGAATATATTTCACCACCACAATCGCTTAACATTTATGAAACAATCCAATATAAAAAAAACTACAGTTCTGGGCAAAAAAGAGCCAGCTTTTTGTATCTCTGAACTTACAAGACTTAACCAATTTATTACAGATGTCGGTTCGTGGGCCAATATGGTGGAATTGAACCTCGGCACAAACCAACTGACTGTCATTCCAGATGACATCCAGTTCCTGCAGAAGTTGGAAATCTTGATCCTCAGTAACAATGCGTTGAAGAAGCTACCGTCGACCATCGGCAATTTGAGGAAGCTGACCATACTGGACCTGGAAGAAAATAAAATTGAGACACTGCCAGATGATATATGTTAGTTGGGTTGCCTGAATACTTAATCCTTCCCAATTTTATTTTTCATTTCGCCCTCTTATGTTTTAGCAAACTGCAAGCAAGCATCTTTACGTTATCGAACAAATGGTAGAGTATGTGGCATAAGCAGGAGCACCCGGATAGGAGGTCTAGAAGGTCACTGTGATTGTGACTTTCCGAAAAATTCCTCATTCGGCAAATTTTGCCTGACGATTGAAGAGATAATTGCCATTTTTAAATACCCGAATGTTTCTCTACATTAGATGCACTCATGTATGCATATACCAGTATTTTACCATTCGGCAAAATTTGGAGTTCCATTCGGTAAATTGAGAATTTCCACCCTCCGAAAGATTTAAGTTCGAAAACCCCTGGTCGTAAGCAAATTGATTTATTGACCTACAGTAAGGTGACATTTATCTTTCTCCGAAGTAAATCGTTTGCTTGTTTAAAGAATTTAGTTGAGTATCACTCCAAGTCATTCGAACTTAGATATCTATGATTGTGTGATGACACTTCAGAGTAATTCGATATTTTTAAAACAGCGAAGTGGCTCAGTAGAGCAACCTGAAAAAGTTTACAAATTTGTTTTACTATACTTTTTCCGAATTTACAGATGTGCCATGTACCAGTAATTCCTATTTTTAAATCGCCAACCCAAAACGGAACTTTAAATTCCATTCCCGACTTAAAAGCAAAATATAATTTCATGCCAAATTCCAATATCATTGATTCAAATATTTTTCCATTTTAAGCCTTCAGTGTAAAGGGTAACAACAGTATGATTATATTTATATTTCTAGGTAATCTGACAAACTTACAAAGACTAATAGTTCAAAGCAACCGTCTTCAAAGACTGCCCAGCAAGATTGGCCGACTTGCAAGTTTAACGTTATTGAGCGCTGGAGAGAACTATCTGGACAGCATACCAGAAGGCATTGGTAAAGTTGTTAGTTCAATATAGCGTATATAAATATTCTAAGGAGTAGAAATGTGTGTGTGTGTGTGTGTGTGTGTTTTTTTTCATTGCTGTGACCTCTCTGATTCAGTGAAAAGATGGCCAACATGATAGAATTTGCACTTTAAAGTTACAATGCATATACTTAAAATACACCGCCAGCTGAGTTATTCCATCCGAGGACTGCAGTTTCGTGCTTTTTAGCACTCATCAGTCCGGAATAGGAATCACATGAGCTGGAGGCGAAAAATCTCTTAAGGGAGCCAAGAGAGCCAAACAAACTGGTTGCTAATGCAGAATTAGCAAACCAGATGAGCGACCGCAGCAATGGTGCGGTTCAACCGCACTATAACTTTCTAACTTTCACCGGCTTTAGGGCGGTAACTTACTACAAAATACCTTAGCTTTGCCATCAATCTTTGAGTTGAACCGCACCGTTGCTGCGGTCGCTCATCTGGTTTGCTAATTCTGCATTAGCTACCAGTTTGTTTGGCTCTCTTGGCTCCCTTAAGAGATTTTTCGCCTCCAGCTCATGTGATTCCTATTCCGGGCTGATCAGTGCTAAAAAGCACGAAACTGCAGTCATCGGATGGAATAACTGAGCTGGCGGTGTATTTTAAGTATTTCTGCCTTAGCCCTGGCTTTAGGGCGGTAACTTACTACAAAATACAATGCATATACTTAAAAAATGATACGAAAAAGTCTAGCATGTGACCGATTGATTTCAATTATGAGCACTCTTTTGCTTCAGGTTCAACTTACCATTAGGTCTAATTTCAGTTTAAAATGAACATCGAAAGCCTACAGAAGCCCGAATAATTGTAAAACTAATAAGCGATTTACATGGCGCAAATATCTTACCTATGCATAAAACTCCGCAGTGTTGATTGATTCCCCCCCCCCCCCCCCCCCGAATCATGTCGTCCATTAAATGGCGTCTTTTTTTATCTCTCTATATATTTTTTAAAAAGCGTCAAAGAAATTGGTTTAATTCTGTTTGTGGCGAACCTCGGTCGAGATCGCAGTTGTTGGAACTGTTAGAGGAGATCATCATTCAACCATGATGTGGATCTGGTTAACGGAATTTCCCTACTAGCGCAACATGTCACGGCAAAGGAATAGTGACGTCACTGCGAGTCATAGGGGTCGCAAGTGCGACGTCTCACCGGTAGTCACGTTTTAAACACCACTAACACAATTAATTTGCGACATTTTGAAGCCGTCACTGCATTACTTTGTGACGTAACCAAGAACTGACGTTCGTTAGTAGTTGCAACCTGTTGATGACTTTACAGTGACGATTTGTGACCATCACTTGACCATTATGCAATATTCACATACGGGTTACATTTTAGTCTATTAGTGTTTTCAATTCTTATGCATTTCCAATTGTTAAATTCTCGATATATTTTTTAAGTTTCAACTGTTTAATAATATTTACTCAGAATTCAACTTGGTTCAGTTTTCTAACAGAGTTTTTTTTTTTTTTTTTTCCATCAGGTCAACTCCAGAATTTGGAATCTTTATACATCAACGACAATCCCAATCTACACAATTTGCCGTCGGAGCTTGCTCTATGCACCAATCTGCAAATCATGAGCATAGAGAACTGCCCACTCTCTGAATTGCCACCTGACATCACGATTGGAGGACCCTCCATGGTTATACATGTAAGTCAGCACTTGTTCGATTTTCCGTTTTCATTTGGTACTCTTTTTTGAGCGATCATGAATTGCTAACTGTTCCTCACTTGATTGAAATCGACAATCGACTTCAAATATGCCTAACACTCTTGACTTTACACAATCCTCTTCAGATATCCAGCACACAACTTCCAAAATCCAGCCCCTGGCATTCTTTTGAATTTTAATGTCTTGAATTCAAATTATGTTTTCTGCAGTCCCGAATCGCGTAAGGAGCCGCTTGTAGAAAGAAGAATCCCAACAAGTAGGGTCCTATCGCAATTCGTG
Organism: Uloborus diversus; assembly: GCF_026930045.1. Taxonomy (NCBI): domain Eukaryota; kingdom Metazoa; phylum Arthropoda; class Arachnida; order Araneae; family Uloboridae; genus Uloborus; species Uloborus diversus. The sequence continues at coordinate 25,427,562 of NC_072732.1, read as the reverse complement.
ATTGCCCAAAACATAGTTTGAATTCAATATGTCAAAATCCAAATGAATGTCAGGGGCTGAATGCTTTATATTGGGAGAATCCCTGAAACTTCCCATTTCTTGAACTTTCAAAGATAGTTTGAAATTACGTTTATAAAACTTCAAATTCTGAGCATTTACAAGAGGAGCCCCGACCCCCAACGTCACTTAAGATAACTTAAAATTGACTTCAATTTCCAAAAATATTCGGGAAAAACTGTACCTCAGAATCTGACTAATCTAAGTCCAAAAATTGCGATTTTCCATTTATTAATGCATTATGTATGTAGAATCCTATTCCGCATCAAGTCATATGAACCGTAATAGTAGAAAAAATCGTAATAATTTACCAGTGTTAAAAGAGCGCGAGTCCCAGGGATGCCCATCTGGGGGGGGGGGAGAGGGGATTCATGGCGCAGACTGCTCCTGCTCCATTGAAATTTTTAGAGGGGTTGTTTTGAGGGGTATTTTTCTCATTTGGGGGTCTCTTGGTTTTGGGGGGTCTCCGCGATATTGAGGGGAGTGCGCCCTTGCCCTTAGGGAGGGTGAGCACAACTGGTGAGTCCAATCCTTTGTATGCACCAAGCGACCGTTTCCCGCTCTCATGTAAATTAGCGATTTTGTGACTTGCGTTAGTCTGGCGTTGAGGTACAGAAAACACTCAACCCCTTCTTTTCCCTAAAATTTCGAGTTTTCACGTCAATTTAGTGGATAATTTCTCTTTGGGGAGGCTCCGGTACCCCTCACCCGTAAAATCTCGGAAAGTTGAACGGAAATAGTCTGTGACGTTTCGAAGGGGGTTTTTTTTGTTTTTTTTTTTTTTTTTTTTTTTAACCGGGCATTATATACAGTAGAACCTCGTTTATTCGTCTCCCGATAGTCCGGATCAAAATTGTAGAGTTTAAAAAAAAATTATATTTACTTAAATAATAATTTTAAATTATGATTGCAAGAACGAAACAATAAATACGCCAAACATTCGGTTTGTGTTTTGATTAAACGTACAACTCGTGCATAGAACGTACATTAAAGTATAGTACTAATTTAACAAACAATATGGCGTACTCTTGGAGCCTCAGTCCGACACCACTTCAGCTGAACTACAAACGATAAAGTATTTGCTGGAAACGATACTACGTGGTTTTGTTACAAAGCATTGCTTTTTGCCGTAAGAAAATATAAGTCTGGTAATTTAAGAATGCGTTTTGCTTGTTATCCGTTTATCCGGATTACCTTTGGTCTCAGTTAGTCCAGATAAACGAGGTTGCAATGTATCATACGATCATACGAGGGCTATTCAGAAAGTAAAGAACGTTTTGGAATTCGGGGGGGGGGGGGATAAGCACAAGGAAAAAATATACAGGGTGTTCTGTTTTGACCTAGACGACCTTTATTTTCGCAACCGTTAGTCTTAGATGTATACCTCCAGTTGCAAACATGTTCAAAATCAGATGCAGAGTTAAAATATTGCAAGTTTGAAGTGAAAATGAAAATGAATCAAAAAATACAAAATTTTACTTTTTATACTGGCCCTAGGTCCCCTAACTTATGTTTAGGATAATAATCTCCATTGAAAAATAATTCCAACACAAAACGTTTGACTTTAGTATGGTCAATATTCATCGAGATATGAAACGCAGCGTTTTGTGACTAACACCACGTTTCACTCGCCGTCAAAACCACTTTTTGGGGGAAAATATAGCGGTTAACAAGGGTTTTTAAAAATTGTATGTGTGCATCGTGGTTTTTCAAATTTTTCCAAGTTTTGCAATGTGTTTTTGCATATCACGGCATGAAATTTGCATTTATTTTTGAATAGCAATGAAAAATATGAATACCTTGTTTTTCTTACTTTGACGACTTATCATTCTTCTGAAAGGGCGATAAGTTCCAATCTCATCTTCTGTATGGTCCCATAAAACTTAGAAATGGAATGTCTCCTTGAGTTTTGGTCGCACAAATGTCAAGTGTTTTGTGTCAATAATAGTTTTTAATGGAGATTATTTCTCTAAACATTAGTTAGGAGACCTGGGGCCCGTATAAAAAGTAAAATTTTGTATTTTTTGACTCAATTTTATTTTTGTTTCAAACTTTCAATATCTTAACTCTGCATCTGATTTTGAACATTTTTACAATTGGATGTATACATCTAGGACTAACGAATGCGAAAATAAAGGTCTTGCAGGTTAAAACGTAACACCCTGTATAAATAAGTAAGAGTGACTAAAATTCTTCTTTTCTACATTGTCACCATAAAAATTGAGTAACTTACCATAACGCTGTCGCTGAACAAGCTTTGACATTTTTTCGTCGTAAAGTTCTGCTGCCAGCAATCTCAGTGACGCGCACTATTGTCCGTTCTTCATGAGAAGGCACTTCGCCCCGCCTCCTCGAACGCGGAGTTCCTTATTTTAAGGGGGGGGGGTATCTATAAGCAATCCACGCGCTTCTAAATGAGACAACCAGACAGCCTTAACTCGTGCGTGCATTTTAATGTATAAAGAAGTCTTAGTGTCCTTTACATCACTTGCTTCACTTTTCTGTTGTCATTTTAGTTATTCTTACATTTAAATATCTGCTGCTTTGACAGCAAAATGTTATGATCCGAATATACTGCTGCCGAAAACAGCGAAATAGAATCATCGGATACTCCTCGCCGAAGATATAATCGTCATAGAAGCTCCTCGTCGTAGTCAAAGAGCTGTGTTGCTAGCCCGTTTCTCATTCTTGGAACAGCGAAATAGAATCATCGGATACCACGTGACGAAGAAGTCAGGTGTCTTCTTGTGGAAAACGGACAATAGAAACTCCTCATCGTTGTCAAAGAGCTGTATTACTAGCTAGTTTCTCATTCTTGGAAACTAGTGAAACCAGGCGCGTGCACAGAAATTTTGGGATCCGTCAACATTGTTCACCTCTATTTTTCACGTCTAGTTTTAAAAATATTGGGCCCCCTTCAGACTCAGGCCAGCAGGTGTCCCTTCTCCCCCCCCCCCCGTGCACGCCCCTGAGTGAAACCACTATGTGTAAGATCGCGACTATATAGGGCGGATGGGAGGAAATCTCTCATCATCAACCTCTCTTCATCGTGAACGTTAGTTCGGTTAATTTTTGAACTTCCGGACGGAACTTTCTTTCATTACGTTTTTTCCGTGCATTCCATACACTAGCCAGTAAATTCCCACAAGTTTTAGTTTTTTTTTTTTTTTTTTTTTTTTGCTCACAAAAACCGAATCACAGACCGCACCTCACAACTCGCGAGTTTTTCAATCGTAACGTGCATTTAAAATTCGAATATCCAAAAAAAAAAAAAACGGGCAGAGCGGGGATGATCCTGTTGTGATGGCTGGAAGCCGACTGAGGTGCTGAGCAGGCAGACGCCAAAATACAGCCAGCTCTAAATAACTCGCAATCTCAAGGGACCGGTTAAAACATTTGAGTAATCGGTAGTTTGAGACATCGTAAGTTCTTAATTTTCCAACCTGCTGAAGAATAATTTTTATTATTTTTTTTCAGGATTTGTGAATAATAGAGTATCACACTTATAGTTTGGATGATTTTTTTTTTCTTTTTTTGCACTGCATAAAAATATTTTTACAGAGAATCAGTTTTGTTAGGATACGTCAATAAAGGAAGTTTTTTTTTAATTGCTTACATTTTTATCGCAGCCAAAAACGTTATTAAATTTATATATCGTAGGTCCAATTTCTTTTCTTTTAATTTCAGTTCGTATTGCTTTTGAGCGTCCTAAAAGCCTGACTATTTGAGTCACGCAGAAAATAAAAGATATTTTTTTATTTTTTGCCAAAGTTTAAAGTCTCTCTAAGATAAACCAGCTATAAAATTTTAGGTCGTCAGCCACGGGAAGAAGAAACTCAATCGACTACTTCCAACGTAATCTTACATTACTGTGTGCAATAAAGAGCATTATTATTTTATATTATATCTGCCCCTTACACAAGCTCATAAGCAAAGCAATGTATTAAAGGAAAAAAAATACTTTTTTTTTCTTATTTGAGCTGCATTTTTAGGCATAAAATGGAACAAAACTCTCTTTAAAACTTGACGTAAAAGGATTACATTCGAGTTACCGAGGCAAATTGGTACTGAAAACAATGAATTATTTTGGGACCGAATAAAAACTTTAAGATAAAGGAATATTCGAGTTATGAGGCTTCGAGTTAGCGAGAGTCGACTGTATACTTCATAGGCTGTCTCCTGGTGACGTGAGGCAGAAGAGGCAGAAACGTTCTTCTTTACTTTCTAAATAGCCCTCATCAGGGCCCAACAAAGACTTTTAAATGTACTGGGCACGAACTTCCATTGGTGCCCCCTCCCCCCAACTTATACTAAATATTAATAAAATATTTCGATACTTCACGCTAAATGTGGTAATATTTTACATTGCATTACAAATTACGAAAACAAAAAATATGTGATGTCGTCAAACTTTTGTCTGGTAGCAATAGGACATAAATTTCAAAGATATCTCTTATATGTCATAAAATGCTATAAAATATAACATTAGGCCTGGAGTGGCTTTGGGATTTGTGAAAGAGGTTCTAATTTTAAGTGGATTTTTTTTTTTCTTAACTTAATATGTGTGTGTGTGTGTGTGCTTGTGTTATGGTGCGATTTGAATTTGCTCCATTTTTTGAAAGCTTTAGATTTGCAACTCCCCAAATGTTGGTGCCCAGGGCGGTCATTCCAAGCTCGTCAGCTTGCGAGATCGAGATTTTCGCTCACGTGATCGGTTGTGACGCAAAAATGTTGCAAAGTAGTATTCTAATCTACTCGAACCTTGTCGCAAGCTAAGTTTGAGTAGATTAGAATACTATTTTGCGACATTTCTACGTCACAACCGATCACGTGAGCGAAAATCTCGATCTCGCAAGCTGACGAGCTTGGAATGACCGCCCTGGACCCGTGCCCCATGTGCCCATGCCTATGGCTCTGGCCCTCTTACTTTGTTTCTTTGCTTTTACAAACTCAGTTTTCCTTTGCAGTGGTTGAAAATGGAGGCTCGGATCAAGTGCGAGAGGCCCTTTTCGTAAGCCGCAAGAGAACAGAACAGGTATTGTTTTGCCCACTTCGTTTGGAAATCAGTGGCCATTCGTAAAAGAATGGAAGTTCTTGCATAAAAGTTGGAAGTCGTCGCAATATTGCTCGACTACGACTGCAAAGGTGGAATCGTTCGCACGTCTTTAGCAGACAGTGGGAGGAATGGTGACTGTGTGCATGTTTTGTGCATCCAAAAAAAAAAAATGTTAGATGTGTTGTGATGTACACTGTGACGGTGGGATGACGGAAGTTTTTTTGCGTTTGTGTTGATGTATATTTTCTCGCATGTTGCGCTTGTGTATTGTACCGAAGAGTATGTGCCAATGAAAAGTGTAAAAACAAAAAAAATGGCATTCTATATTCTTGTATTTTGATGTTTTTGCTGCTGGCTGGCTGAAAATTTAAAACAAAAGCTGAGAGCAAGAAATGCCAAGTTGTTTGTTATTTGTTAATTTTAGTAGGCAGGAATGTCATAGTTAAAGTTACGATTTCGGAGTGCTGTAAAACGAAGCGACTGCTGAGAACGACTTGAAAGTAACTTGCACGTGAGTGAAGCTATGGAATTTCGTTTGGCAAAGTTGAGAAGTAATTTCCCTGTGTTGTTCAACCTACTATCCGTGAGCCACGAAGCTGATTCGTGTGGCCTGATGTTTTGTTTACCATTACAAATCGAAAACAACGACTAGTCACATTGTCACGAATGTTCAGCCAAATATTCAGTTCTCAAAATTCTAGAAGTTTTATGTCCTTTAACTCTTTAGCTATTTTTCTTCTTCGGCGCCTTATTTCCAATTTAAGCAATCGTTTGGCGCAGTATAACCTACTAAAGTTCTTGCGCCAAAAAACCCAATCTAACCAACCAAATGTTCAGAAAATACGTTCTGGAAATCAAATGCAAGCTTCGTATTTATAGAAAAAGAGTCAAGTAAAAATAATTCTTAGCTTGTTGTTTTCTTTCATTTTTCGTGTTTCGCCATTCATTTTTGACAAATCAACGTTTTCGCCAGGTTTCTGCCAGGTGATTATTTCGCATTCCTAAAAGTTATAATTTTGCATAAGTTCTAGAGTTTCTTTTCAGAGTTTTTATTTAGTCCCTAGCGGCACCCGCACGGCTTTGCCCGTAGTAGAAAAATTAAAAGGTCATTTGGTTCGCTTGTTTATTTATCGATGACGAATTTCTCGCCAATTTGCTATGTTAATTTGCTCGCCCATGTTATGGTAATTTACTCGTCCATGTTATGATAATTTGCTTGGTAAAATGGACTTAAAATTGGAATAGAAAATGAACAAAATCAAATTTTCAAAAATCGCTTCACCCCTATGCTACGAACTAATTTTGTGCCAAATTTCATGAAAATCGGCCGAACAGTCTAGGCCAGCGGTTCCCAACCTTTTTAGTTGTGCGGCCCACCAATTTCGTAGAAAACACCACTGAGGCCCACTAAGTACTATATATTATTTGGCAGCCATAATTTACCTTCTGAAGGGGGGGGGGGGCATCTGCTCATAACTGTCCTGAAGTGTAAATAATATACCGTATTAGGATTAAAAGTGAGTTAAAAAGAAGGAGTTCTGAAGAGTCCTTTTCCCCTCATGTTGCACCACTGATGTAAATATACTGTAAAGAACAATTTTTCAAAATATTTTTTAAGAAAGAAAATAACTTTTTAACATTCACTTAGTTGGCATAGCTGTAAGAAAACTCGAAAACAAGTCATCTAAGTTAAAGCTCCATCGAAGACGCTGCTTTTTCTCCACCAGAGAGTTGATATCTGGTTTGAACATGGATAGTTTTAGTCTCAAATAACTCGTAACATTCAATGCATTTCTATATGATTTTTTTTTTTTTTTAACTGCAATCAAAAGTCTCAATCAAATAGGTATGTTGTCGAAAAGCCCCTCAAGTGTCTCAATACACTGGTTAGCCATGCCATAGTTCAACAAAGGAAGAGCATTTCTAACTTGAAGTTTGAAGCTAATACTAGTTTCTTTGGGTAATTTTCTTTGAAGGAGTTTCTGATTCATTAGATTTCATCTTCTATTGTAGGGGAAAGTTCCTAAGAAATATGAAAAATCTTAATCTTCAAGTTCCTTATTGGCTATTAGTTATTGGCTTTTGAGTGACGATACATTTAAAAAGTGAAATTTTCGCAAAGGACGGAAATTGAGACCCCAAGATTTATTTTGGTTCTGATTCTCGACCAGTGTCCACGGCCCAGTCACATGCTGTTCGCGGCCCATTGGTTGGGAACCGCTGGTCTAGGCGCTATGTTCGTAACAGACATCCAGATATCCAGACATACAGACTTTCAGCTTAATTATTAGTAACTAGCGGTACCCGCACGGCTTTGCCTGTAGTAGAAAATTAAAAGGCGAAGGTAATTAATTATACAGGCGAATCAAATTTATATTTGGTTCGCCTGCATAATTACAAATAATGAATGATGAATTTCTCGCCAATTTGCTTATGTTGATTTGCTCGCCCATGGTCGCATATGGTAGTTTGCTCGTCCACGTTGTGGTAATTTGCTAGTCCATGTTATGGTAATTTGTTCGTCCACGTTATTATAATTTGCAACGTAAAATGCTCTTAAAATTGGAATAGAAAAAGAATAAAATCAAATTTCCGAAAAATCGCTTCTAGGTGCACACCCCCATGCTACAAACTAATTTTGTGCCAAATTTCATGAAAATCGGCCGAACGGTCTAGTCACGTCACAGACATCCCAACAGAAATCCACTTTCAGCTTTATTATTAGTAAAGATAAAGAAAGGAGAAGATTAGTTTAGTTATCATCATGCAAAAAGATCATTAATGAAACTGCATTAAAGATATGTACTAGTATTAAAAAATTACAATTATAAAAAAATGGTAATAAACCTTTTTTTTTTTCTTTTTTTTTAAGAAGGTAAAATGAAAATAAGTAAAAGAAATACTTAAGTCAAATATGATTTAAGTAGTAATCATGCATAATTACAGTACTTAAGTGTTCAAAGCTGAATAATAAAGTAATAACGTCCAAATAACCAGTGGGAAAGAAATCATCTGAGAAAAAAAGTATAAATGAATAAAAGAATCATTCAGGTTTGATTTATTGTCTACCAAAAATAATAACAGTATTTTTTAAGAAAGAAGAAAAAATAAAACTGTATTTGTACATGCGTAAAAAAAAGCAGACAATAATTTATTGAAGCCCAGAGGATAAATATCATTGGTCACGTCGTAGCGAATCACGTGGCCGCTATCTACCAAGCACAAAGACAATAAAATGAGGAACGTCAGTGCGCAGCGAAATGAAATAATCAATTCTAAGCAAGCTCCTTCGTTGCTCAAAAAATGCGGCCCGTATGACCCAACTCACAAATTTTGAGTTATTCCTTTATTTTGCCAAAATAATTCCGATCACTTTCTGTACATAGACGAGAAATTTCAAGTCATTCTTAGCAGTATTTTATTCGTTGAAATTGTACCTTTAATTATAGTAATCCTGTTACATTGTGAAATTTTAATTACTTGTTGACACTTAGAAGTGCACTAAGTCACAAAGCATGAATCACTAAATTCCATTTATTTATTTATTTTAAAGATTTTTTTTTTTTTTTTTTTGAGTTTTATATCAGTTTTAATAAGATTCATTTTTTTTAAACTTGATTTCAAGGGAGGAATCTTACGATTGCATTAAAATCACGTTCATTTGTTCATTATAAATTTCATTCCATTTAAACATATATTTAAAAACCTGTACATAATTTTTACATAAAGCACTATATATCGTCATGAGTTGCTGATGATGTTGTTATTGTGAGGAGCTTATAAACAATGTATTTAATTTTTCGAGTGTTAGCGTTTTTCTTGTGATTAATATTTGCTAAAGATTTATGATGTAATGAAAGTTGATTCATCTAAATATTTTTCATTTATGCATTTTTACAACAAAGTTTGTAACACATTTCAATCTGAAATCATACTATGTTTTAACTTGTGTTTTAAAAAATGTAACTAGTCTGATATAGAAAATAAATTAGTATAATGTGGCCGTAAGGAGTTGGCACTTGGCCACGCCTCGTTTCCAAAGAGTGCATTTTGCAAAATTCGGTTGCAATAAATAACTCAAAGCTTGTCGTTGTCGTTTTTACCTCTTCGCTAACTAAAAGCAGTTATTGCCGCAACCTAAAATCACATAATAAAAAAATATATGAGACACATTTTTTTTATTCAACTCATTCAAAAAATCTTAATTATTAATCATCAGTGTTATGCATGTTATTCTGCATAATTCGCAGTTCTAGAGTTTGGATGCGCCGCCTTGCGTTGACTTAAGAAATTAGCCTAAGATGTAAGACATTGCAATTTAGCGTGGAAAAGGCAGATATCTGATTGAACAATTTTCAGTGGGTCTGTCTTTGTTTTACTTCTCTCAGCAACCATTGGTCAGAGACTGCAGTGTCTCGTACTATTTGTTTGAATTACGAATAATAGACACATCAGCTAACGATAAATTCAAGATTAAGTTGCATTCATATCGCCAAAATGTCGTTGAATTCCTAAATATGGCAAACGTTATTATTACTCTACCAGTTTTAAGAAATAGACTCGTTTCTCCTTACGTCATTCGCAACTCCAATAAATTATAGGGGGCGCTGCAGCCACTGTCTAATGTCGGATGAAAAAGGTGAAACAAACAGATGCAGTAACTTATAACTTGCTTTAAAGCTTAATGAATGACAGTAATTTTTCATCCTGTTTATGGGAAACTTTCTTTTCTATTCCTCCGAAATTACATTACACCACAAACTGTCTGAAGCCTGCAATTTTCCCCAAAGAAAACACGTGGAACGGAATGTTTCATGTTTATCTTTAGTATTGTAATTCACTGCAAGGTAGCGTATTCGAGCTATGGAGTTGCGAATAGATGATTGGCAGGTGCCAACTCGTTCGTCCCGGTCGCACTATAATCTTCGATCTTAAGTGTCATAGATGAGAAGATATAATCTGTTTTAAAATAACAGGTAACCCGTGAAGAACTTTGTTCCATGTTTTTTAAAAGTGTGTTGTTCAAGAGCACGAAAAATGGGATTCCGTTTCAAATATAGAAATACAAATTAAAAAAATATATAAATAAATAAATAAAAACGTTTAAAAGTTTGTGGAAATAATTTTACATCAAACAGTATAACTATTTTGTTCTTTTTCTAAAGCATTAATTGAAAATCGCGTAGCCCTATGCATGGCCGCACTTAATTCTTATAGGCCATGACAATCACTGAAATTTATGGCAACAAAGAGGACGCTACAAGCAGTCCCTGTTTTTCATTCTTACAAAAAGTACCCAATCCATTTCCAATCAAAAATAAACGAACTTTGAAACGTTGCCATTTTTTGGTGAATACACAGGATTGGGTTCAGCGCCTCTTGCGGTCAAAATGGGCGGCATGCCATTGATTGGTCGATACACAGGATTGAGTTCAGCGCCTCTTGAGGTCAAAATGGGCGACATATGAAGTTTGTGTTTTTCAAGAATTTCAAGAGTAGATCATCTTAGGCTACTAGTCGGTTTAACACTGAGAAGTCATAAATTGTCTAGGCCCGTAAAGTGTAAGCGAATCAAATGCGGCCATGCTCTTTGAATCCAATCAAAAAAAAATTTTATGCAGAGAAAAAAAATTGGGTCACCTGTATCAACGCTATTATTGAAATCTGACAGTGCCAAGATCACTTTTGGAACAAATTCATTTTTTTATGAATAAACGGATGAATGTTCGTTTTAATGCTATATTATTAACTGTATTAATGACACTACTCATAAGCAAGAATACTTAGCCGAAAATCAACCAATTAACGCATCAGAAATAACGATCCTCGTTCTTTTTTGTGTGCATATAAAAATTTAATCCCTTGTTTTATTAATAGTACAGGGTGTTTTAAAATGAATAGCAGGGTTTTAACATGTTATAATATTTATTACACCAAACTTACAGCCACAAGTGATATATCAAATGAAAGAGAAACTCAAACAGTTTTTAACATAATAGCCTACAAGTGTTCAATGTGAGCACCATTCGTCACTCGGCACACGTCAAGACGATATGCGAGTTCTTCCCAAACTTTGATGAGTATCTCATTAGTAATTGCTGCAACAGCTGTTTCAATCCTGTTCCTTAATTCGGGAGGGTCGGCTGGCAGTGGAGGCATATACACACGGTCCTTAATAAACCCTCGAAGATAGAAATCACACGGCGTTAGGTCGGGTGACCGTGGAGGCCATGGGAAACAAGCCCTGTCATTAGGCCCCTTACGGCCAATCCAGCGGTCGGGTACAGTTAGGTTAAACCAATCGCGTACCTCATTATGCCAGTGAGGCGGCGCACCATCTTGCTGAAAGATGAAGTTTTCTGGTTCATCTTGTATCAGTTGAGGGAAGAGCCATAGCTGTAAAGTATCCAGATAAGAAGTACAGTTACAGATAAGAAGTACCAGTTAGCATGCGCACTGATGCCAACAAACAAAACTGTTTGAGTTTCTCTTTCATTTGATATATCATTTGTGGCTGTAAGTTTGGTGTAATAAATATTATAACATGTTAAAACCCCGCTATTCATTTTGAAACACCCTGTATATTTCTTTCAAAGAACATTTTTGTTCTGAAAACTGCATCTATGACTACTTAAGACTCCTTTATGACTGTTTCAAACTACTGATTGTCTGTTATTTGTGTAATTCTAATGAAAATACTGTATTTTTCAATTCAAATTGACAAAATATTATCAAGTCAATGAAATATGATGCCAATTGCAAAATGTGTTTCAAATTCTTAAAAGAAAATATGTTAAATTCATATATGTTTTTCAAGAAATATATCTCAGTAAGTATATCCTTGAAAAGAAAAAAAAAAGTCTTTTTGTATGATTTTTTTTTCTACAATAAACGAAAGGCTCAGTTGGAGACTCATTGCTGCATAATTTATTACAGAATCGTCATGATTTTTTGATTGTGAAAAATCTTCTTGAATCAACTGGATGTTCCATGGTTTTAGTTACATACTTCCAAATGTCGTGATCAAAATTTGAAATTGTGCGTCAACTTTTATTTGCATGAACCGTTTCAGTTATTTGAACACTTTTGTATCATTCCAATGTAGTTTTTTAATTCTGAATAAAAATTTTATGTAGCACTAAACATTTGTGTTATTGATTATTTAAGGAACTATCTTCGAAACGTGTTGAGTATCGGGAAATATGCGTAATTAGAGAAAGAGCAGTGAAGTAGAGTACGGAAAACTCGGGCATTCGGTAATCGAATTCAGAAATCTAAGCCGCACGCTGCAATACAAAATAAATGAATAAACCCGAGCAAAAACAGGTTGCTCTCCCATTCTCACTACCCGGCATTTTCAGACTCGGTCACTTTTCGGTCAGCCATTCAATCGAGTTTTCGGGACTCAACTGTATTTTCATCTTAGCTTCGCAAATGTTTTTTTTCTTTAACTCTAAGCTTATCTAAGCTATTGTAACACTCACAATAAGACTTATAAATCATCTTAAAGTATTACTACACGTGACACTCACTTTGTAAACATATTTCATTTTCAGGCTTAAACTATTTTACATTAAATAGTATAGTTTTATCCGAGCATTATTTATATACATTTTTGTCCCCCCCCCCCGAACTACCGACAGGACGGGTGTCGACAGGGGGGGGGGAATATGGTGCAAGTTGCTGCTATTTTATTTATTTATTTAGTTTGTGTGTGTATGTTATTGGCGTTGCACAGAACTTGTCTTACATAATAATATTTTTATATATAATTATTTTTCTTATAAAATAATAATAATAATTAAAATATATAAATAAAAGAAAATATTTTTAAAAAATAAACAAAATTTTAAAAAAAGAGCTAAAAACAAAAAAGGGAAAGAAGGTTGGGGTTTGGGGGGGGGGGCACCCCTGGTGAGGCAAATACACTGATTGTACGAAAAACGAAAACCTTTATAAAGTAAGAAACAGCAACTCCAAAAAGCACAAATTGCAGACACGTTGTTTCGGAGCGACAAGGAACGCCTTTTTCAATGCAAAAGAAATGAGCTTATAGATGAAAAGACATCCACGAAGAGCCAGATAAGCAAACAGCCTCAAAGGCAGGGCTGTGGAGTAGGAGTCGAACTGATTTTGGGGTAAAAGAGTCGGAGCAGTGGCGGATCCACATGGGAGGGGCTACCGGGTCCCCCTAAAAGGTTCGAAAATTCAAAAAATTTCCGGGGGCGGGGAGACCACTGCCCCCCCCCCCCGTCACAAAAATCACCTCCAGTTGGATTTTTAGAACTTGAATTCCAAAAATTTCCCAAGGAAGAGTCCTCTCTCCCTCTCGTCATCGTTACAACATCTAAAATGTTCCACTCTTGAAGCTTTAATTTCAAAAAACTGCCCCCCCCTAGAAGGATTCTTTGAACCTATATCTTCTCCTAACGTTAGCAAAGTCGGATTATACAATAGCATTTTTAAGACTAAAGTTTCAAAAAATTTCCCTTGGGAAGACCACATAATTTTTCTCCCTAACTTCGAGAAATGACGTTGAAAATTACATTTATGGAACTTCAATACGAACGCATTTCCGGGGGAGAGTTCTGAACCCCATGCTTTCGGCTAATGTCATGAAAAAGGCCTTAAGTTTCGTTTTTTAATCTTCAACTCTGTAAATTTTCCGGGAATAACGTCTATCCCATACCATCATTTAGGATTGTTAGATTGTAAAGGGAGAGTTCTTCTCAACTACATCGCTTCTTTTAACTCTGGCAAAGCGTTTTTAAGACTCCTTTTTTTAACGATTTCCGTTGGAAGGCCCCTGACAATTTCCGAATTCAGTCAAAAATTACATTTTTGAACTTCAATTTTTAAAACTTCCGGATCAAAATTCTGAAACCTGTTTCTTCTCCTAAGCAGGGCTGCGGAGTCGTAGGGAAATCGACCGACTCCGACCCCGACTCCTCCTTTTTTCCGTTATAGAAAGGGGAGAAAAAAATCCTAAACAGATATTGAAATATCGATTCCTTTTAAGAAATTTTCCCGCCGTACTTTATTGTAAACTAGCTTACTTCCCGGCGTTGCCCGGGTGATTTTCAGTGCAACGCATCTTTTGGATAATCAAATGAATGAATTCCATCTAAATGAGCGTAAAAAATTACATTCACACCGCTTTCTAGGTTCAAATCTTCAAAATACTTTAAATAACACAGAAAATCAAGCATTTGCGAAAAAGTAACATCAACTTAAAGCAAAAAAAAAAAAAAATGAGGAATATTGTTTGGGCTGTGTAAGTGTCCACTGAGGTTGAATCAGACGGGCGGTACATCCAATGTCTTAATGCAAAGACAAATGATTGTCTTTTGCATATCTTGTGAGACAACTTTTTACGTAATACTTCGAAAGAAAAACGTTGTTCCGCCTTTGTAGGTTTTGCTTTCCCCAAGACTTAAAAAAATGCAACAGTACTTTTCACGTACATTTTATTCGAAAATAAATCATTGAATGTTTCCTTAGAAAGAGTCGTGAGCTTATCAAAAAAAAAAAAAAAAAAGTCAATCTCTATTATCATGCACAAATATATACAAAATAGTCTTCTCGGACACAGTTACAATATTTTCAGATTAATTTAAAATCATCCTCTATGTCCAAAAGCTAAACAGATAACCCACCGTACAGAAAATAAAGAATTCAATCTGTGTTGTTAATAGACGATAACACTCCGTTTTACGGATTTTTTGGCGGTGTTTTTCAAATGAAATTATCAAGTGATAGGTTATTTTGTATGTTTTCAGGCAAGCACATTTCGCAGGAAAAGGTTTGCTTACTATAAAAAAGACTTTACGAAATGTGTCTGCTCACTCTTTCCATGGTGATTTAGTGCCATGCCATAGAGTAAAATTGGATAAGTGTAACTTGCCTAAAAAGACGCACGTCAGCTACATTTTATTTTCTTATATTGACGTCAAATTTCTATTTTCGTAGGTAAAAATGTTAGTTAGACAGAAATATTAATGTCTTGTAACGATTTGAAATTTGTCAAGATTTAAGTTCTAGTTCAAATTTTTAAAACCTAATACTTGCCGTAAATGTTATACATGATATCTCACACTGATGCAGGTAGAGGGAGCACGTATTTAAGTTTTGTTGCTTTAGACAGAGTATTCTTTAGAGAACATTAAAATTTTAATTTATAAAGAGACAGTGGTCGTGAGAAGTGGGAATGGGTCCACTGACTACATTACAGTTATTATTTTAATTTATGTAAAACAATAAAACTGGAAGTAGGTGGACGTGACTTTATTGAATGAGCTATTTAAAAACCGTTAATTAAACTGCGTTATAGAGAAAGAAGATTTTGATCACTATCCATGTTAGATTTTTTTTTTTTTAATTATTTGCAGGCCATGAAATTAAAAAAAAAAACGTCTTCTTTGTACTTACAACTGCATAATAGACAAATCTTTTGTTTATATTTTACAGAATCTTGTTGCATATTTTGTTCCCCTTATCCACAGCTTAAAAGCAAAAGAAATGTATTTCCCATTTTGAAACGTAGTCTAAAAATTTAAAACTTAAATCATTCAAACTTTTCTGATCCATAAATTTAACTCAAAACTTTCTCCTAAATATTGTTCTAAGTCCCCCTCCCAGCAGCAAGAAGTATTGCATTTGTGAGTGAAACCAACCAGGGAAGTAACATAAAGCTATCTATATCGAAAATAGTTACATCTCAAATGCATTTACAGCACTTAATCGACTGCTCTTATGACTTGTTGTTCGTGATAGAAAATGGAAGTCTCACTAAAGGTTGCAATCTGTTGAAGTTAAAAAAAAGTCCATTGTGGTTCACGTGAGATACAAAGTGTTTAATTTTATCCCTGTACTGTTAAAGAGAATTTAACCTATTACAGTTATAATTTTCCATTCATCTCTTACAGCACTTCTTCAATGACGGTTGAAATGCTTAGTGGTATAGCTACAAACTTCCAATATTTTTCGATTGTTTACAATAGCAGTTATCGATTTGAGCTTTGTAATTGGGAATGTAGCTTTGTTCAGCTTATTTCACGATGAAGAAAAAACTTCATATTGTGGCGCAATATTTCATCATGCCTTTTTCAGTAGTAATCTCTGTATCAAAAGTTGCATCATACCCGCTAACAGATTTAAAATCATTGCTAGTCGGCGAAGATGCTTCATCAGGTGTATTATTACTCCAGCGTTAAGGTAATATAAAATTTCAAATGAACAAATTTGTTTGTATAAAAAACGTAGCAATTTTTTGCAGTTTAAAACAGTTAAAATTTAAATTGATATTTATTTGCATTTTTTCCAAACTTAAAACTCCAACACTCCCAAACTATATGAATTCCGCCGAAATATATTTCCGTGTGGTTTTGCGGATAAAAAAGGTTGACAACCTTTAATTTTAGCACACATTGACAATCCTAGTATGGTAGTTTATGTGCATGTAAGAAACGTCATGACCATCCTCCTTCCCCCTTGAAAACAAAAGCAAAATCCAGATACGCTACTACGCACAAATATGATTTTTTTTTTTTTTTGCAATTTATTTGAGAAATTAGTATTTTTTACCCCTGTTCTTTGTTAGAGTTCAGCGATTAAACTTAGTTGAACCGAATTATGTAAAGATCCGACGTAAATCATGGAATAGTATAAAGAACATATGCATATTGGTTTTAAGGACCATCCAACATTAAATTGTTGAAGCTTGTACATGGATAATGAATGAATTATTGATACCGAACTAATTTTGGTATTTTCTGGGCTGTTCATGTGAAAAATACTGATCTGTAATTTCATTCTACCATTAATGCTATGGAATTACCAAAGCAAGTAGAACCGTCGAAGACCATAATGCATTCCTGCTTTTCAGGATGCTATTCAAAAAATGCTTTACCACAGCATTTCTATTCCGTTTGGCTTACTTGCCACACATGCTTTGCGCTTGTCGCTAATCGACTTACAGCCGCTGTTAAGTATACTTTTTGTGTTGATTGCACTTAAAATATCTCCTGGTGGTTATATGTTGCTGAGCATTTTCACTTATTTGAACCAAGGTTCACAAACTTAACGATTACAATTAATCTTTGAAGAGGGGACATCTTTTACAGGCTTTTCATTCAGTCCAAACTCATAACAATATGAAAATTCGTTATGTCGAAAACAGCCCTTTTATGATTAAAAATATAAACTTTAACCTCTTTGGATCTTTTTTAATTTCCAAAAATCAGCCTATATGAATTCTTGAGCAATAATTTACCTCTGTGCCAAATTTGGAAGAAATCCGACTAAAACTGGATTTGTATAAGGAACATACACACACACCCACAAACATACCATTTTTTATATATATAGATACATGTAAGGAAAGCCTTGATCACATCCCTCCCCTTTGAAAGATAAATTCCGAATGCGCTATTGTGCATTACGATGATTATTTTGCAATTTATTTGCTTTATTAGTACTTTTATCCCTGTTCTTTCACAGCCTGGAACGACTTCTATTAAACCGAATTAGGTTATCGGTTATAGTTGAACCGAATTACTTTAAGATTCGACGTAAATCAAGGAATGGTATAAAGAAAATTTATATGTTGCAAATTAGTTTCATAAGGATCATAGAACATTAAATTAAATTTCTGTTGCAAGGATGAAATATATGTGGTTTTAATAAAAGTAGCCTAATTCTGAAACAGTCGAAGATCGTACGACAAAATATTGAATGCGATATTACCTTACTCACGTTTGTATTTTCTCTGATATTAACGGGAAAATCATTGATCAAAAATTACACGTAACCTTACTGTTGTGGATTTTATAATTAAACAATATTTAAAAATTATATTTTAACGGTGGCATTCAAATTAAGTAGCACCATGAGTAGCATCCATGGACCCCTGGGGCTTCGTAGGTCGCAGTTTAAGAAACGACGTACAGCATCAATTCTTACATCTACGGCTTTCTCGCCAAACATGCTTTAATAACGCTCATCGCTAAACGGCATTGACGGCCATCGTTCAGGATACGTTTTGTGTTGATTGCATTTAAAATAGCTTCTGGTGGTTATATTTGAACCAAGGTTCACAAATTTGACGATTAAAGTTAATCTTTGAAGAAACTTCACCTAGGGCAGTTTTTTACGGGCTTTACATAAAATTGCGTTTTCAGAGCGACAATTTCAAAAATTTTCCGGGGAAGGGAACCCCGGACCCCCCTAACTTCTGTCTGAACTCACACAGATCATTGCAGTTGAACAAGAGTGCTTGCATTTATGAAACAGAGGTGAAACAAATTTTGAAAAATTAACTGAGTTTTCAAAAATAACCTAGACATTAGGAGACTGCGTTTACACTTGAATATATTAGCCGGTATAACTAATGAAAAAACAACAGGTCATTAAAAAAACATGCGTAAATTACCTTTTTACGAAAATGCTGTGCGTGTTTGCATTTATTTTTTCCGTTTTTCAAAGCCAAAAAATATGTGTCAGGCTTGTCGAGTTTTCGGGGCTCTTATGTTGATTATATGATTTTAAAATGCTTAAAAAAATTTAAAACTCACTATTTTTCATCTCAAAATTAGAAAATTTCCCCTGGTTTACCCCCCCCCCCCAATCTATTATTTCAAATGTCGGCGTCTCTGGGAGTGCCCTTCCATTCAAGTCAAGTGTCCTTCCTACCTTAAAATATCAATGCCTAGCTACGGCACTGCACGGCTCCCCATAAAATAGCACAAAAAAATCTCTTACTAAGACAAGTGATATGATTTAGAAGTTGAACCAGAAAATTTGTAAACCAATTTTTAGATTCTTTTACTTCGAAAACGCCGTGTCACATACTGTTTGTTTGTTAAAATTATACACACCAGAAAGTATGGCATTTTCAAGGTACAAAAATCTGATCTTTATTTGGGGTGAGGGGACCTCCGAGGGATTACATACAGGGCCGTCCCAAGAGGGGGGCGAACGGGGCAATCGCCCCGGGCGCCACGAAATGAGGGGGCGCCGCAAGGTGCCCCTTGTTTCGACGGAATACGACGACATTCACACGAAATGAGGAGCGCCTTGCGGCGCCCCCTCATTTTGTGTATCATAGATACACAATCAAAAACACACAAAATACAGAATCACTGCAATGATTCTCTATTTTTTCCTAGGGCACGAAAATATTTCTCTTTCTGTCCCCAAAACATTAGTTTCCTTTGTATCATTGAAGCAGATACAATTCCTGAGAATATAACTATTTAGAGTCAAACAAAAGGCACTTCTCCTTTGTCTAGTTCTCACCAAATTAGCTTGAATTCTGCCCTTGCGTCCAGTAACGTAACCAGAAAAAAAGTTTTAAGGGTGCACATTGAAAAAAACAAAAAACAGAAGAAAAAAAATGTTTTTTGATCAAATAGGAAACAGTTAAAAGGTGTCCGGTCAAAATTTTGAAACTTTTAGTTTTATAAACGCAATTTTAGCCTTAAAAACGCGATTATACGTCAGGTTTATTGACGTTAGGGTAAGGGAGAGAGCTTAGGGATTATTTTTTTAAATAGATTGAAATCAATTCCTACTCTCCCTGCAAGTTTTCGAAATTGAAGTTTCAAAAACGCAACTTTAGACAAAATTTGAAGATTTTATGGATAGGCAGGGGCGGCAAATAAGGGGTGCGAGAGGGGGCGGTTGCACCCCCCAATTTTTCACTAAGAATAATATAAAATGGTAAAATTCAATTTAGATAACTTAGAAAATCATTTGCCTGAATTTTCAGAACAGAAAAAACTGATGGAGGATAAGTGTTTGCCTTAACTAAAGAAGTAATCTCTTCATATGGGTTAAATATTTCAAAATTGAGTAATCTATGTTATGATGGTGCATCTTGTATGAGATACCCGTACAGTGTAGCAATTTTTACGCGTAAATTCCATGTCATTTTACATAAATTTTAATGCTCATATTATAACTTAATGTTCAGCTAGTAAGTGTTTATTGATCCCATGTACTAGAAACACATTTTAGCAACTCGGTGTATCATATGCTTTCATGGAAACTTTTTGTAAAGATATGCTATTTTTGAAAAACATCTCACATCAAAAAATACTTTCACATCAACAACTGTATCTTGAGGCTCTTTACTTGACAATCTCTGAGTGACACAAGATGGTCTTCAAGAGTTATAAAAGCCCCCTGGAAGAATTACTGGAAAGCGACCTTTTCATTGATAAAAAATTTGATGTCATTTTAACATGTATGCCTTTGTCTGAATTTTTTGTTTACTTTATTTATACTGCGGAGCGTTTTTTTGATAAATGCTACACTCTATTATAAAAATTTTAATTCAATAATCTTAATTCTTGAATTGACAATTGAAACTCTTAGTAATTTTCGCATTAATGCATACTTGAACCAGGTGTGGAACTTTGTGACAGAACTTTTCGTAACAGTTTTTAATGTATGCCAATGTGGAAGAGGTGACAAAACCCAGATGAAGTTTTAGTCAAAATATTAAATCAATATTTTGAATAAACTGATCTATTCAGTTTCTCAAGAAATTGAGACAGGATTTAATGAGATATATTTATTATTGGTCTTAACTTCAATATTATGTAGGTCGGTTATAGAAAGCGAAAAAGAAAATATTACACTTATAAGTAATAGCATGAGGGAAGAGGAATTGTTTCGTGAATTGTGACTATACTTTTTAACGACACAAAATAAATACTAGCCTATTTAAAAAGCTTTCTTGGTTATTTTAAAGAGAGGAATCTAAAGCAAATGTGCTTTTTTTGACATAACTTTCTTGCTTCCATTGTTTTTTGACTGTTTTAATCAGGTCAGTCATTTAAAAGATGATTTTTGTGATTAAATTGAAAAACCGACGTAAATAAAGCACAAATTTACACGAAAATACAGCATATAGCTATTTCAAGGTTACAATAATGGAGCCTCTTCATCGGTGTAAAAAACTACGCACACAACCTGAAAGTTGTAGGAGAACTGAACGTCAATCAATTTTGACTTTCGTGTCTCAGGAGGTTAGAGAATTGCCTTCGAAGCGCAATGAGGCAAAGCAAGACCTTCCTCTTTAGCTATACTGGCAATAAATTAAGTCATTGGATATTGATTAACGATAGTTACAAAATTTTCTGTTTTTCCTGACTCCAAAAATAGCAGATTAAAACTTTACTAAAAAATAAAAACTAGTACCGAGATATTTTGTGAGATAACTTATAACAAAATTAATTCAAAGCTTCGGTCGAAAAAATTTTAATTGTTCTTTACAAACCTAATTATTCTTACCATTAAAACCATTTAATTGTCAGTTCTTGTTAACCAATATGTATTTTATACCGTTTTGAGGAAATTCATGTTCAAGAAACTCGACCCCCCAAACGAAATGCTGAAATGCCCCCCCCCCCCCCCCCCCCCCTGTGGATAGGAGGATCTGGAGCATTTCCCAGGAAAATTGTTCAAAATTATGGTGCAAAAAATTTAAGCAATGTTTCACATTCAGGGACTATTCAACTTAATTTTTTTAAAAGTGTTGTTTAAAAAACCCATTGCTTGTCATATTAAAGAAAGGCGGCATGAGGATCCTTGCACGAAAATTTTCCTTAACTCACGTCTTAAAACGCAATTTGTAAGGCCATATTTTGTAATATTAGGGCCAGTGATTTTTCGAAATTAGAGCTCCAAAAACGCAATTCTGAGCGATTTTCGATGATTTTGAGTATTTGTGGGCTTTCCCCTAAAACCAGGGCCCGATCAAGCCAAACTGGTGCCCAGGTCCTAAGTAGATGTTGGTGCCCCCCCCCCCCCCCCCATGAGAAAATCTGCGCAATTTTAAAGTCAATGTTTCATACTAGAAACCTAATTACTAGAAACTACATTTTAAAAGAACATTACTACATTTGAAAGGAAATCTGGGATTTGAATACCAAACACTTGATAGTCACCAAACTAATCACAGTTAAAATTGCCTCTTAAGGCAAAAAAGAGTTAAAAAACAATCTAAAACTGCAAAAAAAAATCTTACTAATTCTGACATCAAGCTTTAAAAAAGCTTCTTTCTGGCTTTAACAGAAGCAAATGTGTCGATCAAATAATTGAAATCTATGTTTGATGTCACAGAATTTTCAATGGTCAATGAGGAAAACGCCTGTAAATTATCCTGAGAAACGCAGCTTCTCAAATGATTTTTTATTCTTTTCAAAAATGAAAATTAACGTTCACTGGAACAGCTGCTGATAGGCAAGGTAAGAGAAGAAGCTGCAGGGGTGAATCCACATTCGGAAATGTATGTGTAATGTTTAGTGATCTTATCCTTTTAAAACATTCTCCAGGAGAAGGTTACCTTTTGCAAAAATTTGAAAGTGTGTTAATACTTCTGGAAAATGTTCATCTATGTCATCCGAGAAATTATTTTGAAATTCCAGAGCTAAGGGACAACGACTTCTTTACGCGAAATGTTTTTAACTTTATGAGGTTTTGAGCTTATTTTTAAAAAAAATTGAGCCTCCTCTCCCTTAAAGTTGAGAGAAAGTAAAATGATCTTTAAAAAAAAAAGGAAGTAAGTAACTGAATTTAGGCTAGGCTATTTTGGTGCCCCTAAATTTGTGGTGCCCAGGTCCGCGGACCCGCCGGACCGTGCGTTAATCAGGCCCTGCCTAAAACTTGTAAATATTTGATGAAAAAAATAACATCTTTGTTTATAATATATATGGAAGCTGGTAGTAAGTTGGTACAAGTAAAACCAAAAAAAAAAAAAAAAACTCTTGAAAAGAATCATTGAATGAATCCAGATCGAAATTTAATTTTGATGAAATTTACTTCGATAAATACATTTTCTATTTATAATCAGCAAATTATTTATTCGTGTTCTTGGTTTGATCAATATGAATAACTAATTCAGTTTTAATTGTTTGGTTTTTATCTAGTGGGATAACATTTTACAAGATAAATATTTGGTTTTTTAACATTTCCATTGTTTGAAAAGTTTTTGGTTCATTAACGTTTCACAAATATTAGAAACAGATTTATTGCTTGTGTTTTAATTAGTATGTATTACGAATAGCTCTCTGATTGTTCTGTTCATTAAAATGTAAAAAATTCAAGTATGTATTATGCACTGATGTTATAACTAACTTGATTTTTCTGTGTGTATGGGGGGGGGGGGGGCGACAGAAAACCTTCGCCCCGGGCGCCATCAGCTCTTCGGACGGCCCTGATTACATAATCCCCTAAACCCCTGGTGATGTCCGCCCCCCCCCCCCCCCAATAATTTTTGCAAGTCGGCGCCCCTGTTAAGTTGGTACAAGTAAAACCAAAAAACTCTTGAAAAGAATCACTGGATGAGTCCAGATCGAAATTTAATTTTGATGTAATTTACTTCGATAAATACATTTTCTATTTATAATCAGCATATTATTTATTCATGTTCTTCGTTTGATCAATATGAGTAGCTGATTCAGTTTTATTTCTTTGTTTCTTATTTAGTGGGATAACATTTCACTACATAAATATTTGGATTTTTAAACGTTTCCATTTTTCGAAAAGTTTTTGGGGTATTTATGTTTCACAAATATTTTAAGCAGATTCATTGCTTGTGTTTTAATTTGCATTATGCATTGCCCTCTGATTGTTCTGTTCATTAATACATCAAAAATTCAAGTATGACCCATTCACGCGTATTATGCACTGACGTTATAACTAACTTGATTTTTCTGTGTGTATAAGGGGGGGGGGGGGAGAGGGAGTGCCAGGAAACTTTCGCCCTGGGCGGCCCTGGTTTTACCTATCAACTAAATGGAATTCCTTGATAAGTTGCAATGAGAATGCCGTAGGTAAGTAAACTTCCGTAAATTTTGATTATTAGTCGTCTATCTATAAAATATAGCTTCCACAGTGTGAGATTCACTTTTTTCTTATTTATCAACAGCGATTTTAATTCAATATATTGATTTGGGAACTGCTTTGCTACATTCAGCACAGCCTCGTAATACTTATGACTTGCTTCTATAGCGCCAGTTGCAGATACAGTGAGAAATATTAGGTAAGAGGTATGAATAAAAATATAGAAGAGATATGTAATCAATCTCAAATTTTCAGTTGAGCGATCAGTAAATAATAGTTCATAATAATTATAAAACAAAAGCATAGTGGAAATCAAAACATTGATAAAAATAGGCAAGGAGAGAACATCGTCAAGAAAAAACAGCTTTGAAACAATGAAATTATGTTGCAAAATGCACAATCTGCAGCTTTTCAAGCCACCATTTCTTTCACGCAATAGTGAAATTCTGTTGTTACTAACATTTTGAAACACGAAGCACAATAAGGAGTAGAATACTAATATGTTCCCAATGACTACTGTGCAATTTACTCCTGATACTAATATTTTAATCGTTCCGATTGCTTTGTAGGTAACGAAACTCATTTTCCATCTACTAAGAGTGTCTGAGTCTTCGTCTCCTGAGGTATGGCTTCTTTCATTCCTTACCAATGACATACTGCTTAGAACACCTCCGAATACGATGGTGCAGACGGCATAGCTAATTGCTTTTCGTTTGACTTTCATTAGGTCTTTCGAATTTAAAAATTGCATCATTGATTGTATTTGATTAAGTAACTCTGTTATTCTTTTTGTTTTTAAGAACAATATCATTCTTATTGTGACCACCAGGACAGAACTCCATGAAAATATCACCGAGGCCCTCCCATAGTCTCCGACCAAAATGGAGAAAATGTCGATTGTAAAATTGAACATGGTCAAAGAGAACCAAATGAGTTTCAGTAAAAGCATTGTTGAGCGTTTTTTCAACGAGTCTCTTTTGGACTTTGAAGAATACATTTCTACACCACAGAGAGTTAACAATGTCAAATTAACGGAAAGTGCTTTAGCAATGGAGACTGGAGCAGAAGTCAATGTATTTGCTTTGAGAAATCGAAATCTAGTTTCTTCCATTGTCATACGTTCCGTAATTCTTTCAACTTTTTCTTTTCTGTGTGACATCGTTTCCTTTTTGATTGGGCAAATTAAACCCTTTTTTAAAGTTATAAGTTCACAGACGAATTAGAAAGAAAGAATTAAAGAATAATTCACATATGTATAGCATCACATCCATAATTTAAATTTTCAAAACGAATACATTATCTCTTTTCATTTTACTCAGTTTAAGCGAATTGTCTTCAGAAAAAAACACTGTTACAAAAAAAAAAAAATTACCTGACGAAGATGATGAAAAAATAAAAAACAATTATTCACACATGATGAAATGACGTAATAAGAAAAGTAGGAAGAATAAGATTTTCATAAGAACTTGTGAAATATGAGCTAATCCTTCAATGTGTGCTTAAAATATTTGTTGAAAGAAAAGGTTAACATAGATAATGGGCATAACAATGGAAATTTTAGTCACTTTGCAGTCGTGAATTATCTGCCCAATAGTTCGGATGAACTTTCGCAATTATGATTTGCAATATTTTCTCGTTGCATCAAAGTATTGCTTTTAATTTTCAATGATCAAATAATCTTTAGTCTTAAAATTTGTACGATATCGTAAAAGTTAACTGGGTCTTTGCTTTCAGCCTTCAAAAATCAATGTGCAGTCCTGTAATTTGTACAACATCCTAAAAGTAAACTGATGTTTAGTGGTTACTTTCAGTATTCAAAAACCAAACCATATCTTTAATCCTGCAATTTGTACAACATCATTAAAAGTTAACTGGTTGTTAAGTGATTACTTACAGTCTTCAAAAACCACCCTATATCTTTAACCCTGCAATTTGTGCAACATTATAAAAGTTCGCTGGATGTTAACTATCTTTAATTTTACTCTTCAAAAGTCAGACAGTCTTTAAATCTGTAATTTGTTCAATATCATAAAAGTTAAGCTGGTTATTCCAATAATTAAAAAGAAATCAGTCATAAGATGAAATAAATCGTGCAATATTTTCCAGTAGATTGTTTTATCATTATTTCACAAGTTTGAATAAAAAATAAATAAATTTTAAATTTAAGTAACACAGAACTAAGCTCACGAAGGCTCACATAGAACTTAACTGAATTCTACTTCGACTGAGTACTGTTGTTGAGGAAATGCGAAAATCCTAGCAACATTTCATTAATCAAAAAAAGAAATCAATTCATTGGCACAGATCGTAGCTGTTTTTGATTACATAAAAGCTTTCTAAAGATCATATTTGATCTTTAAATCAATATTAAAGCAATTGTATTGGTGACTTCACTAGCTGAAAATTGGAATCAACATTATCTAAGACTGAATTTTGTAAGGGGGATTTCTTTTTAGTATTGTATTGATTTCTATTTAGTAACAAAACTACAAAGAGTTTGTTTACATTCTTTCTAATTACCTAATGATTTTTGGTATTTGAGAAATAACGTATGGTATTATATAGTAAAACTTATTCAATGTATTATATCCAGAGAGAATTTATTGTTTTACTAGGATAATTATTATTTTTACCATATATAAATCTAACTTGAAAAAATATAAAATTTGTTTAGCGATTTTATGTAATTTCTCTCAATAATTAATGTGAGGATATACATTTATTTACCGTTGCTCTTTCAAAATAATAAAATAATAGTTTAAAAACTCAAAAAAAAAAAAAAAAACACGCTTTTCTAGCAATTAGTATGATAAGATAATTGGTCATACAATTAACTTTAATGTAAAAAAACCGTGGGGTGCTGTCTATTTACATTTTTGCAAGAATAACAAATGGAAGAAATTCAAGAAAACTGATGTGAAGCACCCCACGCTTTTTTTTACATTAAAGTCAATTGTTTGGTCAGTTATTTTATAGGGCTCGACCGATGGCATTTTTTTGGCCGATGTGCCGATGCCGATTGTTCAAAGATGGCCGGTGGCCGATGGCTGATTGTTTTCCTCCAAATGGTCGATTGTCGATTGCCGAAGGCCAATGGCAAAAAAAAAAAAAAAAAAAAAAATTAATAAATAAAAATAAATTGATAACATTGTCAGGGATTTAAAGGATCATTGATTCATTTCACTTTACTTCCTTGCTCCGAATAAGGAATTGTAATCACAAAAAAAAAAAAAAAATCATATTTCGACCTAAATTTCTATTTTACGATCATCCAATTTAAACTTCACAAGTTTTTTCGGCACATCTGTACATGCATATGTACCTAAGAACATATAGATGACCAAACTGTCCATTTTGAACGCCTCCTTAGTTAATTATCGCAAATTCTCTTGTGATATATTCATGTGCGTAAACTTGCGTCACTCAAAAACGTTATGAAATAGTAATTTGAAAACTCATACGTGTGTAGTATGATCTAAAAGTTCGAGGACAAGTTGTATAAATTCTTACCCTGAATAGTTCACATTACCGAAGTACATATCTACAAAATAGTCACCTTGAACGACTATGCACTTCTGCCAACGTTCGTATAGCTTTTAGAAGGACTCCTAACAAGACATTTATCGCAACCTCTTGTAAGGCCTCTTGCGCTGCTGCTTTAACTTCATCGTGGGGAAGAAGTAGACTTTCATGTTGAGGATGCACAGTTCGATTGGTCAATACTCTGATATGACAAACAAATAACATAACGTTTCGTCGGACTTAGCTCCGTGTGACTTTTACCTGTTCCCAGCAAAACAAAACACTTGCATGGACGCCGCTTTCTTCCGTCAGGAGAAGATAAAGCTGCATCACAGAAGGTAGCGAAAAAAATGGCTTCCAGGAGTGTTTCCAAAAGTTATATGAACACTGGAAGAAGTACATAGTCCCTCAAGGTGACCTTTTGAAGGTGGATGTGCTTCGGTAATGTGAATTATTCTGGGTAAGGTTTTATACAGCTTGTCCCCCGAACTTTTGGATCGTACTATGTACAACCTGTATAGGGTGTAAATAT
The DNA here is from genome assembly GCF_026930045.1 of Uloborus diversus. NCBI lineage: Eukaryota > Metazoa > Arthropoda > Arachnida > Araneae > Uloboridae > Uloborus > Uloborus diversus. Next base: position 25,399,546 of record NC_072732.1, on the reverse strand, counting down.
GCTTCTCCTTTTTTGACTGCTGTATGATAGAAGACAAAGAAGAACAGTCAAAAAAAAAAAAAAAAAAAGAAAGAAAGAAGAAAGGAAGAAAAACAAACAGACTGTTTAATAAACAAATTTTTTTCTTTTTTTTTTTTTTTTTTGTTAAATTGAATATATAACTAAGATTTCAGTAATATTGTAATAATGGATTTAGGTACACTAAACACAGTTAAAAAACATTAAACTATGTTGTTTAATCATTCAAAAAAAATTAAGAATAAAACTATGAAACCGTCAACAAATTACGCAATTAAAGTGGAAAGATTGCACGTATACATTTTTTAGTCATCAAATTAAACAAAAAAAGGTAATAGATAAATTACAATATTAAATCATAACAGGAATATTTCTGTACTTATTTAAAATTTATGAACAGAAAAGTTTGTATTTTTCATAAAAGCTATAACAGTGACATAAATTTTGCGGAAAAAAGAAATAGCCATGAAAAGAGCGAGGTTCTTAAAACGCAGCCACAATAAACAAACTCAATATTTACACCCAAGTTAATAACTGAATACATATACTACTTGATTTGATGTTTGCACACGTAATATTGAACAATTTGATTGCTTAATCTATTATGAAGCACTACAAACAAGTTCAAATGAAATTTTTCAATTTAACAATCATTTTCTGAAATTAAAAAAAAAAATGCATGATAGAAAATCCTTGAAACTTTTCTATAACATATTATTAAAAATATGATGAAAACGAAAATAACTTATTCATTGATTTTATATAAATACATAAAAATAGTTACTTACAACAGAGAAAAAAAATCGATCACTATTAATGATGCAAAAAAGATGGCTCATTACGAAATATAGGTGAAAACAAGTATAAGAAATACGCAAAATGACATTTCTTGACCAAAATTAATAATCGCTAACTATTTAAGAAATGCTTGAAACGACGAGGGTGGGTTAGGGGGTCACCCTTTGATTTTGGAGTAACACACAACATTAAACTTCGGCCCCAACTTTGGCCTTATTTGTTTAATACAGAACCGCTACCACCAACGCCTCGGAAGAGTTTCTGAATCTACTTCAGCACTTCTGAAGAAAAAATTCAAAAGTCCCTTTGATTTCCGAATTATGTCACCATTCAAAACGTCTTTAATCAATTTCTTACATTAATGCTCTAAATTCTTCCTAAACAATAGATAAAGCTTGAAAAAAGTCTCTAATTTTATGAATGGTGTTAGTTTTAAACAACTCAGAAGTACAAACTGGAGTTTAATTTCAGAAATTAAGGGAGTGGGAGGAGGGGGCACGCAAGTGTTCTCGGAAATACAAAAAATAGTCGTAAAAAGTAGTTCAAAATAATCATAAACATTGAGCAGAAAAACTTTCACCCGAGTTTGTTTTGACGTGCAGTGGCGGATTTAAAATGTAGCAAATGTTGCAATTGCGCGAAAGGCCCCAATAAATATAGGGGAACCGTAGGAGTTACAAAAATGCTTATGATAAATGTTTTACAACTTCTGTGATAGAGAAATAGAGCCCCAAAATGTATTTCGACGGGCCCCAAACTTGTAGTTCCGCCGAAGCGATACAGAAAAGACTGCATTACTGTGATTCATATTACAAATATCGAAAAATTAAAAAAACAAAATGAAACAAAAACCGGTTTCGCCATCTCATATTTGTTTCCATAGTCTCCAATTCGGCCAATATATCACCAAATGATCGTCAGTCTGAGACGCTATATAAGTTTTGCATTGAAATAAGTAATTAATAGCCACAAAAAATGAGTAAATAGGCTTTTTAGAACACCCGACCGAAAACAAAAAGGGAAGTGCACAACTGGAACGTCTTCTGTTAATGCAGCATTACCCTCACAACTAAATTCCTGTTGCTACGTTTCTGTCTCTGCATAAACTCTGTAGAGCACACATTTATAATGATTTTACGCATCATATTCAATTTTTTCGTCAAACTCTAATTCTCAGACAGTTCTAGTTTATTGATCGCGCGATATGGCCCAGCTTTTTCACAAAAGCCTAGTTTTATGTTTTTCATTTTAAATTTGTTTTTTTCCCTACATATTTCATTTTATCTATTTTAAAATTTAGATTTTTTGCATTTGATTTTTATGGGGAATTCGTGTTGTTAGGCGCTTGAATGATTAGTTTCTTTATCACCTAAAAGGGGGGGGGGGGGACCTTGCGAACCGAAATTTGGCTGTGCCCACTTGTCGGGCAAGCTTGTTCCCCCGTCGGAGATTTCCTAGCGCCACCACTGTATGGGATGCTTCCCTACCAGTCAGCCGCAGCCACCTCAGTCTCATTTCAGCAGCATCAGACATTACAGCAAACATTTATGGTGCTCTGACTTTTAATGCATCGTTTTTTTTTTGGGGGGGGGGGGTTAATGGGCAGAGGCACCCCCCCCCCAAAAAAAAGAGAAAACTATCCCTAAAAATTTCAGTGGCGCAGTCTGCGCCACTGTACCACCGGGGGTACCACCTATGTAGGTACCCCTGGTGATTCCCGTGCTCATGCCTCTGCCGTTCAGAATGTGCGATTGAAGAGGAAAGGCTTACTAGCTATATCTCTCAGTTTCTAACGCTTCTTCGTTGAATGTATAATGTAATATAAAGCAAAATTAAAAATAGTGTTTTTGATAGTGGCATCTTGTTAAATGTCCTTAAGCAATTTTTCGTCTGTTCGAATTTGGCAATAGTAAACATTTTAAAAGATTAATGATGTCTGTTGGTGCAAGATCTTGGCAGGTAAAGAGGGTTGTTTGCAAATCGTATAATAATCGAAAGCATAAGTTTCTTATTCTGTATCTTTTTTCCCTTGCAAAACGCACCTTTTTCTAACCTCTCATAATTTGTGTTCTTACTGTAAGATGAAGTTATACACTATGCCGGTGTTATGTATTTATCACTTTTCGCTTCTTCGTTTGTATTATAGACGTTTCTTATGCATATAATTTTATAGGCTAATTTTGTTCGGTTAGAGGTGCTTAATTTTGACTAAACAATGAATCCCATGTGACACATGCCAGATTTAGCCAGCAACTGACTCAGTGGGCCAGTAAGATTTGTTGGTTCATAAACGGAATGACTGTTCCACTTAATTTAAAATGTAGTTTAAGGGGATATTTCGATAATTGGGAATCTGGCGAGGTCGTCTCATTTTTGGGGTAAATAATTTTATTTTGCTAACCTGCTGATTTATAGTAACCCTATGCTAATAGATGTTTCCGGTCTCTTTGTTTAGATTTGCAAAGAAAAATACTTCTCGCGCAGGCACTGGAGCAAAAAATTTATGCCAACGAAGAAAGATCGCCAGATTCCCAATTAGCGAATTACTATCCCCTAATTTAACATGAAATATGGTTCTGCATAAATGAACAACCATTTTATTTGCAATGGGTTTTTTGTATTTCACAAAACCTTCATAATGTTATTAGTTAGCAAAAGTATTTTTATCAGAATAATGCACCTAAATTTAATGAAAAAATTACTGTACATGTAACAATAAAATTTTAACAAGTAATATGAAATTTCTTAATTGATGGTGACTGTCCACTAGTCCAACAGACTGCTGAATTCTATTTCATGGTGGTCTGAAGCAGTTTTCACTGGTCTCGGACCAGTGGACCACCGATGATCTCGAAAACTGCAGAAAATGCCGCTGTTGATTTTATATTAAAGAATTTCTATTATGGTCATTTGAAAGGAAAATACTATAAATCAGGGTTGGCCGGATTGGACCCAATTGGGTTGGACCCAATGGTTTTTTTTGAAAAAACCCATTTAAAAAAACCCATTATTTAGCCCACTTTTGGGTTTTTTAAAATTTTCTGAGAAGTTTCTTAAAAAAATTAATTGATTTAAATACTTTTACAATTTAAATTTCTTTTTTATTTGTTCTGCACCACAGACAATGGACATAAAAAATGAATTTTAAACTTTAATAGTATTTAACTCTTAACGGCATTAAAAAAATACTTCAAAGATTAAAAAATATATATTTAACTTTTTTCTTTAACTGGTCAATAAATAACTCAAATTATCTTGACTACGTCCTGTCACTTCTGATTTTCTCAATAGTTATAGATTGTACAGAGGAAACTACTCTAGCAAAAAGGCTTTCATGTGGATTATTTTCGGAAACCCAACATGTCACAAATCTCGAATAAACTAGGTATATTTTTTAGAAATTAACAGGTTTTACAAACAGTCGGACAGAAAACGGAATAGGATGTACAGTATTTTCCTTATCTTACAAAAAAGTTTAATATTTCTTACTCTGTACACAGAAATAGAAAAACAGGCAACATAAAATTTAAAGAAATGTCTTGATTAAGCTGGAATTCAGTAAAAAGGGATTTAAACTACTTGAGGTTCTACAGTAGTTTTATATAACAGAATGAAATACAATAAAGTAAAATGCAAAAAAAAAAAATGTAGCAATTAAAAACGAACAATAGATTTTATCACTAGAGAAGTAACTTTGCCTTAACTGTTGGTAATCATGAAAACTAAGAAATCTGAAACTTCACCATTCTTGGGTTTTGTCGTCTTTTATACTTTTCTTCAGAAAATGCTGAATTTTAACTAGTTTTCCAGCTTTTTTTACTCCAAGACAATTTTTGCGCTTTGTCCATATACTTACACTACAATATGCTAAAAGTACCCCACATTTTAACTAAAAAAAGACAAAAAACCCACATTTCTTTTAAAAAACCCAGCTTTAGTTGGGTTTTTTTTGGGTTTTATTTAAAAAACCCTGGGTCCATGGGCTTTTTTTAAAAAAACCCGGGTTTTTGCCAACCCTGCTATAAATGCATGAGGAAATTTTTATTTCATTGCTCTTTGTAAAAGTGATTCTTTTTCAATTATCACATGTTATTGTCATTAATGAATTATACAAAAAATTTTTTTCTCTATTGTGTTAAGGCTGTGAAACCACATATTCCACTAATTAAATTTAGAAAAGGGGGAAAAGATACTGGAGAAGGTGAGAAGTAAACTTTATTTTGTGTGTTTATCCATGTCGCATTGAACTGTTTGTTTCATGATCTTTGCAATATATTTATTCTAGCTGGGAATCATAAACAGTCCTCACAAGCTCAGGGCTTAAACCTTTCATCTTCTAAAGCATCCAGTCATACAGGAACTATTATAGATGATACAGAATTGCCTAGTAGATATTTTAGAAAACCTTTATCGCAAGTTGAAATAGAAACTATAGAAGTAAGTAAAATACAGGTGCAATTCACATTACATATTTTCTTGATGTGTTATATTTTAAACTAGTTGTACCCGCACGGCTTTGCCCGTAATAGAAAAATAAAAAGGTATTTTGGTTCGCCTATATATTTACAAATAATGTATGGTGAATTTTCTTGTCATTTGGCTTGTACCCATGTTACGGTTCCACATTATGATGATTTCGTATCTCGCCCACTAGCGCAGCCAGAAATACCTACAGGGGGGGGGGGGGGGGGGGGGTGATAAAAAAACTCCTAGTGGAAAGGATTTTTTGATCAAAAATACCTTCTGGTTGAGTTTCTTTTATTTTTTGATCAAAAATACCTTCTGAAGGGGATTTTTTGATCAAAACTACCTTCTGGAGGGGAGGGGTTGATCAAAATACCTTTTGAAGGGGAACTTTTGATCACAAATACCTTCTAAAGGTGGTTTTTTTGATCAAAACAGCTCTCTCATATGCATAAACTAATGTTATAGAATTTGCATTTATGTTAAAACCAATGTCTCTGGGGGGTGTTTTCACCCCCAAAACCCCCCCTTTGCTGTGCCACTGATCTAGCCAATTGGCTTGTGCCCATGTTACGGTTCCACGTTATGATAATTCCGTAATTTACTCGTCCATCTGATAATAATTTTGTTCTTAAAATTAGAATAGAAAAAGATTCACATCGAATTTTCAAAAAATCGCTTCGAGGTGCTCACCCCCATGCTACAAACTAACTTTGTGCCAAATTTCATGAAAATCGGCCGAACGGTCTAGGCGCTATGCGCGTCACAGAGATCCGGACAGAGAGAGATCGGAACAGAGAGATTTTCAGCTTTAATATTAGTAAAGATTTTCTCAAATACTGTCTACACACTCTTGCTAAAGATCATGATTAGTGGTTGCTGTCTGTTCCATCCTATGATTTAGGAAGGGTGCTGGACTCAATTGCTCCCCCCTCCCCCCTTGAAAAATCAATGTTTTTACTTTTAAGTGGGCATGTTTTTTGCTATTTTTCCAATAAAATTTGCATTGAGCATGCACCTTTGACCTCTTGGAAAAATTTTAAATGACAACAGGCGTGGCAGTTCTCCTATATTTTCCTACAAATCAGAAAATTTCCTATTTTTTCTATATTTTCCTGTAATATTTAGTCCCTGCTTCCTTGCAGGGCTGGGCAATGCATTGCAAAACACCGGTGTACATCCTACATCTTAAACCAGTTTAGAACCTTTTCACTAAACCAATGCATCAGTACTGCACTATTTACAAATCCAAGCACTGATGTACAGACACCTGTCCATGATTGTTGTCATTTTAATCTCTCATTTCTTTTCAAAACGCAGGTGGAAGCAGGGGCGCCCCAATGAGAGGCCACCGTAACCTATCAAAGTGTCCTTACCTGTCTTAATTTGGTGGATGTTTTGCAAAATTGCCTTTAGTTCTTGACGGAAAATATAGTTATGAACAAGGTTTATTGTGTAATCATTCATAAAAAATCAAGAATCAAAAAAGTAAAACAAGAAAAAAAGCTTTATCCTCAAAATAGCAACAAAAATTGCTTTGTGTTTCAATGAACTCCTTTTTAGCCTACTTTCCCAGTAAAAGTCAGAAAAAGAAGAAAAAAGCATGAAAGAAGGCTTAATGCATCTTAAAAATATCGCAAAAAACAAAAAGAAGTCAAAAATAAATAAAATAATTAAATAAATATCGAAAAATTAAAAATTGGAAAGTAGGGGATTGAGATGGGAAAAAATGTCTGTCGGTCGGTCTGTTTGTCCCCCCTAATAACTTTGAATGAATAGTCCGATTCGAATAAACTTTTTTTTGTTCGAATGATCTCGTCGAAGACACCTCATTCCCATATTTCACTTTCTGATTTGAACTATTTTTTGTTCAATTTTGAACAGTTCAAAAAAACTTAACATTAGCGCCTACGGGGAAATTCAAGGCAATTCCGAACTGTGAGGCGAATTTGCTTCAAACATACTTAGTAGGAAAAAGCTTTTGATGAAAAACTTGTATATAAAATATTTTTTTGATTTGAACAATTTTCCGTTCAATTTTGAAGTTCAAATCCCTTAACATTAGCACCTACGGGGAAACTGAAAGTCAATGTAGATTCCCTACTTGAAGGCGGATTTTTCTGAAGCAAATTTTGTTGGAAATAGCTCATGACGCCAAACTCCAGACTCCGACTCCAAGAATTTAGGGGCACCTGACTCCGGCTCCGACTCCTGTGCCCGACAATTAATCGAACTTCGACTCTGACTTCGTAGCTTTGGCAAAAATTTATACATGGAGGACAAATGACTGACTCCGATTCTTGGAGATTCGTCTCCGACTCCTTTATCCCAAAATGAGATTGACTCCAACTGTGACTCCGCAGCTATGGTTTCAACTGTGAAATAATTATTGTTGATATGATTTGTTTTTATTTTCACGCTAAAGTTTTAAATTAGGTATTCAGTTTTTGGTGAATAAACTCGAAGTCATTTATGTGTCTACATAAAGATATGCGCAGCTGATTTTTTTTTTCTTTTTTGACAATGAAAAGTATTTGTTTAAGTTGACATTTTATTGTTTTTATTTATTTCAGTAAGTGCATAAACTCATTTAAAACTTTTTTTGGCAACAGGGGAAAATAATTTTTTTTTTTTGATATGATGTATTTATTTTAATGAGCTTATTAATTTTAATTATTTTTTTTTTGTTTTGAAAGCTGATAAAGAATTTTTTTTAACTGGAAAAAAGTGTATTCTCTGCTTTGTTTAAAAGGTGCTGCTATTTTATTTTGTTCGTTTTTTTTTTTTTTTTTTTTTTTTTTTTTTGCGCATCTAATTTTTTTAGATGAGTAAGGAATATTTTATTCCCAAAAATTAGCTTAAAATATTTAATAAATATGTTTGAAACTATTTGCGATTTTGGCTATTTTTGAGAATATTGATAAGGTACTAGAAATAAATAGTATGAGTATACAGGAAAATAGGCTCGTATAGTTCTAGACGGAACTTCTTGTTTAGTGTAAGAAGATGTGATTTCTTAAATAGGCTCACATCTTTTTGAATTGAAAAAATAGGTTCATTGTAATCTCAAAATGAAATATTTATTTCTGTCTTCCACTTTCAAAGATGCTTTTTTTTTTTAACAATTTCTTACTTTTGCTCAAATCTAAGTATCTGGCATAATTTTCACTTTTTCATCTTAAACATATTTTGTAAAATTTAAACAAGCGAGTGTAATAAGTAAAGCTTTTACAAAAAAAAAACATAGTGATGGTTGAGGATGTAGGAATTCCTAAATCGCACAGCCCTACTTCCTTGCATCTACTATTTTTCCCTCTCAATCTAGAGCGAGCACGATTTCTGCTGAAAGTTGTATTTTTTTAATTTGCCTGCGCCAAACATGAAATGGTATTTTTTAACAACCAAGATTGCACATTGACTTTTCATTTGAATTGCTTTCTAGGAAAGAACTGTTTTGCGATTTTTTCCCCTCTTTTTGTGCATTTTTTTCGGACATACATGTCTAGGTGGGGGCGGGGGGGGGGGAGCACCCCCATAATTACGCTACAGATGTTGCACCACTAAGTGCAATCTCTGCATCTATTGGATTAGAACATTGTTTTATTACTATTATTATTTAGTTTACTTTATTTAAAATTTCAAATTGTTTATAAAAGCTCAAAACTTTTTTTTTTTTCATTAAAATCTTTAAATCAGAGTTGTTTGTAATCTGAAAATTCCAAAAACTTTAGATTTGCCGTTTCCGAAAGTTTTGGACTGACAACACATTCTAAAAATAAAAATTATTTCAAAATAATAATTATAATAATAAATAATAAATAATTTTTTTTTCCAATGATCTTTGTATGTATATTTGAATAGTTTTTATTGGAGGGGGGGGGGGGGGGAGTCAAGCTTCCTCATAGTTTCCGAAAATTTCATTGTCTTCAGAAAATTTTACTTGAGTCCACTATCTCCCCTGCTTAAATATGTTTTCAAAATTTTTTAAGTTATTTTTGAAACAAATGTGCAAAGATTATTCATTTAAAAAACTGCTTCAAACTGCAGTTCTTAATTTGTTAGAAAAATATATATTTATTTTTTTGTAGGAATAAGTTTTTGATGGTGAAAAATGAGATTTGCTAACAACAAATTTTAATTTTATATTATTTACATACTAACTTCACATATAATTGCCTATTTTACATTTCAAATCAATTTTAAATAGTAATTTGTTTATTGTGCAACAGTACATTATTATTATTACATTAGATTTAGCAATATCTAAAATTTCAGAAACTTTGGTTATTGAAAAAGACAACATTCTTACGCATAGTGTTAGGGAATAAAAATAAATAAATAATTTAATTAAAAAACATAAAAAAAGTATAATGAAGAGCTTCAAGAAGATAATTATTATTACTTAAAATTAGCAATTATAATTTTATTAATGTAAAGTTGATTATTAGTGCATTTCAAATTTGATTTCGTCCAGCTTTCATTGAAAAAAATTGATTTAAAAAGAAATCAGATTTAAGCATTAAAAAAAAGCAAAAATCAGATTTAAGCATTAAAAAAATAAAAAATTAAAAAAAAACTTGATTTTTTTTCCAACTTTGTAACTTAACACCCCTGAGGGCGACCAGTTTCAAAAGCCCAGGGCGGCTTCACATCCAAATACGCCTCTGATTAAAGACATTAATGCGATGTAAATGCCTAGCAAGGCAGTCATGGGCAGTGGTAAGGCGGAATTCTGCGACTGCTTTAGTTCTGGGCGACATTTTTTGGATATCTTTCCACCAAGATTTCTGAGGTAGCTCAGAAATCTTGGCCTAATTAAATTAGTTAGGAGTATAGCCTAACTAATAGCTCATTTTTCATGTTGCTCTTTAAAATTGATCTTATAACCAAATTTGCACTGTGAAACGGAACATCACGAGTAGCAGTTTGAACAATTGCTGCGCCTTTTTTTAGCCAAAAAGTCAGCCTTTTCATTTCCCTTGACTCCACAGTGGGCGGGAATCCACTGAAGATAAATGGTTTTATGTTTGTCGATAGAGACTGTAAAAGAGATTGGCAATTCCTAATGGCTACCGAAGAGGGGACTCGAGTAGAATTAATTGCTTGCAAGGCGGATTTTGAGTCTGATAACATAGCTACTCTTAAAAAGTGGTTCAAATGGCATCATGAGTTCCCGTATGCAAAATTTTAAGGGGGGAGCTCAGACATTTTCCCCCATGGAAACCGATTTCAGTACAGATTAGAGTTATTAAAATTAGACATTTTTGATAACTTATTCATTAATAGCTGAAGAAGAAATGTTTTAACATTTTTGCAAAGACAAAAGTACAAAAACAAGAAAGTTCTAATTTCTAAGGAAAGGGGGAGGGGGGGCTTGTGCCCCATATGGGCGCCCATGAGTGGCATAGAAGTTGAAAGAGTGCAATTGGCCTCGATCTCCCCGTCGTACAGTGGTTGATTTCACAAATCTAGCTGGACAAAGAAACTGGACTTAGAAAATGAAGATCTTTAGTCAGGTGATTGAATATAGAAATAGGGGAATTCTATCCTCTAAAACAGTAGTGCTCTACAAACGACCCGCAAAACTAATTTATGTAACCCACTGCTATGTTCTATGTCGGGAATCAAGCACTATGTTCTGGAATTTCTGAACCTATTAAGTTATATGCATTTGAAAATGTGCAATTAAGTAAACAATTACATTTGAATCAAAAGATTTATTCGCAACTGAATGTTTTTCTTTTTTTCAAATATTAATATCTGGCTTAGAAAAATGAATTTTCTAATAATTCTAAAGAATGAGTCTTTTCTTTAATGAACCAAAGTACTGTCAAATTATTCGTATGCTTAAATGCACTGCTGATGATAAAAGGCAACTTTTGAAGCAAACTCATTGAAACTTAGTAATGACTCATTCAACCTTTGTCCCATTCATTATCAAAGATTATTAGACATTAAAGCTACGTTATATTTCATTCAAACTATTTTTACTTTGCGTAAAGTTATATAATGAAGACAAATAAGAATAGTTTAGTTTTTTAGGTGTACACTGACATTTATTCAATCACAAGTAAGTGCTTCAATGAGGTAGTGGCATTCACGTAAAAGTTTTGCTAATGCTCATTCCCAAAAATTTGAAATTAAATAGTAATCGTCTCTTCAAGGTCACACAAATTTTTTTATGAAGTCATGAAAGAGTCTTGGAAAAGTCGAGGAAATTTTTCATCCGAATAGAGTATGAACCCTGTGTTGCGGTGCAGTCATTTCAGTCAATTCTAGTTATGTTTGCTTTCAACCCAGTAAGTTTTGAACATGTCTTAGCAATGTATGTAGAAGTTTACGGTTCAAACAAATAATTCTTGAAACTCGAAGATTTTGTACTTCAACTTAATTGAAGTCAATTCTTGAAATATTTGAATGACTCAAAATATTAAGAGATGTGAGAAACCCTTCCTCTCCTTAATAGGCAATTTATGTGAAATATTAGCTTAGAAAAAATTATTGAAAAAACTAACGCTCTGAGGTGCAAACTCTCGGAGTCTGAAGTAATTTTGAACCAATAGTCAAGGCTGTGGGTAGTATGGGGTCTCCTGGGATGAGACGATCCACAGACAATTTCTTTGGTGTTACCTTTTTAATATACTGAAAATATAACTACAGTGAAACCCCTCCTAACGGACACCCCTTTAATGCGGACACCCCTCTTATGCGGACAGTTTTTAATTCCCCGGCAGAGAGACATTAAACCTAATGTATAAGGAACCTCTCTCGTACGGACACCCTCAAATACGGACACGGACACCCTTTTCGAAGTCATTTACATTGATATATCCTTTTTTGCGGATAGTATTTAAAACTTGAGAATTAAATAGCTACTCCATTGAAAGGCTTCATTTAATGCAAAGTCGACCAGCTTATACGGAGATAAAAAAAATATTTCTTTGCAATTTTACTTTGCATCTACTGCGTAGCAAAAAATTTTCAGCTTGACACCGAAATGCATTTTTCATTCCAAAAAACATCATCAAATCGTCAAAAGTAAAAGAAAAGAAAAGAGAAAATGATTATTCTGCAAGTTTCTGTCTGTATACCCCCACCCTCCCCCGTTGCCTTGTTCATTTTCAGATGACTAACAAGCAGGCGTGTTGTGTCTAAGTGGAGCCGAGTTGACGCGCCATCTAACAAAAATATTTTATAGAGAGTAAAAGTAAAGCCAATGCAATATCATAAAGTAAACTTAAGGGTAAAAGCATTCAGTTGTTTCATCGTTCTCATTGAAATGGCTCTGAATACTCATCGTCAGCGTCGTACTCTTTCTCTTAAAGAAAAAATTGAAGTTATAGATTTCGCAGAAAAAAATAAAATTGGAATACGGAACATTGCTGAAAAGTTTGGTGTGGGACGCACACAAATTTGCTGTATATTAAAAGGAAAAGAGAAGTTTAAGAAAGAATGGTTCATAAATGGAAACCAAGAGAAGAAAAAAGATTTTCCTAAAAGTAATGCCCTTGCAGTGGATGAAATTGTGTTTAAATGATTTGTGTCCGCAAGAAGCAAAAATATTCCGATTTCTGGCCCTATTTTACAAGAAAAGGCGAAAGAAGCAGCTACTGAAATGGGTATAGAAAATTTCAAAGCTTCCAATGGATGGTTAGATCGTTTTCGAACGAGACATGATATCGTTTTTAAAAAAATATGTGGTGAATCCATGGATGCTGACGTTTGCGAGAAATGGTTTGAGAAAGTGCCTAGTTTGATTGAAAATTACGAGCCATGTGACATTTATAACATTGATGAGACCGGTTTGTTTTATAGAGCTCTGCCAGATAAAACCGGTTAGGAAAAGAGAAGTTTAAGAAAGAATGGTTTAAAATTTGGAATTTCCTATTTAAACCAGATAAAACTTTACGGAAAGAAAACTGCTCTGGTGGCAAAATCTCCAAAGAACGCTTAACAGTTTTGTTGGGTGCCAGCATGGATGGTACAAAATTAAAACCAGTTGTCATCGGAAAAGCAGCCAGACCTCGGTGTTTTAAAGGACTGGATATAAAAAAATTACCTGTAGACTGGTATTCAAATAGAAGAGCGTGGATGACAACCAGTGTCATGTCTGATTGGCTTGTAACTTTTGATAAGAAGTTGGGGAGAAAAAAAAGGCATATTGTTATTTTTATGGACAACGCGCCCTCCCATCCCAAAGACTTTCACTTGAAAAATATAGAAATAGTCTTCTTGCCAGCAAACACAACATCGAAATGCCAACCTATGGATGCTGGGATAATTCAAGCATTTAAAATTCAATACAGACAACTAGTTATGAAGCATTTAATCAATAAAATGGAAGAAACTAAAACAAGTAGCGAATTGTCCAAAACAATTGATGTGTTAGATGCAATCAGCTGGGTTAAGCACGCATGGAAGGAAGTTAAAAAAGAAACAATAGTAAGTTGCTTCAATCGCGTTGGATTCAAAAAAGGATCTGCCACAGAGGAAATTGACAACGAAGTTGATTGTGACAATGATGGATCCGATTTGCAGTCGTTAATGCAACAAGCAGGGTTCACAAATGTGACCGCTGAAGACTATGCTCCCATCGACGACCAAGTTTTCACTGAAGAAAGCGAAACAGAAATTGCAAGCATAGTGCGCGAAATTAACGAAGATCATACAGTTGAGGATGACGATGAAGATGAACTGTCCGTAAAAGAAGACGTTAAAACAATTAAAAATGTTAACGAAGCTTTAAGCGTATTAGATGGACTCAGGGAATTTTCAATTAAACACAACGATCCTAAAGGACTAGACTTGGTACAAGAACTTAAGATACATTTCGAAAATGAAAGACTTTCATCGATCAAAACATATCAACAGACATCAATCGAACAATTTTTTAAAAGTACAAATTAGGTATGTAATTTTTATGCGAACCTGTTATTTAAATCTCTTTGAGTGTGCAAAACTGTAATATTTGAATTTAACCTGATAAAATAATTGTTTATTATGTATATGTTGGTAAAAACTAGTAAATTAAAAAAAATCTATGCATATGAAAGAGTAGAATTCACACATATTTCATTTAAGATTTCAAAAAACATAAACAAATAACTAAAGTTAATTAAATTAAAAAAACCTCTGTAAAGCGGACACCCCTCTCTTACGGACAAAAAAGTTTGTCCCGTTAGTGTCCGTAATAGAGGGGTTTCACTGTAGTTCAAAAATGTCTTCTGATAGGAAAATAAACTGATTGTTATATTACTAGAAAATCACCCGTCATGGTATGAGGCTTCTTTATTAGAGATATTTACTGCAACATTTGACTTGTCCAAATAGATACATATTAGAGAGAAATGTTTAACATTGATTGAGAAAAAGTTTAATTCATCATTACATCATAATGGCATGAACTGGACCATCAAGTTATTTATGACTGCTGTTACTCGATTGCTATCTCAACATCCCAGTTATAAAATCATTATCAATATTGAGTTTAATTGCATACTTTTTGTTTGTTTTTTTTTCATTTTTTAAAAGCAAATCTTCCCATCTATGCAATGTCTATTTCATAGCTCTATTAATTTTTGTTAAATTATTAATGCTTGTTTTTTCCCCTCACTTATGTTATTTTAAGGGATAAAAACCTTTGTTCTCCCCCACAAAGCTTCAAATCAAATCTAACTTCAATATCAAAAACCACCATGAATTAAATAATTTTTCGAACACAAAGCAAAAAAAAAAAAAAAAAAAAAGATTCTTTAACTACGAGAGCAAATCAAAAAGTCTCTTAGGGCCTATTTTTTTTCAGCCGAAATATGGCTGTAAATAACGTTCCTTGAGCCGTACCAGCGGTATCTGCCTTTTGCTTCAATGAGCAGCGCTGCTATCAGTCATTTAAAATGGCGGTTCTTCATCAGATGTCCACAGCTTATGAGCAGCGAAGTGTTATTTGTTTTCTATGGTACAAGCATGGCTGCCACACTTCCGTCTTTCAAAAATTTCGGCCATCGATTTTTTTTTTGTTTAAAAAAAATCAGTTTTGAAAAATCTTTTTAATCGTTAAAAAAAAAAAAAAAAAAAGGAAAACCAACTGTGAAAGAATGTTTATGTTTTTCTCCGCTGAAAAATAAGCTTCATGTTTGGCACGATGATTTTCGCTGATGAAACATTGATTTGAACTAAAAGCGAATTTTATATAAATAAATGTGCTTATCTTTTTTCTTATTGTTTTTTTTTTTTCCCCGTGTCCAAAATGATTTTTATAGATGAAACAAATCTTTCACTTTTGAGTGAATAAAAGGTCTGAAAGTTATCTTTTGAAAGAAATCTTTCAAAAGATAACCTGTTTTTTTTTTTTTTTCAAAGAATAACTAAATGAGTTACTCAATCTGTTAATTTCAACCATTCTTATATTCATCTGGAAAATTTTGTTTTAAGTTTTTATCACAACGCATCTTATAGCCAAGAATCTCATACTTGATTTTTTTTTAATTACTATTTTTTGTATGAAATATGAATTATTTATGTAACATGAACTATACAATCTGAAGCTTTTTTTCTGCAGTAGCAAATGTAAGTTTTTTTTAATTGTATTTTATTATTATTTTCTGTTTTTACTTTTACCTCCTAAAAATCTTAGACAATGATATGTTATTTTTTTTATTTAGGTTTTAATTTTTACTTAATCTTTCAATTTGGTTTTACTATATAGTTACAACATCAAAAATTAGCATTATATATATATATATATATACGTCTAAAACATTAAACAAACTAAGCGCCAACATTTTGGTGTCGCGAAATGGAGCCACGCGCTTTTCAGTCCTGGCCAATTTTAAGAGTAGCACCCATAGGTACAAGGGACAAACACCCATAGCAATTCACTAGGCAATGCACTCCACCTATGAGGAACCAAATTTTTCACCTTAACTCCACGTACGGGGTTGAGGTGAACAAGGTAGTTATCCTCCATGACAATGCAAGACCACATATGGCAGTCCAGATTGTTGCTAAGCTCCAGTCATTTCACTGGGAAAATCTGGAACACTCACTTTACAGTCCAGAGACCCTTATCCTTAGTGATTTTCACGTTTTTGGTCCACTGAAGAAGTTTCTGGCAGGACAGAGGTTCACATGTGACCAAGAAGCTAAGAACGCGGTCCGACGGTAGATCCACTAGCAGCCGGAAGAATTCTAGTGCTCTAATACAGTAGAAGACCGTTATAACGCACACCTTGGGACCAGAGCTTTTGCGTTATACAGGTTTTTGCATTATATAGATCATTTCACAAATTTTGAAACTAATATTCAGGATATATCTATATATTAGCAATTCAGAATGAGTTTTATCTGCAACGAGTATTAAAGCACCAATATTACAATTAGTTGTTCACAAATAAATATGTTTCACAATCAAAATCCTGCACTTCTGCTATCTTCATGGTTTGCATTGGTCAGCTGCATTTTCGAGAGCCATCTAGTATTTTCTGTTTACTATGAGTACTCATTTTCAATTTAAAAGCTTTGAAATAAAATGGAAAGATGAAAAACTTTCAAAATTTAATTTACCTAACAATTTTTATGTTTGCAAAGCAAAACAGAAGGATTTTTTAAACTTCAAAACCTATTGTTTACTTCTGAAAAGTAGTGTGGTTTATAGAGAATTGCGTTATACAGATCGGCGTTGTAACGGTCTTCTACTGTATGATGCTGCGATGTGACAAATGTCTGAACTGGTGTGGTGACCATGTGGAGAAATAATTACTAAACTGAAAAAAAAAAAAAAAAAAACTGCATAATGATTTTAAATTTTATTATAACTAATTTTATGTTCTTTTTTCATCCTTTCCTAACAGCGAGGAGGACCAGAATAAGCTTCATCAATTTCTTGTACATATTTATTACCTGAAGATCTTTATAACCTAATAGAAGAAAAAATAGCATTTGTACTGGAAATAGTTAAAAGTGAAGCATTTGTTACTGCTTGCGGAAATGAATCCTTTTAGCTGTGATGTTTCAGAATTGTTCTTGAAACCTAGTGTTGTATTGTAAATAATGATTAAAAAACCTTTATTTATTTATCATGATTCTGTATTTTGAATTGCTGCATCATTACTATTAAAAGTATAAATTACTTTACACAAAGTAATGAATACTTTGTGTAAGTAATATATTTAACTATACATAATAATATATTTAAGTAGTAAACATTGATTGTAAACTGATTTTAATTATGAATTCTTTCCAAGTTTATACAGTGAAGCTCCAGAATATTGTAGAATCGGTTATCCATGGTTGCCATCCTGTCCTCCGTTGTTCTAAGAAATGTTTTTCAAAATACGCTAAAACCTGATTTTGTGCAATTTTTTTTGTGCGGTATATGAAAATTTCAATCAGATTGCGACTCAATTGGCGAAATGATTTATAATACAAGTGTCATGCTTAAGAACGTAGTCTTACTTATGACAATTTTCTTGAACTTTGGCGTCTTCAATTTTCAACAAAAAGCACGAAATCAGCTGTTAGTTGGTTAAAAAATTAACTAATTCTAACTATTATAAATTAAATACTTATATTAGGATTAATTAAACTTAATTGTATAATAATAATTTAATACATTAAAATGACCTACTTCAGTTGTACTATAACCTGTTTTAGACCAGTATTCACACCAGCAAACACAATAAATAAATACATGCACTACCAAAATCTAAAAAAAAATTAAATGTTTTATGAATATGATGAATTTAGTTATTGATCAAAATTAAATGTTGGCATAATATTTGACACAGAACACACATCCATCTTGTATGCTAAAAGTTACTATTAAAACTTCACTTAATACAATAGTAAAAACATCGGTGAAAATCTTCTTTAAAATTAAATATTTTTCAAGTATAATTCGGACATTGATGAATACTCACCGATTCTTTTCAATTGTAGAAAAATCAAAGGCGAATGAAGACGTCACAGTCTCCGAGTTTGACACAAGAACTCCGGATATGTTTCCATTGGTTTTGGGTTCTTTAGTTTTTTCAACATTTTAAAAAAGACAACAATGTTTTGTCACCCGAACGCTTCATTGTTTTTGTTGGGGTAGTCCTTTTTCTAACAAACCTGGCTTTTTTCAGCACAGTTTCCGTTTAAAATGATGGGACGGGAACCCTCGTATAACTAGATTTTGGGCTAACACGATACTAAAATTTTACATTTTTCGCCTGACACTAAGTCCAAAACACTGATTTTAACTATTAACAGCTCATTTAAAAATAAACTCAGTATGGACAAAAACGAAACTATCTAAAAATCTCCACAGCAATGAATTGGGCGACAGACACTTCTTTGTTTTCATTTTACTAGCTTCTAAAGGTAGAGCCGTAAAGAAGAGACTGTATCAAGCAAAGATGTTTCACTGAATATATCTAAATAGAAAAGTGACATGTAATGCCACAAAATACTTTCTTATAATTCTGATCCCTCCCCATGCTTGACGAGGAAGCATTTTATTTGTTAAACACAAGATGGCAACAGTTAAGAAGTTTAAATATTTGGGGTTTTCTGGTAATTTTCCAACAATTAAAATCACACGAAATACGCAGACGACAGTCTATTACAATTTATCTTGCTTATTGTTGCAATTATAAAGCTATTTTTATCCACACACAAAAAAAAAAAAAAAAATGCCCCCCATGGAGTGACTGGCACCCGAATTGAACCAACTCCTGTTTACATATCGATTTAAATTTATTCCAAAATTCATCCAAATCGTAGCATTACTTCTTGAGATATGGCACTCACAATGGAAAAAAAAAAGAACGTTCGATTGTGCCACCCCCTTTTCAGCTGTTGACGCCAAAATAGGATCCGCTCTTATACTCTCTAAGGACTACCTGCCGATAAATTTTTGTTTGATTCCGTTCATTATTTCTTAAGATACAGCAGTCGATTGACAACCAAAAACGTTCTAGCTCAACCCCCGTTTGAACTATTGACACTAAAATTGAATCAGCACCTGTACCTGTTAAGGGCAACATATGGACCAAATTTTGTTGAATTCTGCCAGTTACTTCCTGGGGAATAGCAGGCATACATAACTCAAGAAACGTCGTATTGCTCCATCCCCCTTGGAGGAATTCACGCCAAAAACCAATGGGCACAAGTTCACATAGAGGCACATATGTGTACCAAATTTTATTTGATTTCATAGGGTAGTTTTTGCTGTAGAGCGGCCACAAAAAACTAGTCACACACATACGTGACACACACAGACAGACATTTTCCAAAAATAGTCAAAATGAACTCAGCACACCTCAAAACGTTCAAATCCATCGAAATTCAAAAATTTGCACGAATCCAATACTTTCTTCTATATATTAGTTATATAGAAGAAAGTAAAAAGGGGAGATCAAAAATTATTTATTATTCCTTCTTGTGGTTTCAGTAGATTTCTTCTTTCCTTTTCAAGCAGTCATTTTAATTACTCAAATGCAACCTTATAACAGTTTGCAAAGTATTGTCGCAGATTGGAGGGGGGGGGGGGGCTTTGTACCCATCTCTTTATGTAATGCCATAAAAAATTGAATTCAAAAAAATATTTTTAAAATTTTTCTAAGCAAACATTCAAATATTACCACTCGTTTGAGGGGAGGGGGGTCATGTCCCCCCCCCCCCCCCAGTATCCGCCACTGTCCAGAATGTCCTTATTCGGGAAATTTTGTCCGACTATTCAGCAAAATGATCATAACTTGGTTTATTTTAATTTCGTTTAAAGATAAGTTTTGGGGTTATTTTATACGTGGGCCTTTTTTTTATGTGGTCCCATTCCACTGCTTAAAAATTTTTGGATGTAGTGTTTTCTTTCATGTAAAAAGTCTGCATGATCATGCTTGTGCAACTTCTTTTATACACAATATCTACTCCTGCATTCCAAGCTCTTTATTCTCCATGAAAGTGAACGCTATTTCGCTCTTCCAGTCTGTGTTTTTGTTGTATTTAGGCTGATATTATTATTCTTAAGTGCATAATTTTATTCAAATGCAGTTTATTAAGACATTCTACATTCAGTAATACGTTATGTACTTTGATTAACTTTTTAGTGATAACTCTGCGCTGAACGTGGGGGAAAAAAACTCCTTCAAAATGTTTCTGACACCAAAACAGATTATATAGAGCACTCTTGGCAGAAAAAATAGTAATGGATGAATTACATGAAATACACGTGTATTTCTGCCTTAGCCCTGGCTATAGGGCGGTACTTTACTGAATGAATGGTTTTTTTTCTATGATAACAAGTGATATTCGACAGTGTTTTGCGTAAAATATTTTCTTATACAGTCGAACCTGTGTATCTCGAATGTCGAGAGTTCAGAAAAAAAATTCGAGAAAGATGGGGTTTCGAGATATGGAGGTTTTGATTTTTGTATTTAAATCTAGCGACTATAAGTTGTTCAAGCAATGCGTACACTGTCAGTGAACTGAATAGAAATATAATATACTGAAAATAAAATAAATAAACACATTAATTAAATAAACAATTCATTATAATTTAATGCAATACCATGTACATACCTCAATGAAAAAAAGCTGTTAATAAAGTTTGATGATTGACAGTTTTCGTTTCATCTACAATTCTTTTTAATTTTGCAATGGCTGTAAAACCTTCCTTACTAATACCGTCCTGTGATTCAAGAAAGTTTCTAAGAGTTTCAATTGCTTTTTCAGCATTTTTTTAAATTGACTTTGGGAATTTCTGTCGGTTCTGTTTCATCATCGTCGTCTTCGGAATTGACCTGAACTTCTTTAATGATCTCTTCGTCCGTAAAGACACCCCAAGTAGCCACAGAATCATCCACGTTTACAAAATCTTCAAATGAAACGTCTACTTCCATGCTTCTTTTAATTTCCATCCAATCTGAATCTTGAAGCTCAATGTCAAAGTCTTCAATTTCTTGCACTTCCTCTTGCCTTGGCATTTTTTCTCCGAATCCAGCTTTAATAAAACTGTTCTTGATCGTTTCAGCGGTGACATTTCTCCAGGCGTAATCTATCATTCTCATAGCATGTAAGATGTGGATTTTTTGAATGGTGTTTCCTTTGTCAATGCTCCTCAATAACCTTTCCACAAGTTCTTTCCTGTAACTGGCTTTGAAACTTCGTATTACCCCTTGGTCAAGGGGTTGCAGTTTTGAAGTGGTGTTTGCCGGCAGAAACTAAACACTAACATTCTTTAGAGTTTTGTATGTGCAGCACAATTGTCAATAAAAAGTAAAATCTTTCTTTTTTAAGCCCATCGATCTGTCAATCCCTTTCAACCATTCGCCAAAAATATTGCTAGTCATCCAGGCTTTCTGATTTGATTTGTACGCTATTGGGAAAGATTTTATTTTAGAAAAACATCTGGGATTAGCAGAGCGCCCAATCGTCAAAGGTGGAAGTTTCTCACTTCCATCTTGATTAGCAGCTAAAAGAACAGTTACTCTTAATTTGCTCTGTTTTCCTCCTCTGCATTCTTCACCTTTAAAAACGGCTGTTTTATTTGGCAAGCATTGATAAAAAAGTCCTGTTTCGTCAGCATTATAAACGTCAATAGGATCAAAATTTTTCAGAAGTGAAGGGAGCTCATCGGTTATCCATTTGTCGCAAATGCTTTGTGGTACTGCTGCGCTTTTGCCACATATCTTTCGAAAACCAATGCCGTGTCTACATTTAAAACTCTCCAGCCAACCATTGTTCGCTTTAAAGTGGGAATACCCAAGTTTTTTTGCAAACTCCGAAGCTTTATCTTGCAGCATCAATCCGCTGACAGGAATTTCTTTAAAAAACACTGTTTAAACCAAATTCAAACATTCGTCTAAATTAGTAAAAGTAAATTTTCTTACTTTTTTAACATTTTTATTGTCCGTCTCCAACGAAGTTTCGTTTTTTATTATTGTGGATAGAGTGCTTGGCGGGATATTAAATTTCTTAGCAACGTCAACTTTTTCATCAGAGGGTTTTGTGACCCAGAAAGTCCAAAATTTTTCTTTTCTCTTCTATAGGAAGAACATTCAATTTTCTTTTCACAGACGCCGTATTTACACAACAAACTTACTCAAAACACTCAGGAATAACGCAGTTGTGTGAAAATCTCAGAACAGCAACAAAAAAAAAACACACCGAACACAATTTCACATTCAAGAACTCTGGTCTTCTTCCACGAACAGGCACGAGGTATAGCAATTTGAAGGAAAATGATAACAAAGAATTCTTTTGATTCTTCCTTCTCGCCCCCTACTGTTTCCCTTACCCTGTTTTCCTTTGCAGGAGAAATAATAGCACCACGTGTCCAGTTTGTCAACTTGGAGAGACGTTTCATCTCTCCCAACTCTCGTAGTATTGTGGGCCAGTTAGTGTTTACATCTTGCATTCACTCTGTCTGTCCCCTCCCCAACCCCCGAGGCTGGGTATTATCCTCCATTATTTCTTATTTTAGGGCTCATCTCCTGCCTTTATGTCCTTTAAACCATGAAAAGAAAACAAGGTTGCACTTCAAATTTCCGTAGCAGCGAAATCTGAACTTCGAGAAATAGAGGTTTTACGTACTAAGTATTCGAGAAAAGCAGGGAAAAAATCATGAGAAATTAATTGAGAGTGCTGGGAAATTAAAAAAATTCGAGATATGCAGTTTTTCAAGATACACAGGTTTTGAGATAGACAGGTTCGACTGTAAATCATTCAGTTGGGCCTTCAAAAATATGCCCTTACTGGCTAAAACTAGAGATAATGAATAAGAGTATCATTTATGGTTCTTTTATCGAAGCAATAAATCTCATTTGCCAACTTACGATGGTGTCATGAAACATTTGCAATATTTGTCAAAATTTCATTTTTAACCCCCAACTCACAAAGGAAGGGGGTTATAAGTTTGACAAGTCTGTGGCACTCTAGCTCTAGCGCCTAAACGAATGGACTGATTTTGAAAAGAAAAAAATTTGTTCGAAGGGCGAGTTGATCGAGAATGTTCTTAGCTAGGTTGCGTCTTCGGATGATAATAAAATAAAATACTTGTAATAATATACTTATAATAAAATACTTCGCAAATAAAATACTTGTAATTGATTTTTAATAGAATAAGGCTGAAAAGGATTTTCAATTTTCTCTCTTGATTCTACATTTGTGACCCAGTCGGGGATTTTAAAATTTTTAATTTTAGTCACTTGTTTAAAGCAAAATAATGTGATCAGTTTTTACCCCAGGAATGCAATGATCAGAAATTATACCAAGTCACTCCATATAAGTAAAAAAATGCCCCTTTGTGCAGGACAAAAATCAACAATAAAATCACAAATTGCAAAATGGAAGTTTTTGTTTTCATTGTGTTGATTTTTCTGGGTATTAATGACATGAATTGCTTATTACCAGGGCCGGATTTAGGGGAGGGCAGGCGGGGCTACCCACAATAAAATTTTTACAAAATATTCTAACTTTCACGGGTCAGCAAATTTTTACGTTGTTTCTCCCCTATAAATTATAATAATAATACAAAAAAAATAAATAGCAGTAACTTCAGGATGTATTTACTATTAAAGTGCTGATCGAAAATATCGGATATAAACATATATATCAAAACTAGCATTCCCGTACGCGGCATTGCTCGGGTAATGGAATTAGAAGAGGTTAACAGTGCTTGGTGCACCTAGTTTCGAAAATCCCCTATAATAATTACTTATTACCTATAATTTTTTCTAATTTTGAGAGGATCCCGGAGCCCCTGGACACCATATATGTATGTCATTGTCTTTAACCGATCTTCAACTGTTATTAACGATCTTTTTAAAGTATTATCTTTGCAAACACAGGTCATCCACATTTTATTGTTATACCTATGTTTAAGCAAGAACTTTAAATACAACAATTTTAGTTTTTTTCCTGGTGCTAAAACTATTTTAAGCTGCTTGATGAACTGACTTTGGAGTAAGCTACATAAAATTGGTCATGTTTGAAAAAAAGTCTTCTTCAAAATCGATTCCTGCTACTTTTAATGTCTGTCCTTGTGACTTATTAACGGTTATTGCAAAGCAAACTTTTACAGGAAACTGCACTCATTCAAATTCAAAAGAATAGTCCGCCTGTGATGATGTTCTTAAAAACTTTGCTTCTAGTTTTGAAAAAATGAAAGCAAAAGGCAGAAACATTATTATTTGACTTGAGAAAAGCCTCAAAGAATCACGTGAGAAACAAAAACAATATCAAATTTAAAATTCGCTTTCGACCAAAAGTTGAGATGAAGTACTGAATAATGATTTGAAGGGAGGAAAGCCTCCGAAAATAAGGGATTTAAATTTCAATGACAGGTTTTTAATTTCACAGAAATTAAGGGGTTTTAATTAATTTCTCCTGAACTAATCAATATTTCGAAAAAACCTTTCTTAGTGGATACTTTCATAATCATGTGGACATGCCTGCCAAATCTGAGGCTTCAGCAGCATTGACTGTGCATTGATATATATATATATGTTATCTCAGGACATTGATTTTTATATATTAAGATATTCGGATATATATATCAAAGTATTGGATATTTTCGAAAATATGATGATCTTTTCGAACCCCGATTAAGAGCCTTGGTTGCCATGGGGCCTCCACACTTCCAAATCCGGCCCTGCTTATTACACCTGTGAATGTGTGTAGAGATTTATCTTGTGAAAAGAGAAAGGCAATTTCAGTTTTACGATTGTTTTTCTTTAATCAGAGATTTATTAAATTACATTTTTATAAATAAATGTGTACACTGTATATATGCATACTGTAATGGTAATGGCTGAAGAAAATCATTTTAAAAAAGGCAACTTTAAAACAAAAAATCATTAAAAAAGAATAGGCAATTCTCAAACATATTTGAAATAGAACATGCTACAAATTATTTGTATAATTATAATATACAGTGTAGGCATTATAATGAATTTTAAGGAAGAAAAAAAGATTTTACTGTATTCAACAGGAATTTCGTTAAAAAGTGAATGCACTAAAGAACAAAATTTCAATTTACTAAAGCAATCTTTCATGCTGGGTCATATTAGTCTGAAGTAAAACTTTTGTCATATTATTTACATACAGTTGAAATTCTGATTTCTTTTAAATGAATGTGTATAATTTATTGAAAATTTTATTTTAAGTCGAATGCACTTCCACTTAATATAATGTAATGCACTGATAACAAAATGTGTTGATATTTTTCATACAAAAAAAAAAAAAAAAAAACTTCATCTCTTTTAAAGATTTTTTGAATCCATTAAAATTTGGTCACTTAATGTATGAAGAAATATTTTTTCCCACACATTAATTGACCTACTAAGATTTTATTTGAAAAAGAGTACCATTAACTGACTTTGCACCATGCGTTAGTGTTTTCTGAATTAAATTTATTCAAAAAGTGAAATTAACTATAACAATTAAAATTCAGATGAAAAACATTAATAGTTTTTTTTGTGTGTGTGCGTGTGTTTTAGAATAATACATGAACACACTTGCCAGTTCTAATTTTTACAAAACCTGCCAATACTATTTTTGGTCTTCAAGTTTGTGGCAGTAATGTACAATTCAGTAACATCCCAAATTAGTTAATACATTTGAATTCTTTTGTACTGATTATTGATACTTAGGATTTTATGATTTTGTTGGAATAGTTAAGGGACTTCAGGATGCTACGCTACCAATTAATAACATTTACTTGCAAAGTCTCCCCTCTTGAAATCAGTACTAAATTCATTTAACAAATCCACAATCTTAAGCTAGGCCTCATTTTGTAAGGAGTATACCAATAAGATTAATTTGCTTTCTAATGAATCTTCGATTCATTAATTAGAAGGTAGTTTTTGCAAAAACGGGTGCCCTTACAAAATGGCACATCGTTTAGCTTTTTGCGCTAGTCTGTGGGGGCAGCTCCAATGGCACAAATGCAGTTGAACTCGGTTAATACGAAATGTCAAAAATTCACGAATTTGTTCGTATTAGCCGTTATTCGTAACAACTGTGAATAAGTGATACTGCGAAAAAACGAAGAAAAGCTTACCTGTATTTAGAAAACATTACTATTAATTATTACATTCAGAAAATTAAACATTCATCTCTACATAGTATAAAATGAAATCCCCAAAAAGCGTCTGTTTGTTTGAACTCGCAAAACTCGAGAACTACCCGGCCGATTTTGCTGAAATTTACACTATTTGTTCCTTTAAGTCCTGAGAAGGTTTGCAGACCAGTTCGAAAACAATTCGATGAATAGTTCTTTTTTATTCTGATTTGGGCCCGATTTTCACATAAATTCCAGAATATGGGGGTGAAAAATTACTTGCAATTAGTAATATTATATATCGTTGGAAAGGGAAGAATTTTCCGCGTTCTACGCAATTTGTTCCAATGCTCTAACTTAATTGCGGCGGGAGTTATTGACGTTTTTAGCTCGAATTTGTTTAGGCTTAGCTGAAATTTAGGCGCTACTTTCTTCATTAAATTTATCAATAAAAAGTGAAGGAATTGACCTACAGTTTTCTTTTTGACAGCATTGGATAGAGCTGCTTTTTTTACTCCAGATCTAAATCAACCTATGATCGGAAGTTAAACTCTCTATCTCCATTAGAAAAAAAGTTACAAGCGAATTAAATGAAGTTCAAAAATCTGTTCTCTATTCAAGTTTTTAACCATTTTATTTTGCGTTTCCACGGTAACGCTTTTTGAATCCATTATTTCCATCTTTCTCATTTTCAGTTCTGAAACTTATTTTATTTTGTGTTTCCATGGTTACACTTTTTAAATCCATCTTTCTTATTTTATTTTAATTTCTTAAAAGTATTTTAATATCTGTCGTCATTGTTTGGAGGGGAAATTTTGCATGCTGATTTTTTTTTTCTTTTATTTATGCCTGATTGTTGAATATATGTCACTTGACACAATTTTTGTTTTCAAAATAGACCGGGCAAAGCCGGGCAACGCAGCTAGTTTCTTATAAATGAATGTTTTTCGAAAATCTTGAAAAATGAAAATGATAATCAACAATCGCGGAATAGGTTGTCCACAGGTAAACAATTGTTCGGGCTTTATTTTCCATATAAAATATTTAATATTTTCATCTCTTTGCACAATGAGACTTCTACTACCTGACAAAATGATGAATAATTTCAGAAAAAGAAAATTACAGTATTCAACTACGAGCATTTTAAGTAAATAGGTCAGACATTTTTGATTGTCTTAGCCAAGACTTTCAATTTAATTTACGTACGTATTAAATGTGAAATTTTCAATGTATTTAGATAGCAAACCAAAATTAACGAACAAAATGTTCGCTTTAGTCGTGATTTCGTATTAAACGTGATCGTATTAAGAGAGTTCAACTGTATTGACAAGTGCTTGCACCTCAGTGCTGCCCGATATTAGCTTTAACCCATAACTTAGTGTGCAATAAACAAGTGCAATGGCAGTATACTATGTAAATTTATAAGTCTTATAAATGTTCTTGGCAGTGACTCTGCCAATGAGTACATAAATGATGAATTACAATAGTTTATTTTACTTATACAGAGGATAACATACAGTTGAAGAAAACCAAATACAGTTAACTCCCGATTATCCGCGGAATTAAGTGGCACAAGTGCCGTGGATAAACCGCAAAAAAGCTAAAATGAGGGGCTAATGAGGTAAAAATTGTTCTTCAAAAAGTTGGCTGTATTGGTGTATAATACTTTCTATACAAAGTGAAAATAAAGACGGTACAATAAAAATTATTTGTAATTTTTCCCAACAGAACTTGACATCAATCAAGAACAAGTGTATGTACGATGAAAAAAGCACAATACCTAAATTTAACAAAAAGAGGTTTATTTTTCAATTTTTTGACTACATATATATATATATATATATATATATATATATATATATATATATATATATATATATATATTTATTTGTATTTCCTTTTTGCTACAAAAATACATGTTCCTGATTGTTAATTGACTCGCGAATAATCCGCCGGTGATAATCAGGAGTTTACTGTATAGCATAAATTTGCAGTAAAAGTTGTAGTTAATTTGCAAATTTGTGCCCAGCACAGAGGTAATTATTTATTATAATTAGCTGCTTGAAACTCTGCAATTGTAATCTTAAACCCCCCAAAAAATTTAAAAAATCTTATTCATATCACCTGTTGATTGAAGATGCTTCAATTAAAAATTGTTTTTTAAACAAAAAAATGAAGTTCGCTGTTTGAAAGGTAAATTATTCTAAATCTGAGAACCTAAGTTCAGATGTTAAATGAATGAGAACCTAAGTTCAGATGTTAAATGAACTAAACTAGGGACACACGTCCTAAAAGATTTTGTTTGAAGTTCTAAATATAAATTTCATTTATATCAATGAAGAAATTATCCGAATATGTTTAAAGGAGATAAATGATGAAATGAAGTAATATATTATTAAATTTCAATTTTTTTACTTGCTCAAGCATGATTAAGTTGGAAAACTAAGTTAATCAGTGACAGATTTTATAAAATGGTGTGTTACTACAATATTTCAATTGGAATTTTAAAGGAATATTTTCCCTTATAAACTAGAAAAAATTTTAATGAAAGAAAAAATACAAAGTTTGAAAGGCCTTTAATTAGAAGAAAAAAAGTATTTCAACATTTGCATTGAGAAGTTAAAATTTGACTAACTTGTACTAGCTTCAAGCACTGCATTTTTAATAGGCTAAAACTAATTACCGTATAAACTCACGTGTAAGTCAACCCCCTACTTTCAGGAGGAAAATTGGGACAGTTTTGCTGTGATTTTATAAATGTTTTAATGAGAAGGAAAATAAAATGTAATGATCTTTCTTATGCTAAGAAACAAGCAATTTTTATTCTTTTGTAAAAAAAAAAGTGAGTGTGTTGGGGGGGGGGGGGTATTTCTGCAGTTGCAATTTTTGTCACTTGTTGCCATTACTTTGAATTAATATCTGTAACATTTTGCACTGTAGGCGTATTACATTAACTTTTTAAAAAATGGTCATTAATCCTATTAATGACCAACAAATTAGTTCAAATTAATGGACCAAATTAATGGATCAACACCAGGTCAGTCCAAATTAATGGACCAAAACCAGAAAAAATATTGAATCCGACAATTCCTGCACTTTGCAACTGTTTGGACTTTTCCTATGATTATTTTGTCTTTATTTCACAGTCAGAATGTGGGAGCATTTCACTTCATTAGCATCTGTTAAAAAGGGTTAGAATAAAGTCAGGAAAATATTCTGGTTTTCGAGTTTTTTCTTCTTTCAACAATTGTTTTGGGAAAATTTTCAGAAATTCTGTACCCGAACTTTTAACCTCATTCTTTACATCAACTTTTACATGAGCATAAACGGTACTTAACTCCAAATTCAAAAAGGGTGAAAGGGCCTTTCAAACAATATAGTAAGAGAGTTAGCTACAAAAATATTGAAGTAGTAATTTTGCATAATAATGCTTCATAAAGACTTTTTGATACGACAAAAGTAGCGCATAAAATTTATCAAGAAATTTGAAATAGAATAAAATATATTTGTACTCAGTAAAATGCAACGAAATTTCACTTTCTTACTTTTCTTAAATACATCACACTTCAGAAAGGAAAGTGACTCCACTCAAAATTTTGCAAACACATACTATCTATTGATTTAAAATCTAAATTTAATGCTATTTCACGAAACTCTCAAAGTTACCTTTCATAACTGGTGCATGGTGGCATGAAAACAATATGATCAATCGTGACACACCATTAAAGTTTGATTGTTTGGAAGGAATATTTTCAAACTTTAAGTAAACCCATCAGTAGCGGCCAGTGCTTCAGTAGTGGCCACTTCAAAAACGCACTTGTTGTGGCCACAATGAAATATATTTTTAAACTGTGGGTCCACAATATTAAAGACTCCTTCTGCAGCCTATTTAGATGCTTAACAGGTCCTCCTCTTCAATCCAAATCAAGGTGGAGGTAGTTCAGCGTATTAAACATTAAAGAATAACATTTTACATGGCGTTCTTAAGTTTACTGACAACAAAAAATCGAAAAAGCATTTAAAAAATCTAGATTGTATGTTATATTTCTTGTGTGACGGAATTTAAACAAAAAAAGCAGGACTTTTTCGACAAAGCGGGACACTTTGGCGGACATTCCCGCATCGGGACAAAATGAGCACATTACAGCCTAACTCTTCCTTTATCGTCTCATTTTCTAAAAATGCCAGATTTTCAATTTGTTCAATTTTTTTCCCCAAACCTTAAATTTGATCCAGTTGTGGCCACTTCAACATCTGAAAATTTCAGTAGTGGCTATCTGATATTTTCCATCCGTAAAATTTACATTACTTATTTTAAATTCAAAATACTGATGAATAAAATTGATTCAATGTGATAGTTACATTATGTACCAATAAAAAATCACACAATGAACATTATCATTGTTCATTCCTTTCTTCAAAGTATATAAGTAAATTTGAAGTGGCAACTACCGAAGCGCTGGCCACTACTAGTGTATCACTTTATGCATTATTAATTTAGACAACAAAAACTGACCAGTAAACATAACATCATAATGTTTTTGAGCATATTGTAGTACAGTAGAAGACCGTTATAACGCACACCTTGGGACCAGAGCTTTTGCGTTATACAGGTTTTTGCATTATATAGATCATTTCACAAAATTTGAAACTAATA